>NC_136864.1:996134-1353634 GCF_951799975.1 Gobius niger | reverse complement strand
CACATCTTGACAAACAGTCCTTCAAATAAGTGGAGACAGAAGGTTTCGTTTACCTGCTTGACTAGTTTCCTCAGAAGCGCCCCCTGGTGGTGGAGGTGACGTGTCCTAGGCAGTGCACGTGGCTTTTCCAGTCAGCACCACCGCTGGATCAGAGAAGCCATCGAGATCAGGAAACGTGCATCAACATCTATGAACCGGGACGAGGGAGCGTTCACCTTATCCCACACCGGGGAGGCCGTCCTGGAGAAGGCCCCAGCCAGTAGGGGGCGCAAGCTCTGCCTACTGACTGGAAAACCCATGTAAGCTGCTACGACACGTCACAAGAAGTGATCGAAACTAGTCAAGCAGGTAAACGAAACCTTCCGTCTTACTAAAAGAACAAACATGTAATATGAAAAATAGTGTTATTGTCACTCTTTTGTTGCTTCTTTGTCACTTTTTTGTAAACTTTTAGATCTGGGTAAAGCCAAACTGGAGAAAATGTGCTCAGAGGTAAAATCTTAAAGAGGGGGTGTTCTGCTTTTTTCAGTCACATAGCACCAGTCTATATCTCACTACAATGATGACAAACCTGCTGTTGGTCTGTAAATGCAGTAAATTAGAATAACTGCCTTGTATAAAATGTCTCTCTCAAAATGGCTGTAGTGAATGTCTTGAAATAGGCCTCTGTCTCTTTAAGAACCTCTGAGCCTTTAGACACGCCCCCTCCACACGCTGTCTGTGGCATCAGTGGGGAGGGGGTTCTGCTGAGGAGCAGTGGTTGGTTACTCGGCCGGTGACGAAAGCTCGGAGGCGTCTCCAGGAGGTGGGGGCGTTCCTAGGAGGACTCAGGCAAACCTGTCCCTAAAATGGCCGCCATCAGAGTTTTTACAGATTACTCAAAAATACGTGAATGTGCCAAGGCAACACTTTAGGCATGTTTTTAATGAGGGAGTGACAGAATAACATGATGGAAAGCTTGAAAAAGTCCATTTTGCAGAATACCCCCCCTTTAAAGGAGTCACAAAGGGCTGATACACGGCCACCAGGGGGAGCTGTTCCACAATAACAGAGTGGTTATGGATGAACTGGCTCTCCTCCATTCATAATGACGTGTTTCCCTGTGGTTCTGACTCTGTTGTGTGTTCAGGAACACGCGTTGGCGGTGCAGAGTTTCCTCCGAGCCGCCGAGAGTTACCGCGTGGCCAACGTCCCGCACTCGGCCGCCGCCGCCCTGAAGGAGGCCGCCGCCCACATGCTCCAGTGCGACGAGTTCAGCCCCGACGAGGCCAGCAAAGCCCTGACCGACTGCCTGAGTCTGAGCGACAGCGTCACCGACCAGGGCATTCTGGGTAATGCAGTCACTTATATGGTTCAGCTGAGCGTTTGGATTTCACTCTGTGCACGAGAGTGGGAGGAGATCAAAGATGAGTCTCATCAACATCATTGTGGAGAATTACTGTTGTTAGAGCTGCTCTGACACACAAGCAACAACTGTACCAGAAACAAAGATACGAACAAAATAAGAAAGTGTAACCATCATAATTTGGTCAAACCTTTCATGATTTGTTTTCATGATTTGTCTGTGGACGGAGCCGCTCACAGTAACAACTGTTCATGTGAGTCAAGTCTCCTGAAAACACCTTCTTCCTTTTCCGACCCACCTTCCTCTGTGAAGGCACGTTCAGGAGGTCCTTCAGCAGATCTTTTATTACATTCATTATGTCTTCTTGAAAACAAAATTAGTTTTCATGGTTCTTTAGAAAGACGCTTGGTAAAACAAACACGCTTGTTCAAAAACCTTACGCCTTTCGACGAACAAGGATTGTCTACTTCCGTCTTCATCAGAGGCGCCTCCCGACGGGCATGACCACCATGCAGGCCACACAAGAAAGCCTCAAATCTGCATTATCAGACCTCTGCAAAAGGGAAAATCATATTATGGACTGGGAGGGGGCGAGGAGTCACAGAAGCGTCTTCTGAGCTCTGTAGGTCAGAAAAGACACTGCTACACAAACTGGAGATAAGTCTAAACAAGACCCAGGAGGAGGGAACCAAAAGTGCCAAACTTCCATACCCAAGTCGTTTACAGTCTCACTCAGCTCAGCTCTTTGTTCAGCCCTGCTGCTGAGTCAGTGGGCGTAGACCTGGGAGGAGCCTTTGTATTATTTTGACTTAGCTCCAGTTTGGGTAATAGTGTCTTTTCGGACCTAAAGAGCTCAGAAGAAGCTTCTGTGACTAGAGGCGAAACGTCCTCAACTTTACCTAAACCCAGTCCAGTCGATGATTTAACCTTTTCTACGATGGATACTCCCTGGGCTTTAAGCTGTGACTTTCAGATGGAGTTTCCCTCAGACCCCTTCACAGCCCCGCCCACTGATGTTACAAGAATCACAAGTTTGACAGATGATGCTTTTAACTGAAGAAGAATTTTCACTTAGTTAGGTTAACCTCGTAACTCCCGCCTGAACTGAGAGGATCTTTTTCCTCACGTCATCAGACTTTTTATCCATCATTTTTTTGTTGGGTATTCAACTCATTTTTTGTCATTTTTTTGTCATTTTTTTAAACATTTTTTTAAACATTATTTTCGTCAATTTTTTATCTTTTTTTTTTTATTTTTTTTGCCACGTTTTGTAACTTTTTTGTAATTTTTCGTCTATTTATTATCGCAATTTAGTCATTTTTTTGGTCATTTTTTGTCAAATTTTAATACAATTTTTTTTTGTGACCTATTTCTTGACATTTTTGCCACTTTTTCATAAATTTTCGTCACTTTTGTCACATTTTTTTAATTTTTTCATCAATTTTTATCAAATTTTTGTAATTTTTTCATCAATTTTTCATAACTTTTTTGTCATTTTTTTGTCACATTTTTGTCACATTTTGTCTTTTTTTTTCATTTTTTTTGTACATTTTAATCAAATTTTTGTCATTTTTTCATCAATTTTTAATCAACTTTTTTGTCCATTTTTCGTCACTTTTTTGTCACATTTCCATCATTGTTTTCGTCTCAGTTTTGTTGCTATTTTCACACCTTTTGTCCAGAAGCTTTTGGATTGGGGTAAAGCCAAACTGGAGAAAATGTGCCCAGTTCAGGTGGGAGTTAAGGGGTTAAATATTCAGATTCAGATTTACATCATGTAGTTTAGCTTTTCAAACTCACAGTGACGGACCGACAAGAGCCAACTGATATTAGTTTGAAAAGTCCTTGAATGAAGAATGTCTCGGTTTAAAGCTGTGAAGAGTCGGTGTTTTGGGAGTAAAGGTGGGCGTGTCTCCAGGTGAGCTGCTCCTGTCGGTGGGCGTGGTCTTCTGTCAGCTGCGCTTGTTCCCGGAGGCGGTGCAGTGTTTCCAGAAGGCGCTGAGTCCGGCGTCGCAGCAGCAGGACCGCCCCCTGCTGGCCAAAGTGCTGCTGAACCTCGGGGCCGCCCTGAACGCCGTGGGGGAGTTCAGTGGAGCGCTGGAGTATCACCGCCTCGCCGCCAAACTCTACGGTCAGTCTGAACGGGGGAATCGCAGGCCTCAAAGACACAAAACGTCAGAGAGTAAACATTTTTATCCCATTTTCTTGTCATATTTTTGTCATTTTTTTGTTACATTTTGGTCATTTTTTTGTAAATTTTTTGTCACATTTCTTGTCATTTTTTTGTCCTTTTTTTGGCCATTTTTTGTAATTTTTTGTCAAATTTTTATCACATTTTTTTGTCACATTTTTGTCACAATTTTTGTAATTTTTGGTCAAATTTTTATCAAATTTTTTTGTCATTTTTTCTCACATTTTTGTAATTTTTTGTCAAATTTTTATCACATTTTTTTGTCACATTTTTGTCCAATTTTTGTAATTTTTGGTCAAATTTTTATCAATTTTTTTGTCATTTTTTGTCACATTTTTGTCATTTTTTCTTCAATTTTTCATCAATTTCTGGTCATTTTTTGTTACATTTTGGTCATTTTTTTGTCACATTTTTGTAATTTTTTGTCAAATTTTTATCAATTTTTTTTGTCATTTTTTGTCACATTTTTGTCATTTTTTTGGTCATTTTTTTTGGTCATTTTTTGTCACATTTTTGTCATTTTTTGTTACATTTTGGTAATTCAAAGACTCAAAGACACAAAACGTCAGAGAATACAAATCAGAAAGAGAGGGTTTGGGCTGGTTTATACCTTTTCATTTGGAATAGTGCGAACATTGAGAGACTTCCTGGTTTCAGGCTCCCTGGGACAGCGCGGAGAACAGGCTCAGTGCTTCAGTAACCTGGCCCTGGCGTGTCGGCGCCTCGGGAAAGAAGACGAGGCCATCGAAAGCTTCAACCACGCCCTGCAAGGCTTCACCGACTCAGGTGATGCAGCTCCGGATGAGCAGTGAGCCGATCCGTGTGACTTTATAATCATGACTGTGGTCTGTGTGTGTGGACAGCGGAGCACAGCGCTCAGGTGCAGGTGTGTGAGGCTCTGGCTGAGGTTTATCTGAAGCAGAGGAAGCAGCACAAGGCCATTCAGCTGTACAGACAGGCCCTGCTGTCCCTCAGCCACTGCCAGGTACAGCCACAGCCCCACACTGGTCACATGAAACCACCATCACTCTCACACTGATCACAACAAACCACAATCACCTCCACACTGATCACAATAAACCACCATCACTCCCACACTGATCACAACAAACCACCACCAGCCCCACACTGGTCACTAAACAGGTGTTGGTGTTGGCAGGACTCTGAAGGGGTGGGGAATCGTCTGGTGGAGCGTCTGACCTCAGCTCTGCGCCTCACGGTGACTCAGGTCTGAACCAAACATCTCGCATCGTTTTATTTCTTTAGAACTAAAGCCAAAGGAAATTACATGAATGAGTTATTTACATATTTGGGAAAACAAAACCGGCTAAAGTGAGTCAGGACATGTGTGTTTGGTGTTGTAGAGTTAAACTTTAAAGTGGACTTAACCTCTTAACTCCCGCCTGAGCCGAGAGGATCTTTTTCCTCACGTCATCAGATTTTTTTTCTATAATTTTTTTGTTGGGTATTCAACTCATTTTTGTAACTTTATTAGTCATTTTTTCGTCCATTTTTTATCAAATTTTTGTCACTTTTTTGGTCATTTTTTGTCCATTTTTTATCCCATTTTTGTAATTTTTTCATTAGATTTTGAATCACATTTTTTGGTCATTTTTTGTCAATTTTTTTCATAAAAATTGTCAATTTCTTATCACATTTTCGTAATTTTTTCGTCCATTTTTTAATCACATTTTTGTCACATTTTTATCACATTTTTTTGTCATTTTTTGTCAAATTTTTGTCATTTTTTTCTTCAATTTCTCATCAATTTTTTGTCTTTTTTTTGCTACATTTTGGTCATTTTTTGTCAAATTTTTATCAAATTTTGACAAAAAATTGACAAAAAATGACAAAAAATGACAAAAAATGTGATAAAAATGTGATTAAAAAATTAAAAAAATTTGTAATTTTTTGTCAATTTCTTGTGACATTTTTGTGACATTTTTGCCAGTTTTTCATCACTTTTTTGTCACATTTCCATCATTGTTTTCGTCTCAGTTTTGTCGCTATTTTCACAGCTTTTTTCCAGAAGCTTTTGGATTGGGGTAAAGCCAAACTGGAGAAAATGTGCTCGGTTCAGGTGGGAGTTAAGGGGTTAACGGGCCGATATATATCTTGTGTGTTTCTGTCTCGTGTAAAGTTGTTTTCTCACAATCATCGACAAATGTTTGTGTTGCACAGAGGCCGCGACACTTTGGACCAACCAGGCCACGCCCCCTGAGCCCCCTGACGCCCCTCAGCCCCAGGTGAGGCCACAGGGCGGCTGTGGCTACAGTTGGACTGGAGAGTGATTATAACGTACTGTACATCAATATAAAGGCTCTTTTTACAGGATGTACCTGAACACACCGAGTCCCACCACAGCATCCAATCAGCAGAGAGAAGAGCAGAAAGGGGAGGAGCTAAGTGAGTCAATGTCGTCATGCGCCACACTTTAACCTCTTAACTCCCGCCTGAACCGAGAGCATTTTCTCCAGTTCAGCTTTACCCAAATCCTGTAGGCCAGTGTAACGCCTCATTTGAAAGCTAAGATCTACAAAACTCATCTGAATGGATCTTTTTCCTCACGTCATCACATTTTTTTCCATCATTTTTTGGGGGTATTCCACTCATTTTTGTAACTTTTTTGTATTTTTTTTGTCAAATAGTACATTTTTTGTCACATGTTCATCATTTTTTGTCAATTTTTCGTCATTTTTTTGTCACTTTCTGTCATTTTTTGTCCTTTTTTTGTCAATTATTTGTCTATTTTTAGTCATTTTTTTTGTCGTTTTTTTGTCAATTTTTTTCATCATTTTTTCGTCAATTTTTTGTATATTTTTCATCATTTTTTTTGTCACTTTCTGTCATTTTTTGTGACATTTTTGCCACTTTTTCATCATTTTTTCCTATTTTTTTGTCCATCTCTTGTCAATTTTTTGTCATTTTTTTTGTCATTTTTTTGTCAATTTTTTGTCATTTTTTCCCCAACATTTTTGCCATTTTTTCATCCTCTTTTGGTCAATTTTTTGTCCGTTTTTTTTTTTTCGTTACTTTTTTGTCACATTTCCATCATTGTTTTCGTCTCAGTTTTGTTTTTGTACATTTTTTGTCACTTTTTGTCACATGTTCATCATTTTTTGTCATTTTTTTGGTCATTTTTTTGTCAATTTTGTGTGACATTTTTGTCTCTTTTTCATCATTTTTTCGTCATTTTTTGGCAATTCTTTTTGGCAATTTTTTTTGGGCAATTTTTCATCCATTTTTCATCAATTTTTTGTTATTTTTTGTCATTTTTTGTGACATTTTTGCCACTTTTTCATCATTTTTTTCTCATTTTTTTTTCAATTTTTCCAAATTTTTTCTAAATTTTTCTCAATTTTTTCTCAATTTTTTCTCAATTTTTTCTCAATATTTCGTCACTTTTTTGTCAATTTTTTGTTACATTTCCATCATTGTTTTCGTCTCAGTTTTGTTTCCATTTTCTCACCTTTTTCCAGAAGCTTTTGGATTGGGGTAAAGCCAAACTGGAGAAAATGTGCTCGGTTCAGGTTAAAGCATATGTAAAAACGTTCTCCTAAAAGTCCAAAGCTCCAGCTGTTACTAAATCCAGATGTTTCGTGTGTTCCAGGTGAGCCGGGCTCCGACAGGGAGCTGCACACTGACAGGTTATTATTCCATTTCTGCATCTGTGGCTTTAATCAGATAAACCGACCACGTGGAAGATGGAGATGAGGTGTTACCAAAGACATTCTTGTTCCCGTCTCTTCTCAGTGAAGTGTCATTGGTCCAGACGTCAGAAGCCCCGCCCATCGACAGCCCTGACAGCAGAGAGGCCACGCCCCTGTTGGAGAGGCTGCGCTCCAGGTTCTGCTCGCTCATGTGAGACGCTCTGCAAACGAGAACTCCTCTGGAAACATCTGTCCTCGTTCTAGAACATGATAGTTCTGATATTTCTGACTTTGAAGCTGATGTATTTTTGATTGAAAGAAGAAGAAGAAGAAGAGAACTTTATTGTACAACGATATTACTGCGGTGTTGGATTAGTCCTGAGCAGCTGTGGGCCAGTCCCTGGAGGAACCTGGAGGAACCTGGAGGAACCTGGAGGAACCTGGAGGAACCTGGAGGAACCCGGAGGAACCCAACCTCAGGGAGGACATGCAAACTCTATACAGAGAGGCTGAAATCCTAATCTTAACCCCTTAACTCCCACCTGAACCGAGAACATTTTCTCCAGTTTGGCTTTACCCCAATCCAAAAGCTTCTGGAAAAAAGCTGTGAAAATAGCAACAAAACTGAGACGAAAACAGTGATGGAAATGTGACAAAAAAGGGACGGAAACAGTGATGAAAAATAGATGAAAAAGTGGCAAAAATGTCATAAAAATGTCACAAGAAAATGGACAAAAAATTGACAAAAATATGATAAAAAATTGACAAAAAATGACAAAAAATGTGACAAAAATGTGACCAAAAAATTACAAAAATATGACCAAAAAATGACCAAAATGTAGCAAAAAACGTACAAAAATATAATGGAAAAATTGACAAAAAATTAAAAAAATGACAAAAATATGATAAAAAATTTGACAAAAAATGATAAAAAATGTGATAAAAAATTGGCGAAAAAATGATAAAAATATGATAAAGAAATGACAAAAAATGACAAAAATGTGACCAAAAAATTTCAAAAAAATTATGAAAAATTGACGAAAAAATGACAAATAAAAGATGACAAAAATGTGATTAAACCAAAAAAAAAATACAAATGTGACAAAAATTTGATTAAAAATTGACGAAAAATGACAAAAATATGACGAAAAAGTTACAGAAATGAGTTGAACACCCAACAAAAAAATGATGAAAAAAATGTGATGACGTGAGGAAAAAGATCCTCTCGGTTCAGGCGGGAGTTAAGAGGTTAACCGAGCTCATTTTCTCCAGTTCAGCTTTACTCAAATGTAAAAGCTTCTCGACTGGAGCTCACTATAGGCCAGAGTAAACGGATCATCTGTTGCCATGTTGTCGTCACTTTGTATGTTGTTTTTTTTCCAGCGCATTTTGGCCAATTTTTCATCACGTACTTGTCACTTTTTTGTTCAGTTTTTGTCTCTCCTTCGTGGCTTTTTTGTGTCGTTGTGACTTTGCTTTTCACAAATCTAAAAGCTTCTTGGAAAAAGCCAAACTGGATGAGCTCGGTTCAGGTTCGGTTCAATGGTAAATATGGATGCAGTGCACGTTTTGGCCACCAGCGTCAAATTGGGGGCGCTGTTTCTCTCCTTTCACACAGTTAAGGAAACACTGTTGTGGTGTTTTCCAACTTTTATGGCAAAGGTTGTTGACACTGACTTATAAAAGAACTGATGCTGAACTGACACTTTCAAAAATGATCTAATGTTGCGTTTTCTTTGAGTGAACGAATGAACGAGGTAAAGTCACGGCAGCTGCTGGAGATCAGGGGTTCCCAAACTGGCTGGAACCCCCAAAAACTGACACATAAACAACTTGGGACCCCCACTGTATACAGTTATTGCGTTAAAGGAAGAAAAACACATTTTAATATCAATTTAATATGTATTTAAACAGTTTGTTTTAAGCATTTCACAAATGATATGATATTGTAGGAATAAAAGATAGATCATCGACATGGACCCGAGGGAGATTTGACTTGGTGTGTGATTCTGTTTATTTTATAGTCAGAAAACACTCCCGAAATCAGAGGAGTGAAGTATTATTAACGTCTGAGGAAAAGACAGGCTGGTTTATAAAAGACTTGTTTATTAAGAGGAAAGTGGCTCAGACTCTTCGACCTCCTGAAGAGGCGTGGGAATGTGTGAGGAGTGAGTGGGCGGGGCTGAGATCCAGATGAGTGGGCGGGGCTCAGATCCAGATGTCGGACGTGCAGTCTCCTCCCGGATATCGCAGCTCGTGAGCCAGAGACGGACCCTCGGGTTCTTTCCCAAAGTCCACCAGGAAGTTCTGGTTGAGAGCGAGGCCTCCTGTGGTGGTGTTCACGTCGATCTGCATCATCACGGAGCCCTCGCTGAAACAGAGACGAGGGAAATGAGAGAGATCAAATCGACGTTGCAGATTCACAACATCGAGTTTATCTGAATGTCAAGGAATGTGGAGAAAATAGGAGCGAAGGAAAATCAGTGTTTATAAAAGGATCAGGACACATGTGGCCCCAGGTCACGGGGAAAACCAACAGGTTTGATTTCAGCGGAGTCTCCGCTGTGGCAACATTGCAAACACTATTGGTCGTCTTCAACCGGTGAGATGTGAGACTCCTCTGAAATCAAACCTGTTTGTTTTCACTGTGACCTGGAGACTCGCCTTTTCTCCAGAGGACGTCTCTGAGACGTCTCTGTGACCAGCGGCAACGCAAGTCTCCAACTCGTCTCCAGGCCGTGAGCCCTTTATTCTTCTTTTGTGACTCAGTGAATTCTGAGTTCACAAGTTTCCGTCTGAATCTGCTGAAGCGAAGCTGGAGCCGCTCCAGGTGAAGCCGCTCCAGGTGGAGTCGCTCCAGATGAAGCCGCTCCAGATGAAGCCGCTCCAGGTGAAGCCGCTCCAGGTGAAGCCGCTCCAGGTGAAGCGGCTCCAGGTGGAGCCGCTCCAGGTGAAGCAGCTCCAGGTGGAGCCGCTCCAGGTGGAGCCGCTCCAGGTGGAGCAGCTCCAGATGAAGCCGCTCCAGATGAAGCGGCTCCAGGTGAAGCCGCTCCAGATGAAGCCGCTCCAGATGAAGCCGCTCCAGGTGAAGCCGCTCCAGGTGAAGCCGCTCCAGGTGAAGCCGCTCCAGATGAAGCCGCTCCAAGTGAAGCCGCTCCAGGTGAAGCAGCTCCAGGTGAAGCAGCTCCAGGTGAAGCCGCTCCAGGCGGAGCCGCTCCAGGTCTTACCGGATCATGTCGGGGTAGAACTGCTTGTCCCAGCCGCTGTACAGGGACGTGGTCACGTACAGCCTCCGCCCGTCCAGACTGAGCTGCAGCATCTGTGGGCTCCCACGCACACGCTTCCCCTGGACAACACGCAATCAGAACATACAAGATACATACAACAACATTCACCTAACGCACTTTTACACAATAATATCAATACACTTTGTCTTGTCTGAAATTAAATGTAGAGACGTCCATTTCAAACTTTGCTGTAGATCATTTATATAAACATGAGGCAGAAATATATTGTGTTTTGTCATTTGAGGCGTTTTATGCAGAAACATTTCCAAAACTGCTGAAATGTTCTGTGGCAAAACCTAAAACATGGACAAAAGCAGGTTTAAATGTGGTTTTGTTCTGTGATGTTTGTGGATCTGACAGGGTTAGATCTGAGGTACCTTGATGACGCGGGGCTCGGGCTGGCCGTGGTTCTCCGGGTCGTTCAGGACTTTGACTGGACCGTCTTTCACCAAACTGCCCCCGAGAAACACCTGCCACAAGAACCACACGCTATCACAAACCGTATCACAAGAACCACAACACAAACTGTATCACAACAACACGCTATCACAAACTGTATCACAACAACACGCTATCACAAACTGTATCACAAGAACCACATCACAAACTGTATCACAACAACACGCTATCACAAACCGTATCACAAGAACCACAACACAAACCGTACCAGTGGATTATGGCTCTGAGCGAGGGAGGGATGAGAACTAACTTTATTACATTATATGTCATTATGAAGCTTTTGCAATAAGCGGGAAGATTGGGGGCAAAAAATAGAAAAAAATAAATTAAAATAGAAATAAAAATGGCGAATAAACAAGAAAAAGGAGGGACAAATGAAATACTTGAGAAAAAGAACATTTAAAAAAATGTCTTAAAAATAGACGTGGAAAAAGGTGGAAAAAAATGTATAGAATTGTTCCAAAAAAAAGAAAAAAAATTGGGAAACATTTTTAAAAAGAAAAAAAAAATTGCATAGTATGTTTTTTTTTTTAGCCCTTTTGACAAAACGGTGTAAATTCAGATGTTTGCAGCTCATTTCTGTAAAAAACATCACTTCATCTTCATTTAGACTGTATTTATTAACTTAAAGAGGGGGTGTTCTGCTTTTGTCAGTCCCACAGCACCAGTCTATATCACACTACAATGATGACAAACCTTCTGTTGGTCTGTAAATGCAGTAAATTAGAATAACTGCCTTGTATAAAATGTTTCTCTCAAAATGGCTGTAGTGAATGTCTTGAAATAGGCCTCTGTCTCTTTAAGAACCTCTGAGCCTTTAGACACGCCCCCTCCACACGCTGTCTGTGGCATCAGTGGGGAGGGGGTTCTGCTGAGGAGCAGTGGTTGGTCACTCGGCTCGGAGGCGTCTCCAGGAGGTGGGGGCGTTCCTAGGAGGACTCAGGCAAACCTATCCCTAAAATGGCCGCCATCCGAGTTTTTACAGATTACTCAGAAATACGTGAATGTGCCAAGGCAACACTTCAGGCATGTTTTTAATGAGGGAGTGACAGAATAACATGATGGAAAGCTTGAAAAAGTCCATTTTGCAAAATACCCCCCTTTAAAGAAACGCTGGACCTTTTAGAGTCTCACAGGGCAGGAAACGCTGACCCCTGGTGGAGGGACCTCTGCACTACAAGTCCCAGGTTTTAAAAAAAATACTGTACATCACACTGACTATCAAATATCAGATATAGTACAGGGCTACTTTCTGAAGTAAAAGTACTCGAGTAACTGGTGGTGATGTCATACCTGTCCGACTAGGCGTGGCTTACGGCGGTCGGTGATGTCATACCTGTCCGACTAGGCGTGGCTTACGGCGGTCGGTGATGTCATACTGCCGGACGTCTCCGTGAAGCCAGTTACTGAAGTACAGGAACCGGTCGTCCAGCGAGAGCAGGATGTCTGTGATCAGGCCTGTCCCCACCGTCGCACAAAGAATAACACAAAAATAACACAACGTCACACAAAATAACACAAAGTCGCACAAAAATAACACAAAAATAACACGTCACACAAAAATAACACAAAGTCGCACAAAAATAACACAAAGTCGCACAAAAATAACACAAAGTCGCACTAAAATAACACAAAGTCACACAAAAATAACACAAAGTCGCACAAAAATAACACAAAGTCGCACTAAAATAACACAAAGTCACACAAAAATAACACAAAGTCGCACAAAAATAACACAAAGTCGCACAAAAATAACACAAAGTCGCACAAAAATAACACAGTCGTACAAAAATAACACAAAGTCACACAAAAATAACAGTCACACAAAAATAACACAAAGTCACACAAAAATAACACAAAAATAACACAAAGTCACACAAAAATAACACAAAGTCGCACAAAAATAACACAAAGTCGCACTAAAATAACACAAAGTCACACAAAAATAACACAAAGTCGCACAAAAATAACACAAAGTCGCACAAAAATAACACAAAGTCGCACAAAAATAACACAGTCGTACAAAAATAACACAAAGTCACACAAAAATAACAGTCACACAAAAATAACACAAAGTCACACAAAAATAACACAAAAATAACACAAAGTCACACAAAAATAACACAAAGTCGCACAAAAATAACACAAAGTCGCACAAAAATAACACAAAGTCACAAAAATAACACAAAGTCGCACAAAAATAACACAAAGTCGCACAAAAATAACACAAAGTCGCACAAAAATAACACAGTCGTACAAAAATAACAGTTACACAAAAATAACACAAAGTCACACAAAAATAACACAAAAATAACACAAAGTCACACAAAAATAACAGTCACACAAAAATAACACAAAGTCACACAAAAATAACACAAAAATAACACAAAGTCACACAAAAATAACACAAAGTCGCACAAAAATAACACAAAGTCACACAAAAATAACACAAAGTCGCACAAAAATAACAAAGTCACACAAAAATAACACAAAGTCACACAAAAATAACAGTCACACAAAAATAACACAAAGTCACACAAAAATAACACAAAAATAACACAAAGTCGCACAAAAATAACACAAAACACAAAAATAACACAAAATAACACAAAATAACACAAAGTCGCACAAAGTCACACAAAAATAACACAAAATAACACAAAAATAACAGTCACACAAAAATAACACAAAATAACACAAAATAACACAAAGTCGCACAAAGTCACACAAAAATAACACAAAGTCACACAAAAATAACACAGTCACACAAAAATAGCACAAAGTCGCACAAAAATAACACAAAGTCGCACAAAAATAACACAAAGTCGCACAAAAATAACACAGTCGTACAAAAATAACAGTCACACAAAAATAACACAAAGTCACACAAAAATAACACAAAAATAACACAAAGTCACACAAAAATAACAGTCACACAAAAATAACACAAAGTCACACAAAAATAACACAAAAATAACACAAAGTCACACAAAAATAACACAAAGTCGCACAAAAATAACACAAAGTCACACAAAAATAACACAAAGTCGCACAAAAATAACAAAGTCACACAAAAATAACACAAAGTCACACAAAAATAACAGTCACACAAAAATAACACAAAGTCACACAAAAATAACACAAAAATAACACAAAGTCGCACAAAAATAACACAAAATAACACAAAAATAACACAAAATAACACAAAATAACACAAAGTCGCACAAAGTCACACAAAAATAACACAAAATAACACAAAAATAACAGTCACACAAAAATAACACAAAATAACACAAAATAACACAAAGTCGCACAAAGTCACACAAAAATAACACAAAGTCACACAAAAATAACACAGTCACACAAAAATAACACAAAGTCGCACAAAAATAACACAAAGTCACACAAAAATAACACAAAGTCGCACAAAAATAACACAAAGTCGCACAAAAATAACACAAAGTCGCACAAAAATAACACAGTCGTACAAAAATAACACAAAGTCACACAAAAATAACAGTCACACAAAAATAACACAAAGTCACACAAAAATAACACAAAAATAACACAAAGTCACACAAAAATAACACAAAGTCGCACAAAAATAACACAAAGTCGCACTAAAATAACACAAAGTCACACAAAAATAACACAAAGTCGCACAAAAATAACACAAAGTCGCACAAAAATAACACAAAGTCGCACAAAAATAACACAGTCGTACAAAAATAACACAAAGTCACACAAAAATAACAGTCACACAAAAATAACACAAAGTCACACAAAAATAACACAAAAATAACACAAAGTCACACAAAAATAACACAAAGTCGCACAAAAATAACACAAAGTCGCACAAAAATAACACAAAGTCACAAAAATAACACAAAGTCGCACAAAAATAACACAAAGTCGCACAAAAATAACACAAAGTCGCACAAAAATAACACAGTCGTACAAAAATAACAGTCACACAAAAATAACACAAAGTCACACAAAAATAACACAAAGTCACACAAAAATAACAGTCACACAAAAATAACACAAAGTCACACAAAAATAACACAAAAATAACACAAAGTCACACAAAAATAACACAAAGTCGCACAAAAATAACACAAAGTCACACAAAAATAACACAAAGTCGCACAAAAATAACAAAGTCACACAAAAATAACACAAAGTCACACAAAAATAACAGTCACACAAAAATAACACAAAGTCACACAAAAATAACACAAAAATAACACAAAGTCGCACAAAAATAACACAAAATAACACAAAAATAACACAAAATAACACAAAATAACACAAAGTCGCACAAAGTCACACAAAAATAACACAAAATAACACAAAAATAACAGTCACACAAAAATAACACAAAATAACACAAAATAACACAAAGTCGCACAAAGTCACACAAAAATAACACAAAGTCACACAAAAATAACACAGTCACACAAAAATAACACAAAGTCGCACAAAAATAACACAAAGTCACACAAAAATAACACAAAGTCGCACAAAAATAACACAAAATAACACAAAATAACACAAAAATAACAGTCACACAAAAATAACACAAAATAACACAAAATAACACAAAGTCGCACAAAGTCACACAAAAATAACACAAAGTCACACAAAAATAACACAAAGTCGCACAAAAATAACACAAAGTCACACAAAAATAACAGTCGCACAAAAATAACACAAAGTCACACAAAATAACACAAAGTCGCACAAAGTCACACAAAAATAACACAAAGTCACACAAAAATAACACAAAGTCACACAAAAATAACACAAAGTCACACAAAAATAACAAAGTCACACAAAAATAACACAAAGTCGCACAAAAATAACAAAGTCACACAAAATAACACAGTCACACAAAAATAACACAAAGTCGCACAAAGTCACACAAAATAACACAAAAATAACACAAAAATAACACAACTTCACACAAAAATAACACAAAATAACACAAAAATAACAGTCACACAAAAATAACACAAAATAACACAAAATAACACAAAATAACACAAAGTCGCACAAAGTCACACAAAAATTACACACAGTCACACAAAATAACTCAAAAATTACACACAGTCACACAAAAATAACACAAAGTCACAGAACACGGAGCAAAGGAACAGAAGCTAAAGTGTGACCTGGCATCTCCGGCATCATCCATCCTTCCACCGCTTTGCTCGGGACGCTGATGACCTTCTCCGCCGCCCAATCGCCTTTCTGCACAAACACACAACACACACACACACACACACACACACACACACACACACACACACGGTTTGAAGATACATTCCAGAAACAGATAAAAAGT
Source organism: Gobius niger (assembly GCF_951799975.1). Taxonomy (NCBI): domain Eukaryota; kingdom Metazoa; phylum Chordata; class Actinopteri; order Gobiiformes; family Gobiidae; genus Gobius; species Gobius niger. Next base: position 1,337,355 of record NC_136864.1, on the reverse strand, counting down.
GAAATACGCTACATACAAATCTGATCCTGAGTCAGTGACAGGAGTTAAATATCTTTAGCAGAATCCAGAAGAGTTCAGGATGTTCTGAGTGATCGGGAGATTCGGGAGTTTTCCCGGTGGGCCGACGTACTTTTGGGCCGGTCAGACCGAGATAAGGCCCAGAATACCTTACAACGGCCCACAATTAACGGGAAAAGCCATCAGAATCTCTATCATTACATTTATGCAATTACACAATTCCTCCACTAGGGGGGTGTGACGCCTTTTACAACCTGCTGGTGGTGCTTTCTTGAGTCATGGTTCCTACATAATCTGGTATAATGAGCAATGGGCCTCTGGGACATAACACTCATGCCCCTCACATTGTGAATATAAGAGGAAATAGTTTATTGTAACTCCCTCCAGGACCCACAGAACCTCAGACCTCTATTTTTTATACATTTTAGACAAATGTTTGCAAAGAAGTGCATGCTGGGAGTTGTCAGGTGACTCTGTCTTGCCCCTTGTGGCGGCATATCGGGGACAGGAAGAGCATTGGACACAAGGGTTTAGCGCATGCGCAAGCTTCGCATGGCCAATTTATGTTTACGACAGTTAGAAGACAGTGATTAATATGTTAGAGTCTTGACACAGACATAATGCTTTGTATAACATCATTTTAATAAAAATCAAAAGTACTGTTTTGAAAGAAGTTTGTTTTAACTCAGCACAATATATTTAGTACTTCTGTGCATGCGTCTTACAGCCGCGCAGTTCGACCGGCTTTAAAATGTATTCATAATTTTATGATCGGTACAATTTATGTGTTTAAACCAAATCTACTTATAATTTTAATTGTTTTTCCGCTTATTCCAGTCATATAGATGCAAACTACCCACGAGGATGTTTTCTTTTGAGTTTTTTCGCTGAAAAGAATGGCTTTATGAGGACCTAACCTTTAAATTTAAATCTTATATTTGCTGCCTTGTGTGTATATATATAGGCCTAAATATGATCATAGATTGTACATTTTGAAAATAGTCAATTGTTGTGTTTTTGTTTAGTCAAATCTGATCGTTTGTAATTATTAATATAATTTATATCATCATCAACATCATCATTATTTTGTTTATTTGTATTTTCTATAAATATGCACAATTTACAACTTGTTGTTGCTTTGTCAAATCTTTCATAATTGTTATTATCATTTCTATCATCATCATTACAATTATTTATTTCAATATATTTTACATAAATATAGCCGACATAATTTACACATTGCCTAATTAACACTTTCTCCATCTGTGAGATCAATAAAGTATCAAAGAGCCGCCGTAAACATGCGACGCCTGCGCATGCGCTAAACACCGTAGCCCCGATTCTCCAGCGTTCGCTAGCTCCGATTCACTTCCTGTCCCCGATATGCCTGCCACACCCCTCGTCGTCAGAGCAGTTTGGAAATCTTCTAGTTTCCATTGAAAGGATTTACAATGTTTGGCCTTTTTGTGATTTCTGTTTTCACTCCACACCTCCTGAACTCTGAGGTGAGTTTTACCGTTTTATCTTCATCTACAGTCGGATCATTTGGTTGGTTTTGAGAAGTTTATTTGTGTTGCAGTCGCGAGAGGAACTTCATTAACGGAACGCACATTTTAAGATTGTTAAGAAGTTTTACAAAAGTTCCTTCAAGTTATAAATAAAAAGATTAAAGTGTTGAGTCTCTGAGGCCTGAGCTTGAATTCAGCAGAAACAAAATGTCCTCAATTCGTAGCTTATACTCTTTTAGTTCAAGCCAAGGACTCATTGTTTTGCTCATCACCTCGACTATTGCATTGAATATGCCTGTTTTTTTTTTTTTTGAGGGCCGGTCTTGACCCAAAAGTCTCGGGCTGATTTTTCGTTCCGCACTTCCAGCTCACGTTGTCAAGGGAATCAGTTCATGAACATCGAACTGAAGCAACTTTAAAGTAAATACAGTTGAAACTGCAGCGGACTCGGGTCGACCCACGGGGCTCTCTAAGTTATTGAGCAGATGTTTGTCTCGTCTGAGTTATGGTGCAGATGTTTGGGAAACGAGAGGAATCTCTAACATCTGCAGCTCGTCTCCATGAGCAGAACCCGGAGTGTTTCTCACGTCGGAGTTCTTTCTCCAGTGGAAACATCAGCGTTACTTTATCTGTTGCTGATGTCCACTGCTGTGTTTATGTTTCTAATGTGTTTCTAATGTGTTTATTTTGTGTTTATAATGTGTTTATAATGTGTTTATAATGTGTTTATAATGTGTGTGAATGACCGCTGACCAGCATTTCACTGAAGTCCTTCAATCGGGTTTTATCCAAATCCAAAATATTGCAAAAACTAAGCATTTCTTTCCCCGTACAGATCTGGAAAAGTGATTCACATTACAGCCTCTGAGCACAAACACTGACCCCTGACCCTTGACCTTTCATGGGGTCAACTGTTAGATCTATGCAGTTAGGGAACTAGAGCTTCAGCAGCATTTGCCCAATTGGACCGTCCTTACCCAGGGGAAGCGACAGCTGCAGTTCTTCTTCTTTAAGGTTGTTGGCAGACTGCAGGCCAACAAAAGCGCATGTCGCCCCCTACTGTATTACATATGCAACAACATAGTGTCCAAATAAAGGCATTTAAGGAGAAAAAAAAATAGCGCTTTGGTGTTTTTTTAATCTCACAGCTGTTTCTTAAAGCTACTGTGGCAAATTATCCATGTGGCTTAAGCTTCTACTAAATGAAGCAAAAGCACAAACTGTTTCATTTAATCCGTTTCCTGAGGCGGCTCTTTAACACAGTGGTTCTCAACCTGGGGGTCGGGAGACAAATTTGGGGGGTCCCTAGATCATTTAGACAAAATATACATATTTTCATTAGCAAATAATCTAATCTTTTATTGTAGCATGTTTGTTTGTTTGTTTGTTTACTTTATTGTCCCCGTAGGGAAATGTGTTGTCTGCATTTAACCCGTCCTTCGATGCCGCTGAGGCGACCCCGTAAGGAGCAGAGGTCGACGGCAGTGCCACGCCCGGGGACCCGTCTCCATGATGTGATGGTCAGAATCACCTGGCTGGAGGATTCACCTATTGCACATGTTTTTAGTGGTAGGGAAAACCGGAGCACCCGGAGGAAACCTACGCAGACACGGGGAGAACATGCAACCTCCACACAGAAAGGCCCCGTCCTGGTGGGAATCGAACCCGGGACCTTCTAGTAGTGAGGCGGAGGCGCTAACCGCTGCGCTACCGTGCCGTGTGTTTGCTATTTTACCAAGGTGCCATTATTTGTTCGTAGTTTGATGAATTTTATTTCAGCCATTTGTTTTTTTCTTTATTTTTTAAGAATTGTGTTGGCTAATGTTCCTATTTTTCACGGCGTGTGACCCGGGCGGGGGGTCACGAACTCCTTTACCTGTTATAGTGGGGGTCGCGGCTCCAAAAGGTTGAGAACCACTAGCTTATGGGATGGCACTTAGCTCCTAATCACTGGTTAGTTAGCATCAGAGGTCACTATGCTAAAGTGGCTATGATAGTTAGCTTCAGAGGTCACTATGCTAAAGTGGCTATGATAGTTAGCATCAGAGGTCACTATGCTAAAGTGGCTATGATAGTTAGCATCAGAGGTCACTATGCTAAAGTGGCTATGATAGTTAGCTTCAGAGGTCACTATGCTAAAGTGGCTATGATAGTTAGCATCAGAGGTCACTATGCTAAAGTGGCTATGATAGTTAGCATCAGAGGTCCCTATGCTAAAGTGGCTATGATAGTTAGCATCAGAGGTCCCTATGCTAAAGTGGCTATGATAGTTAGCATTGAGGCTCCTTTAACTCCTTCCTAACTGACAGACCAATTCGGAAGCTTCTCATCATGGCGGACGCTGACACACATCCGGTTTGGTTAAGACCTCTTATCGATCTGCTCGTCTCAGAAAGGCCCTGGTCTGGTCTTAGTAAAAAAGTCCTGAATCGCCTCCATCTGAACCAAAACGCTTCAGTGTCTGCTTTCCAATCCAGGACTCTCGTCTACAGAGGAGCTTTTATAACCGAAATCGTTGTTCTTTGATGTGTGTTATGCATTGTTGTTTTTATATTCTTTTTATGGTTTTATCTGTTGTGTTTTATAATTGCTTATCAAATGTGGAAAGCACTTTACAACTCTGTTTTGAAAAGAGCTATAAAAATAAAACGTATTATTATTATTATATGACGGCAATTCTGATAAATGATTTTACGACTGATGAATAAAAGTCTGGCGGAGCCTCTGATGTGAACCTTTAACTGCCCTGAGCTTCTGTAACTTTACTGTTGTCCCCGCTTGACTTCATAAACACACACACACACACACACGCGCGCCGGCCTGCAGGTCTGACCGGGGACCACCCACCTCGGTCCTGAAGAAGCGGAAGACGCAGGACCCCAGCGCGCAGCCCACGTACCCCTCCTGCGCGTCCGGGTCGTGGAGGAACCGGACCTCCAGCGGGATGGCTCCGTCCGGGCCCAGGTCCAGGTCCTGCAGCTTCCGGCGCGTGGTCCAGTCCCACACGTGGATGCTCTGCCCGTAGTGGCCTGCGATAAAAACACACGGCGGTCAGGCTCCGGCTCTAACCCGTCTGAGGCAGATCTTTGATTAATCATTATCCACTCGTAGCTTTTCACACACATGTCAAAGTCTGCAGATACCAGAGCGTTTCGCAACAGCCGTTACCAAACACACATTCCCTGATCTGCCGTCCAGGAACTCACTCAGGCCAGAGGCTGCAGGAGGAAAACTAAACAGATACCGGTGTGAAACTCCTGCTCCACAGATTTGCTCAGAGGGTTTTTTCGATCTTGCTTCACTTTTGAATAAACTGTTTATGTGTGAATTCAAACTCCTTGTGTTTTGGCTTCAGAGCTCCATAAATCAGGCAGTATTTAGATGTTAAAAATGTGAACAAATCTGCCAAATGTCCCGGAGTTCGAGCCTCTGGAGACGACGCGAGAGTGGAATGAAAACCTCACAAACTCTGTCTTTACCATGTTTATTCTCTGATGTTTTGAGGAAGTGACTCCAACATGTCTGTTTTTATATGGGCGAGATGCGAGAACAGGGATCTGATGGAATTCTACTACTCCAGTTACCCTATCAGAGAGGCTACATGCAGAGGATGTGGGAGAAATGGTTACTTCGAAACCCACAGTCCAAACTCACGGCGAAACAACTAGTAGCTCAGCGTTCCAACATCCACAAACAGCAACTGCTCTCACACAAAGCTCCGACAGATGACGTGCTCAGTGAATGTCTCAGACAATGGGGAACAGAAGAGGTGCTGGAGGTCCCGTCATGGGAGGACAAGCCCCTACACGGCAGGTACCACCGAAACATAACTGAAGTGGCGGATATACAGAAATCCTACCAATGGCTGGACAGAGCCGGACTAAAGGACAGCACAGAGGCTCATCATGGCTGCACAGGAGCCTCGAGCACCAGAGCAATAGAGGCCCAGATCTACCACACCAGACAAGACCCCAGGTGTAGACTGTGCAAAGAGGCCAATGAGACAATCCAGCTTTACATAACTGCAGGTGTAAGAACATAACTGCAGGTGTAAGAACATAACTGCAGGTGTAAGAACATAACTGCAGGTGTAAGAACATAACTGCAGGTGTAAGAACATAACTGCAGGTGTAAGAACATAACTGCAGGTGTAAGAACATAACTGCAGGTGTAAGAACATAACTGCAGGTGTAAGAACATAACTGCAGGTGTAAGAACATAACTGCAGGGTGTAAGAACATAACTGCAGGTGTAGGAACATAACTGCAGGTGTAAGAACATAACTGCAGGGTGTAAGATGCTGGCAGGGAAAGCTTACATGGAGCCATAACCAAGTGGCTGGTATAGTGTACAGGAACATCTGTGCAGAGTATGGGCTGGAAACCCCAAGGTCAAAGAGGGAAACACCTCCAAAGGTGGTGGAGAATGACCGAGCCAAGATCCTGTGGGACTTCCAGATACAGACGGACAGAATGGACATTGTGGTGGTGACAAAGAGCAGAGGAAAGCCGTTGTGGTCGACATAGCAATACCAAGACTTCAACATCAGGAAAAAGGAACACGAGAAACTAGAGAAATACCAGGGGCTCAGAGAAGAGCTGGAGAAAACCTGGAGGGTGAAGGTGATGCCCGTGGTCGTTGGGGCACTCGGGGCAGTGACCCCCAAACTGGAGGAGCGGCTCCAGCAGATCCCAGGAAATACATCAGACATCTCGGTCCAGAAAAGTGCAGTTCTAGGAACAGCAAAGATACTGCGCAGAACCCTCAAGCTCCCAGGCCGACGGTCGAGGACCCGAGCAGGAGGAAGAAGAGAGACCGCCCGCGGAGGGTGAGGAAGAGTTTATTTTATATATATTTATATATATATATATATATATATATATATATATATATATATATATATAATGTTTTGAACAGTTTTTAAAAATGTTTGAATTTTTATTTCTTTTCGCTATCTTCCCCCCTAACTTTTGAAAATGTTTTTTCCAATTTTGGAAAAGTTTGTAAAATGTCCTCCAACATGGCTGTGTCACTCATTCACAAATACTGACATGTTCGGTGTCCATGTGTAGTAGGAAAGATTATGTAATCCAAATATGGTCATTTCCTGTGTGGGAGACAGTTCGGGAAAAATGTTTGAAAAGACTGGAAAAAAAGCTACTATTTTATTTATATGAATGTTTTTTTTTTTTTTTTACATTTGTGGAGTTTATTTTTTAAAAATGTTCGATTTTTTTGTGTTGATTTTTTTGTATATACATTTTGAAATGTTTTGAACAGTTTGGGGAAAAAACTTTGGAAAAGTCTTGAAAATGTTTTTTTTTTTTCAATTTCTTTTTCAATTTTTTTTTCAAAATACAGAATGACAGAAAGAATTTCTCTGTCTCAGATTTGTCTCAGTGTTCACAGTAAAAACTTCAGGTCTCAGTGTTCTCCTCTCAGTGTTCTCCTCTCAGTGTTCTCCTCTCAGTGTTCTCCTCTCTGTGTTCTCCTCTCAGTGTTCTCCTCTCAGTGTTCTCCTCTCAGTGTTCTCCTCTCAGTGTTCTCCTCTCTGTGTTCTCCTCTCAGTGTTCTCCTCTCAGTGTTCTCCTCTCAGTGTTCTCCTCTGGTTCTGGGCCTGGTTCTTACCTTCCAGGACGTGCTTGGGGTCGAAGCCGTTGACCAGGGCCTTGGGCGAGCCCCACTCGGTGCTCATCATCACGTTGTGGCGCGGCTGGTACCAGAAGTCGTACCCGAACGGAGCCGCCTCCCCCGGGTGCTCCCAGTTCCCGGTCACCTCGAACGTCTCTCCGTCCAGCAGCACGAAGCCTCCTGAGAAAAGGGACATGCACGTTATGAAAGATCCAGATGTTTCCAGCTGGAGGAGGACTCTGAGCACTGACCTTTGCCGGACCCGGACGGCTCCCCCATGCAGCTGATCATGATCTGCCCGTTGGCCAGACAGTGGGACGTGTGAGGGTTGGCCAGACCACACTTGTAGTACAGGTCCACGGGCTCCACCATCTGCAGAGGAGACACGGCTTTAGCTTTAGACTGACCAGGGCTGGATCAGAGCTGGACCAGGGCTGGACCAGGGCTGGACCAGGGCTGGACCAGGGCTGGACCAGGGCTGGACCAGGACTGGACAAGGACTGGACTGTTTTAGGGAGTTCCTTGTGGATGTTTAGGGAGTTCCTTGTGGATGTTTAGGGAGTTCTTTGTGGATGTTTAGGGAGTTCCTTGTGGATGTTATAGGGAGTTCCTTGTGGATGTTTCGGGAGTTCCTTGTGGATGTTTAGGGAGTTCCTTGTGGATGTTTAGGGAGTTCCTTGTGGATGTTTTAGGGAGTTCTTTGTGGATGTTTAGGGAGTTCTTTGTGGATGTTTAGGGAGTTCCTTGTGGATGTTTTAGGGAGTTCCTTGTGGAGGTTTTAGGGAGTTCCTTGTGGATGTTTTAGGGAGTTCCTTGTGGAGGTTTAGGGAGTTCCTTGTGGAGGTTTTAGGGAGTTCCTTGTGGATGTTTAGGGAGTTCCTTGTGGATGTTTTGGGAGTTCCTTGTGGACGTTTAGGGAGTTCCTTGTGGATGTTTAGGGAGTTCCTTGTGGATGTTTTAGGGAGTTCCTTGTGGATGTTTAGGGAGTTCTTTGAGGATGTTTAGGGAGTTCCTTGTAGATGTTTAGGGAGTTCCTTGTGGATGTTTAGGGAGTTCCTTGTAGATGTTTAGAGAGTTCCTTGTGGATGTTTAGGGAGTTCCTTGTGGATGTTTAAGGAGTTCCTTGTGGATGTTTAAGGAGTTCCTTGTGGATGTTTAGGGAGTTCCTTGTGGATGTTTAGGGAGTTCCTTGTGGTTGTTTTAGGGAGTTCCTTGTGGATGTTTAGGGAGTTCCTTGTGAATGTTTAGGGAGTTCCTTGTGGAGGTTTAGGGAGTTCCTGGTGGACGTTTTAGGGAGTTCCTTGTGGATGTTTAGGGAGTTCCTAGTGGATGTTTAGGGAGTTCCTAGTGGATGTTTAGGGAGTTCCTAGTGGATGTTTAGGGAGTTCCTAGTGGATGTTTAGGGAGTTCCTTGTGGTTGTTTTAGGGAGTTCCTAGTGGATGTTTAGGGAGTTCCTTGTGGATGTTTAGGGAGTTCCTAGTGGATGTTTAGGGAGTTCCTAGTGGATGTTTAGGGAGTTCCTTGTGGTTGTTTTAGGGAGTTCCTTGTGGATGTTTAGGGAGTTCCTTGTGGATGTTTAAGGAGTTCCTTGTGGATGTTTAGGGAGTTCCTTGTGGATGTTTAGGGAGTTCCTTGTAGATGTTTAGAGAGTTCCTTGTGGATGTTTAAGGAGTTCCTTGTGGATGTTTAGGGAGTTCCTTGTAGATGTTTAGGGAGTTCCTTGTGGATGTTTAGGGAGTTCCTTGTGGATGTTTAGGGAGTTCCTTGTGGTTGTTTTAGGGAGTTCCTTGTGGATGTTTAGGGAGTTCCTTGTGAATGTTTAGGGAGTTCCTTGTGGAGGTTTAGGGAGTTCCTAGTGGATGTTTAGGGAGTTCCTTGTGGATGTTTTAGGGAGTTCCTTGTGGATGTTTAAGGAGTTCCTTGTGGATGTTTAGGGAGTTCCTTGTGGATGTTTAGGGAGTTCCTTGTGGATGTTTAAGGAGTTCCTTGTGGATGTTTAAGGAGTTCCTTGTAGGTGTTTAGGGAGTTCCTTGTGGATGTTTAAGGAGTTCCTTGTGGATGTTTAGGGAGTTCCTTGTGGATGTTTAGGGAGTTCCTTGTAGATGTTTAGGGAGTTCCTTGTGGATGTTTAGGGAGTTCCTTGTGGATGTTTAGGGAGTTCCTTGTGGTTGTTTTAGGGAGTTCCTTGTGGATGTTTAGGGAGTTCCTTGTGAATGTTTAGGGAGTTCCTTGTGGAGGTTTAGGGAGTTCCTGGTGGACGTTTTAGGGAGTTCCTTGTGGATGTTTAGGGAGTTCCTAGTGGATGTTTAGGGAGTTCCTTGTGGAGGTTTAGGGAGTTCCTAGTGGATGTTTAGGGAGTTCCTTGTGGAGGTTTAGGGAGTTCCTTGTGGATGTTTAGGGAGTTCCTTGTGGATGTTTAGGGAGTTCCTAGTGGATGTTTAGGGAGTTCCTTGTGGATGTTTTAGGAGTTCCTTGTGGATGTTTAGGGAGTTCCTTGTGGATGTTTAAGGAGTTCCTTGTGGATGTTTAGGGAGTTCCTTGTGGATGTTTAAGGAGTTCCTTGTGGATGTTTAGGGAGTTCCTTGTGGTTGTTTTAGGGAGTTCCTTGTGGATGTTTAGGGAGTTCCTTGTGAATGTTTAGGGAGTTCCTTGTGGAGGTTTAGGGAGTTCCTGGTGGACGTTTTAGGGAGTTCCTTGTGGATGTTTAGGGAGTTCCTAGTGGATGTTTAGGGAGTTCCTTGTGGATGTTTAGGGAGTTCCTAGTGGATGTTTAGGGAGTTCCTTGTGGATGTTTTAGGAGTTCCTAGTGGATGTTTAGGGAGTTCCTTGTGGATGTTTTAGGAGTTCCTTGTGGATGTTTAGGGAGTTCCTTGTGGATGTTTAAGGAGTTCCTTGTGGATGTTTAGGGAGTTCCTTGTGGATGTTTAAGGAGTTCCTTGTAGGTGTTTAGGGAGTTCCTTGTGGATGTTTAAGGAGTTCCTTGTGGATGTTTAGGGAGTTCCTTGTGGATGTTTAGGGAGTTCCTTGTGGATGTTTAAGGAGTTCCTTGTGGATGTTTAGGGAGTTCTTTGTGGATGTTTAGGGAGTTCCTTGTGGATGTTTAGGGAGTTCTTTGTGGATGTTTAGGGAGTTCCTTGTGGAGATTTAGGGAGTTCCTTGTGGATGTTTAGGGAGTTCCTTGTAGATGTTTAGGGAGTTCCTTGTGGATGTTTAGGGAGTTCCTTGTGGATGTTTAGGGAGTTCCTTGTGGTTGTTTTAGGGAGTTCCTTGTGGATGTTTAGGGAGTTCCTTGTGAATGTTTAGGGAGTTCCTTGTGGAGGTTTAGGGAGTTCCTTGTGGATGTTTAGGGAGTTCCTTGTGGATGTTTAGGGAGTTCCTAGTGGATGTTTAGGGAGTTCCTTGTGGATGTTTTAGGGAGTTCCTTGTGGATGTTTAGGGAGTTCCTTGTGGACGTTTAGGGAGTTCCTTGTGGATGTTTAGGGAGTTCCTTGTGGATGTTTAGGGAGTTCCTTGTGGATGTTTAGGGAGTTCCTTGTGGATGTTTAGGGAGTTCCTAGTGGATGTTTTAGGGAGTTCCTTGTGGATGTTTAGGGAGTTCCTTGTGGACGTTTAGGGAGTTCCTAGTGGATGTTTAGGGAGTTCCTAGTGGATGTTTAGGGAGTTCCTAGTGGATGTTTAGGGAGTTCCTTGTGGATGTTTAGGGAGTTCCTTGTGGATGTTTAGGGAGTTCCTTGTGGATGTTTAGGGAGTTCCTTGTGGATGTTTAGGGAGTTCCTTGTGGATGTTTAGGGAGCACCGTGAGGATGTTTCAGGGAGCACCGTGAGGCCGTTTCAGGGAGTACCTGGTGGACGTTTTAGGGAGTTCCTTGTGGATGTTTAGAGAGTTCCTTGTGGATGATTAGGGAGTTCTTTGTGGATGTTTAGGGAGTTCCTGTGGATGTTTAGGGTGTTCCTTGTGGATGTTTAGGGAGTTCCTTGTGGATGTTTAGGGAGTTCCTTGTGGATGTTTAAGGAGTTCCTTGTGGAGGTTTAGGGAGTTCCTAGTGGATGTTTAGGGAGTTCCTTGTGGATGTTTAGGGAGTTCCTTGTGGATGTTTAGGGAGTTCCTTGTGGAGGTTTAGGGAGTTCCTTGTGGATGTTTAGGGAGTTCCTTGTGGATGTTTTAGGGAGTTCCTTGTGGATGTTTAGGGAGTTCTTTGTGGATGTTTAGGGAGTTCTTTGTGGATGTTTAGGGAGTTCTTTGTGGATGTTTTAGGGAGTTCCTTGTGGAGGTTTTAGGGAGTTCCTTGTGGATGTTTAGGGAGTTCCTTGTGGATGTTTTAGGGAGTTCCTTGTGGATGTTTAGGGAGTTCTTTGTGGATGTTTTAGGGAGTTCTTTGTGGATGTTTAGGGAGTTCCTTGTGGATGTTTAGGGAGTTCCTTGTGGATGTTTTAGGGAGTTCCTTGTGGATGTTTTAGGGAGTTCCTTGTGGATGTTTTAGGGAGTTCTTTGTGGATGTTTAGGGAGTTCCTTGTGGATGTTTTAGGGAGTTCCTTGTGGATGTTTTAGGGAGTTCCTTGTGGATGTTTAGGGAGTTCTTTGTGGATGTTTTAGGGAGTTCCTTGTGGATGTTTAGGGAGTTCCTTGTAGATGTTTTAGGGAGTTCCTTGTGGATGTTTAGGGAGTTCTTTGTGGATGTTTTAGGGAGTTCCTTGTGGAGGTTTTAGGGAGTTCCTTGTGGATGTTTTAGGGAGTTCCTTGTGGATGTTTTAGGGAGTTCCTTGTGGATGTTTAGGGAGTTCTTTGTGGATGTTTTAGGGAGTTCCTTGTGGATGTTTAGGGAGTTCCTTGTGGATGTTTTAGGGAGTTCCTTGTGGATGTTTAGGGAGTTCTTTGTGGATGTTTTAGGGAGTTCCTTGTGGATGTTTAGGGAGTTCTTTGTGGATGTTTTAGGGAGTTCCTTGTGGATGTTTAGGGAGTTCCTTGTGGATGTTTGGGGAGTTCCTTGTGGATGTTTAGGGAGTTCCTTGTGGATGTTTAGGGAGTTCCTTGTGGATGTTTAGGGAGTTCCTTGTGGATTTTTAGGGAGTTCCTTGTGGATGTTTAGGGAGTTCCTTGTGGATTTTTAGGGAGTTACTTGTGGATGTCTAGGGAGCACCGTGAGGACGTTTCAGGGAGCATTGTGTGTAACGTTTCAGTGAGTACCTGGTGGATGTTTAAGGAGTTCCTTGTGGATGTTTAGGGAGTTCCTTGTGGATGTTTAGGGAGTTCCTTGTGGAGGTTTTAGGGAGTTCCTTGTGGAGCTTTTAGGGAGTTCCTTGTGGATGTTTAGGGAGTTCCTTGTGGAGGTTTTAGGGAGTTCCTTGTGGAGCTTTTAGGGAGCACTGTGAGGCCGTTGTAGGGAGCACCTTGTGGATGTTTAGAGAGTTCCTTGTAAATGTTTAGGGAGCACCGTGAGGACGTTTCAGGGAGTACCTTGTGGATGTTTAAGGAGTACCTTGTGGATGCGAGGCTCCCGCGGCTGGCTGGTGTCGATCACGTAGATGCGGGAGGAGATGAGCGAGGGCAGGATGAGGCGGTTGCGTGTCCTGGAGGCGTCTCCGAAGCAGCTGCTGCAGGCGTTCCAGCCGCTGTGGTGCAGCTCGTCCCTCAGGTTCGGCATCGGCAGCCGGTGGATCACCTGCAGGGACACCAAACCCAAACGTCTCATGATTATCCTGGACACGGCGATTCTCCATGTGTTCATATTTAAGACATCTTTAAGTTTGACCTGATGATTTGTGTCAGTGAGAAAGGCCTGCAATGATCAGCGGAGGAACAGATTCAAAATATACAACGAAGGCGACGCTGCAGCTGTCGAGGCCGGGAGAAAACCTGGAGCTAAAATGTGCTGTTTAAATAAAGTGGATTGTATTAGGATTGTTAAGTTGATTCTTTCGACCTGTGACACTGAAACACAAACTTAACCTCTGTTCTCTGACCTTGGCTTGACTAGGAGCTGTTCAGTAGCTTGTTTGAGGGTTAAATATATGTTCTAACCTTAGCTTCGAGTTCAAATTAAAGATAATTACATAAATTAACCTCCTAACTCCCACCTGAACCGAGCACATTTTCTCCAGTTTGGCTTTACCCCAATCCAAAAGCTTCTGGGAAAAAAGGTGAGAAAATAGCAACAAAACTGAGACGAAAACAATGATGGAAATGTGACAAAAAACTGACAAAAAATTATGAAAAAGTGGCCAAAATGTCACAAAAATTGACAAAAAAAAAACAGAAAAAATGACAAAAATGTGACAAAAAATTGACAAAAAAGGACAAAACAGGACAGTATTTTGCCCTTAGGCTTTTAATGTGACATTGTTTGTTTGTTCTGTTTTTTTATATTGTGTCTTTTTACGTGTTTTACATATCGCACTTTGAGCTTTTTGCACATTTTTTTCCAATGTGGTTTTTAAAACTGCAAATGGCCAAAAAAATGAATCTGAATCTGACCAAAATGTCACAAAAATTGACAAAAAAGGACAAAAAAAATGACAGAAATTGTCAAAAAAACTGACAAAAATATGGACACAAATTTGACAAAAAATTATGAAAAAGTGACAAAAATGTGACAAAAAATGGACCAAAAAATTATGAAAAAATTACAAAAAAAAAATATGTCACAAAAATAAAAATAAAAGACAAAAAAATGACAAAAATGACAAAAAATTGACAAAAATGTGACAAAAAATGACACAAATTTGACAAAAAATTATGAAAAAGTGGCAAATATGTCACAAAAATTGAAAAAAAAAGACAAAAAAATGACAAAAACGTGACAAAAAATTTACAAAAATGTGACAAAAAATTGACAAAAAAATTATGATTAAGTGGCAAAAATGTCACAAATATTGACAAAAACCCCCGAAAAAAATGACAAAAATGTGACAAAAAATTGACAAAAAAGGACAAAAAAATGACAGAAATTGTCAAAAAACTGACAAAAAAATGAACACAAATTTACAAAAAAATGATGAAAAATGATGAAAAAGTGGCAAAAATTTGATTAAAATTTGACCAAAAATTTACAAAAAAGTTACAAAAATGATGTTGGATTTTCTAAGTGTCCGGTTTTCATTGAGCACCTCATTTTCCTCCGAGCCGAACCCTGTCTTGATTAATCCAGCCGATCACAATCAGACAACCATTTTCTTAAACAGGGGAAACGTTCCTCTAGCTTCTGTCTTCACTGGTTTGGAGCTATAGAGGAGGAGAGGCTAAATGCTAACGCCGTCTGCGCTGTGTTTACGTGACTGAGGACACGGGTGAAGACCAGACAGGTCCACATGAACTCGTCTAAGCTCAGGTAAGAACATATCTCAGTATGGAAAAACGGTGGCCTGTTCCTTTAACCTCTTAACCCCCGCCTGAACCGAGAGGATCTTTTTCCTCACGTCATCAGATTTTTTTTCCATCATTTTTTTGTTGGGTATTCAACTCATTTTTGTAACTTTGTCATTTTTTTGTCAATTTTATATCAAATTTTGGTTGTTTTTTTGGCGTATTTTTATCACATTTTTGTCATATTTTTGTAATTTTTTTGTCACATTTTTCATCAATTTTTCGTCACTTTTTTGTCACATTTTTGTAATTTTTTCGGCAATTTTTTGTCATTTTTTTGTCACATTTTTGTCATATTTTTGTAATTTTTTTCCCACATTTTTATCACATTTTTGCCACTTTTTCATCAATTTTTCGTCACTTTTTTGTCAATGTTTTCTCACTTTTTTCCCACATTTCCATCATTGTTTTCGTCTCAGTTTTGTTGCCATTTTCACAGCTGTTTTCCAGAAGCTTTTGGATTGGGGTAAAGCCAAACTGGAGAAAATGTGCTCGGTTCAGGTGGGAGTTAAGAGGTTAAGAGGCAAAACAAGTGTAAATACAAAGTCCGTCACAGCGAAGAACCTCCAGAGCCCGTGGAGTTTTTTCCCATTCGGCTTTAGCAGAGAATAGCGATGCTACGTCCATCAGTGAAACACGAGCGTGAACGTTACACGGAGTCAGGAGCTCGGTCTCCGGTACCTGGCAGAAGGAGTCGGAGGCCGGGTCCACGTCCACAGTGGCCAGATAGTCCGGCTTGAGGGTCTCCGTGTTCCTGTAGATACAGGGCAGATACACGATCTTCTCCCGAGGACCTGAGGGAACACGGGGGAACACGGGTCAGTCACGGGTCAGTCTCAGGGAACAGTCACGGGTCAGTCACGGATCAGTCTCAGGGAACAGTCACGGGTCAGTCACGGGTCAGTCACGGGTCAGTCACGGGTCAGTCACGGGTCAGTCTCGGGTCAGTCACGGGTCAGTCACGGGTCAGTCACGGGTCAGTCTCAGGGAACAGTCACGGGTCAGTCTCGGGTCAGTCTCGGGTCAGTCACGGGTCAGTCACGGGTCAGTCTCAGGGAACAGTCACACGGATCAGTCTCAGGGAACAGTCACGGGTCAGTCACGGGTCAGTCTCAGGGAACAGTCACGGGTCAGTCACGGGTCAGTCACGGGTCAGTCTCAGGGAACAGTCACGGGTCAGTCACGGGTCAGTCTCGGGTCAGTCACGGGTCAGTCTCAGGGAACAGTCACGGGTCAGTCACGGGTCAGTCTCGGGTCAGTCACGGGTCAGTCACGGGTCAGTCACGGGTCAGTCTCAGGGAACAGTCACGGGTCAGTCACGGGTCAGTCACGGGTCAGTCTCAGGGAACAGTCACGGGTCAGTCACGGGTCAGTCACGGGTCAGTCTCAGGGAACAGTCACGGGTCAGTCTCGGGTCAGTCTCGGGTCAGTCTCGGGTCAGTCACGGGTCAGTCACGGGTCAGTCACGGGTCAGTCTCAGGGAACAGTCACTGGTCAGTCACGGGTCAGTCTCGGGTCAGTCACGGGTCAGTCACGGGTCAGTCACGGGTCAGTCTCAGGGAACAGTCACGGGTCAGTCTCAGGGAACAGTCACGGGTCAGTCACGGGTCAGTCTCGGGTCAGTCACGGGTCAGTCTCAGGGAACAGTCACGGGTCAGTCACGGGTCAGTCACGGGTCAGTCACGGGTCAGTCTCAGGGAACAGTCACGGGTCAGTCACGGGTCAGTCTCGGGTCAGTCACGGGTCAGTCACGGGTCAGTCACGGGTCAGTCTCAGGGAACAGTCACGGGTCAGTCTCGGGTCAGTCTCGGGTCAGTCACGGGTCAGTCACGGGTCAGTCTCAGGGAACAGTCTCGGGTCAGTCTCGGGTCAGTCTCAGGGAACAGTCACGGGTCAGTCTCGGGTCAGTCACGGGTCAGTCTCGGGTCAGTCACGGGTCAGTCACGGGTCAGTCTCAGGGAACAGTCACGGGTCAGTCACGGGTCAGTCACGGGTCAGTCTCGGGTCAGTCACGGGTCAGTCACGGGTCAGTCACGGGTCAGTCTCAGGGAACAGTCACGGGTCAGTCTCGGGTCAGTCTCGGGTCAGTCTCGGGTCAGTCACGGGTCAGTCACGGGTCAGTCACGGGTCAGTCTCAGGGAACAGTCACGGGTCAGTCACGGGTCAGTCACGGGTCAGTCTCAGGGAACAGTCACGGGTCAGTCTCGGGTCAGTCTCGGGTCAGTCTCGGGTCAGTCACGGGTCAGTCACGGGTCAGTCACGGGTCAGTCTCAGGGAACAGTCTCGGGTCAGTCACGGGTCAGTCTCGGGTCAGTCTCGGGTCAGTCACGGGTCAGTCACGGGTCAGTCACGGGTCAGTCTCAGGGAACAGTCACTGGTCAGTCACGGGTCAGTCTCGGGTCAGTCACGGGTCAGTCACGGGTCAGTCACGGGTCAGTCTCAGGGAACAGTCACGGGTCAGTCTCAGGGAACAGTCACGGGTCAGTCACGGGTCAGTCACGGGTCAGTCACGGGTCAGTCTCGGGTCAGTCACGGGTCAGTCTCAGGGAACAGTCACGGGTCAGTCACGGGTCAGTCACGGGTCAGTCTCAGGGAACAGTCACGGGTCAGTCACGGGTCAGTCACGGGTCAGTCTCAGGGAACAGTCACGGGTCAGTCTCGGGTCAGTCTCGGGTCAGTCTCGGGTCAGTCACGGGTCAGTCACGGGTCAGTCACGGGTCAGTCTCAGGGAACAGTCACTGGTCAGTCACGGGTCAGTCTCGGGTCAGTCACGGGTCAGTCACGGGTCAGTCACGGGTCAGTCTCAGGGAACAGTCACGGGTCAGTCTCAGGGAACAGTCACGGGTCAGTCACGGGTCAGTCTCGGGTCAGTCACGGGTCAGTCTCAGGGAACAGTCACGGGTCAGTCACGGGTCAGTCACGGGTCAGTCACGGGTCAGTCTCAGGGAACAGTCACGGGTCAGTCACGGGTCAGTCTCGGGTCAGTCACGGGTCAGTCACGGGTCAGTCACGGGTCAGTCTCAGGGAACAGTCACGGGTCAGTCTCGGGTCAGTCTCGGGTCAGTCACGGGTCAGTCACGGGTCAGTCTCAGGGAACAGTCACGGGTCAGTCTCGGGTCAGTCACGGGTCAGTCTCGGGTCAGTCACGGGTCAGTCACGGGTCAGTCTCAGGGAACAGTCACGGGTCAGTCACGGGTCAGTCACGGGTCAGTCTCGGGTCAGTCACGGGTCAGTCACGGGTCAGTCACGGGTCAGTCTCAGGGAACAGTCACGGGTCAGTCACGGGTCAGTCACGGGTCAGTCTCAGGGAACAGTCACGGGTCAGTCACGGGTCAGTCACGGGTCAGTCTCAGGGAACAGTCACGGGTCAGTCTCGGGTCAGTCTCGGGTCAGTCTCGGGTCAGTCACGGGTCAGTCACGGGTCAGTCACGGGTCAGTCTCAGGGAACAGTCACGGGTCAGTCACGGGTCAGTCTCGGGTCAGTCTCGGGTCAGTCACGGGTCAGTCACGGGTCAGTCACGGGTCAGTCTCAGGGAACAGTCACTGGTCAGTCACGGGTCAGTCTCGGGTCAGTCACGGGTCAGTCACGGGTCAGTCACGGGTCAGTCTCAGGGAACAGTCACGGGTCAGTCTCAGGGAACAGTCACGGGTCAGTCACGGGTCAGTCACGGGTCAGTCACGGGTCAGTCACGGGTCAGTCTCAGGGAACAGTCACGGGTCAGTCACGGGTCAGTCTCAGGGAACAGTCACGGGTCAGTCACGGGTCAGTCTCGGGTCAGTCACGGGTCAGTCACGGGTCAGTCTCAGGGAACAGTCACGGGTCAGTCACGGGTCAGTCTCAGGGAACAGTCACGGGTCAGTCACGGGTCAGTCTCGGGTCAGTCACGGGTCAGTCACGGGTCAGTCTCAGGGAACAGTCACGGGTCAGTCTCGGGTCAGTCTCGGGTCAGTCACGGGTCAGTCACGGGTCAGTCTCGGGTCAGTCTCGGGTCAGTCACGGGTCAGTCACGGGTCAGTCTCAGGGAACAGTCACGGGTCAGTCACGGGTCAGTCACGGGTCAGTCACGGGTCAGTCTCAGGGAACAGTCACGGGTCAGTCACGGGTCAGTCTCGGGTCAGTCACGGGTCAGTCACGGGTCAGTCTCAGGGAACAGTCACGGGTCAGTCACGGGTCAGTCACGGGTCAGTCACGGGTCAGTCTCAGGGAACAGTCACGGGTCAGTCACGGGTCAGTCTCGGGTCAGTCACGGGTCAGTCACGGGTCAGTCACGGGTCAGTCTCAGGGAACAGTCACGGGTCAGTCACGGGTCAGTCACGGGTCAGTCTCAGGGAACAGTCACGGGTCAGTCACGGGTCAGTCACGGGTCAGTCTCAGGGAACAGTCACGGGTCAGTCTCAGGGAACAGTCTCGGGTCAGTCACGGGTCAGTCTCAGGGAACAGTCACGGGTCAGTCTCAGGGAACAGTCACGGGTCAGTCACGGGTCAGTCACGGGTCAGTCACGGGTCAGTCTCAGGGAACAGTCACGGGTCAGTCTCAGGGAACAGTCACGGGTCAGTCACGGGTCAGTCTCAGGGAACAGTCACGGGTCAGTCTCAGGGAACAGTCACGGGTCAGTCACGGGTCAGTCACGGGTCAGTCACGGGTCAGTCACGGGTCAGTCACGGGTCAGTCTCGGGTCAGTCACGGGTCAGTCACGGGTCAGTCACGGGTCAGTCACGGGTCAGTCACGGGTCAGTCACGGGTCAGTCACGGGTCAGTCTCAGGGAACAGTCACGGGTCAGTCACGGGTCAGTCTCAGGGAACAGTCACGGGTCAGTCTCAGGGAACAGTCACGGGTCAGTCACGGGTCAGTCTCAGGGAACAGTCACGGGTCAGTCACGGGTCAGTCACGGGTCAGTCTCAGGGAACAGTCACGGGTCAGTCTCAGGGAACAGTCACGGGTCAGTCTCAGGGAACAGTCACGGGTCAGTCACGGGTCAGTCTCAGGGAACAGTCACGGGTCAGTCACGGGTCAGTCTCAGGGAACAGTCACGGGTCAGTCACGGGTCAGTCTCAGGGAACAGTCACGGGTCAGTCTCAGGGAACAGTCACGGGTCAGTCACGGGTCAGTCTCAGGGAACAGTCACGGGTCAGTCACGGGTCAGTCACGGGTCAGTCTCAGGGAACAGTCACGGGTCAGTCTCAGGGAACAGTCACGGGTCAGTCACGGGTCAGTCACGGGTCAGTCACGGGTCAGTCTCGGGTCAGTCACGGGTCAGTCTCAGGGAACAGTCACGGGTCAGTCACGGGTCAGTCTCGGGTCAGTCACGGGTCAGTCACGGGTCAGTCTCAGGGAACAGTCACGGGTCAGTCACGGGTCAGTCACGGGTCAGTCTCAGGGAACAGTCACGGGTCAGTCTCAGGGAACAGTCTCGGGTCAGTCACGGGTCAGTCTCGGGTCAGTCTCGGGTCAGTCTCAGGGAACAGTCTCGGGTCAGTCACGGGTCAGTCTCGGGTCAGTCACGGGTCAGTCTCAGGGAACAGTCACGGGTCAGTCACGGGTCAGTCTCGGGTCAGTCACGGGTCAGTCACGGGTCAGTCTCAGGGAACAGTCACGGGTCAGTCACGGGTCAGTCACGGGTCAGTCTCAGGGAACAGTCTCGGGTCAGTCACGGGTCAGTCACGGGTCAGTCACGGGTCAGTCTCAGGGAACAGTCTCGGGTCAGTCACGGGTCAGTCACGGGTCAGTCACGGGTCAGTCTCAGGGAACAGTCACGGGTCAGTCACGGGTCAGTCTCGGGTCAGTCACGGGTCAGTCACGGGTCAGTCACGGGTCAGTCTCAGGGAACAGTCACGGGTCAGTCTCAGGGAACAGTCTCGGGTCAGTCACGGGTCAGTCACGGGTCAGTCTCGGGTCAGTCACGGGTCAGTCTCAGGGAACAGTCACGGGTCAGTCACGGGTCAGTCACGGGTCAGTCTCAGGGAACAGTCACGGGTCAGTCACGGGTCAGTCTCGGGTCAGTCACGGGTCAGTCTCGGGTCAGTCACGGGTCAGTCTCAGGGAACAGTCACGGGTCAGTCACGGGTCAGTCTCGGGTCAGTCACGGGTCAGTCTCAGGGAACAGTCACGGGTCAGTCACGGGTCAGTCACGGGTCAGTCACGGGTCAGTCACGGGTCAGTCACGGGTCAGTCTCGGGTCAGTCACGGGTCAGTCTCAGGGAACAGTCACGGGTCAGTCACGGGTCAGTCTCAGGGAACAGTCACGGGTCAGTCACGGGTCAGTCACGGGTCAGTCACGGGTCAGTCTCAGGGAACAGTCACGGGTCAGTCACGGGTCAGTCTCGGGTCAGTCACGGGTCAGTCTCGGGTCAGTCACGGGTCAGTCTCAGGGAACAGTCACGGGTCAGTCACGGGTCAGTCACGGGTCAGTCACGGGTCAGTCTCGGGTCAGTCACGGGTCAGTCTCAGGGAACAGTCACGGGTCAGTCACGGGTCAGTCTCAGGGAACAGTCACGGGTCAGTCACGGGTCAGTCACGGGTCAGTCACGGGTCAGTCTCAGGGAACAGTCACGGGTCAGTCACGGGTCAGTCTCGGGTCAGTCACGGGTCAGTCTCAGGGAACAGTCACGGGTCAGTCACGGGTCAGTCTCAGGGAACAGTCACGGGTCAGTCTCAGGGAACAGTCACGGGTCAGTCACGGGTCAGTCATGGGTCAGTCTCAGGGAACAGTCGAGGTCTCTCTAAAACAGGCTGACATACCCTTCATGGCCTCCAGGGGGCTGCTGTATCCCGGACCACATCCAGAGCAGGCTGTGAGGAAACAAAGGTTTAGACGTGGGAAGTGCTGAAGTTCTGCTCAGGGCTTCAGGTTTTATGATTAAAGCTGGATAAATGACACCGGTATCGCATTAAAGAAAAAATGTATATTCTACTGTTAAAAACTGTCAAAAAAATCAGCTCTGCTCCACCTCAGGGGTCGACAAGTTTGCATAGTGAAAAAACACAAGGGCCGAACCTCAACATTGTCCCTAAAGGAAAGAACTATTTTCTGCAAATGCCAAAGTTTTACATCAGTGGTTCTAAAGCCGGGGTCGGCAACGTCAGGCCCGGGGGCCAAATCCGGCCCTCCAGCACAGAACCTCTGGCCCTCAAGAGGATTTTGAGAAACATTATGACACAAATCAGAAAGAACTTTAACATTTTTAAGGTTAAATGGAAGAAATACTGTCAATACAATGAGGTCATATTATGAACAACTCTGGCATTTGTAGAAAGTGCACTGGAAAAATAATGATCATTTTAACCTCTTACCACCCGCCTGAACCAAATGCCTTCTGTCCTCTTTGGCTGTTATATAGGCCTGTGTAGCACCTCATTTGAAAGCTAAGACCCACAAAACTGATCTTTTTCCTCACGTTGTTGCTGTGTTGTGTCACCTTTTGTATGTTTTTTTTTCTTCTTTTTTTCATTTTTGTCACGCAACAAAAATGTGACAAAAATTCAACAAAAAGTGATAAAAATTCAACAATAAAATGACAAAAATTCAACAAAAAGTGACAAAAAATGGGTTCAGGTTCAGGTCTGACCAGTCCAGGGTCCAGGTCAGTCTCGTGTTAAGCCTCTGTTTCCTTCAGTTACATAAGTCGACATGCTTGACTCCCACATTCCTGCTCTTCTTGTTTATTTAACCTCAGACGCCCCGTGAGATCCCCCCCCCCCCTCCCCCCTCCTCCCGCCTCCTCCCTCCTCCCCCCTCCCTCTCCCTCCTCTACATCATCATAACAACCTTTACACAGGGAAAAAAAATGTCCGGCAGTGATACGATCTGTAATAAACAGGCCTAATCTTTAACCACATGAACGTGTCCTGAGCAGAACTAAGCAGGGCAGGGCAGGGGGGGAAAGAGCAGGGGGGGGGAAGTGCAGGGGGGGGGGAGTGCAGGGGGGGGGGAGTGCTCGGCTCGTTTAATATTCGTTTTTTAAATTATTATTCTGATAAAAACTATGGAATTCTATGGAAATATATTGACTTATTTGGAGAGACGTTTGCATTGGGACTTTGGAGCAGAGAGTGACCGAGTGATGGAATTACACCGGAAAGGAAAGGACAGGGATGGACTGTGGTTTTGGACCCGGCAGCTTTGGAGACGGACCAGAGATGGAAAAGGGATGAACTTCCTGCTCTGGAGACCTGAACTAATGCTGAGACCAAGTAAAAGCTTATAAATTATAAACATGAACTACCGTAAATGCTCTAATATAGGCCGGGGCCTTTATTTACTCAAGGGCATCAGGACCAGGCCTTTATTGGAACCAGGCCACAATTAGAGACAGGCCTTTATTTCTATTTGAGCAAAACGGACGACCAGGAAAATGAAGAAAAACGAGGTTTGTGTCCATTTGCACCTAAAATATTAGGTTTATTTATTAATGAACATTTCAAACCCTCTCCCAGCGGCTGGAACATTGACGCCTTTTATTTTGTCGGGACAACAGGAAGTGTTTCGTTGCTGTTAGCGGAGCTTTGACATCAGTGTCACTGCAGGTTTCTGTTTCGTTTTTACCGCGGACCGGATTATTTGTTGTTATCTTGTGTAAAAGGCGAGTTTAGACGGAGCGTTTGTGTTTGTGATCGATCATGAGACTGACCCGAGAGAAGACGAGACGCTCGCGCTGATGGGAGGAGTTATTTTGAGGCGTGAGACTGACCTGCACACGGAGCAGCTGGACGTGCTTTGAAGACGCGATGGAGACTTTATTAAAACCCTGGAGGGTCATAAACATTTGCCCTGTTTCCAAATATCGTCACAGGAGGTTTGAAAAGTGGCTAAATCTGTGTCAAAGTTACGCTGGGATCAGCTCCTCCGCAGCGTCGCCCTCGGCCCGGGTTCAGTTTGTTACTTCCTGCACGTGAGTTTTCATTTACACCAGTATGAGACAAATTCCTAACATGGGGAATATTTCTACCGCCATTGTTTCTAATAAAAGCCCGGCCTGTTTTAGAGACCGGCTTTAATTTGCCTCCGCCAGCCGCGAACCCGGCCCCTGTCGGAGACCCGGCCTCTAATGGAATACAGGTCAGTATTAGAGAATTTACGGTATTCTGTAATAATTCTCTTCCTCCTGAGAGGAGGTTTGAAGCAGCTGGACCTTATCTCTCTTATCTCTCCTACGGCGTCATCACTTTCCCTTCAAGGCCAAGCCACAGAGCTAAAGCAGGACTGAGCTCTGAGTCATATTCAGCACAACACTGACTTCCAGACTGTAAACAACTGCACACACATACCCCCCCATAACCACGCCCCCGCCGTTCTGCGTCTGCCTCGATGGTTGGATGGTGCTGACTGGCAGCCACGCCTCCGTCAATCTGCCTCAGGCCTGCTGCGGCTACTACGGTCGCTTAGTTATTGCCACATTATTACTCCTGCCCTCGGGAGGAACCGCGAGCCCAAGAGTAACTCGCCTGGCCGTCCAAAACATGCAGTCGCTGCTGTCACGTTGGACAAATAAACTTTAAAGGGGGGGTATTATGCAAAATGTACTTTCTCAAGCTTTCCATCATGTTATTCTGTCACTCCCTCATTAAAAACATGGCTGAAGTGTTGCCTTGGCACATTCACGTATTTCTGAGTCATCTGTAAAAACTCTGATGGCGGCCATTTTAGGGATAGGTTTGCCTGAGTCCTCCTAGGAACGCCCCCACCTCCTGGAGACGCCTCCGAGCTTTGGTCACCAGCCGAGTAACCGACCACTGCTCCTCAGCAGAACCCCCTCCCCACTGATGCCACAGACAGCGTGTGGAGGGGGCGTGTCTAAAGGCTCAGAGGTTCTTAAAGAGACAGAGGCCTATTTCAAGACATTCACTACAGCCATTTTGAGAGAGACATTTTATACAAGGCAGTTATTCTAATTTACTGCATTTACAGACCAACAGAAGGTTTGTCATCATTGTAGTGTGATATAGACTGGTGCTATGGGACTGGAAAAAGCAGAACACCCCCTCTTTAACTTGCACTGTCCCATCAAATAAACCAATAAAAAAAATACAAAAGGTGTGGCGCAAATAAAGTCTTTTCCTTTTATTCTAAAGACATTCCATCCAACTTTTTTATAAAGCACGTTCAAAACAACCCGGCGACACAATCACTACAGTCGTACATTGAAGCTGCACGAGTAGCTGAGAGAGAAACGGCATCACGGCAACAGCGAAAGAGAAGCCAGAGCTTGAAGACCCTCCACATCACTACAGTCTCCTGTTTGGGAACACTTTGTCTTTCCGGTTCAAACTCATGACGGGGACAGACGAGTGGATAAACAGACGAGTGGATAAACAGACGAGTGGATAAACAGACGAGTGGATAAACAGACGAGTGGATAAATCCAAAGTTGTGCCGACATTATTCCACGGAGATCGGGTTTGCAGCAGCAACACATCAAACATGTTAACGCACTTAAAACGGCATCATCCGAGTGTGAAAACCACGTCTACTAAAGAAAAGCAGCCTCTGCAAACACCGCTAACGTCGGCATCAAACAACCCCTGTCCAGTAGCTCGGATCAGGCAAAAGCATCACGCAGGGTCCTCCACGTCGAAAGGAGCAGCTGAGGTGGCTCGGGCATCTGTTTCGGATGCCTCCTGGTCGCCTCCCGCGGGAGGTGTTCCAGGCATGTCCTAGTGGGACAAGGCCTCGTGGAAGACCCAGGACACGCTGGTGGGACTATGTCTCCGAGCTGGCCTGGTGTCGCCTCGGGGTCCCCCCAGAACAGCTGGAGGAAGTGTGTGTGGATCGGGAAGTTTGGGCATCTCTGCTGAGACTGCTGCCCCCGCGACCCGGCCCCGGATAAAGCGGAAGAAAATGGATGGATGGATGGATGGATTTGCACCATATTCAGTTGTTGAAGGCGTTGGCTTTAAGTATTTGATTAAAAGTGTTGAGCCGCTACAATCTCCCATCACGTCTGCACTTCAACCAAAAAGTTATACCAGCACTTTATGAAAAAGCTCAAACTGATGTGAACAAGCTCTGAGTGGCGACTGTGTCACTTACTTACAGTATTTACATTTTTATTTTGTATTTCATTCTAAGAGAGCAATTTATTTAAAATATCACCCAAATGGGTCACTTTTATTTATTTTATGCAAGAATTCTATTGTGTATTGGCAGCTTTTCAAAAGAAACATTTTGTTAGTTCTTATTTATTTGTACCGAAAATTAACCGAACCGAGCTCTCAAACTGTGAACCGAATACAATTTTAGCATAACGTTACACCCCTAGTCACATAACACCAGTCTTTGGCGTTTAGCTCAGTCTGAGAGTCGACTTTTGTTTGTGTTTGTGTCGCCGGGTTGTTTTGAACGTGCTTTATAAAAAACGTTGGGTGGAATGTCTTTAGAATAAAAGGAAAAGACTTTATTTGAGCGACACCTTTTGTATTTTTTTTATTGGTTTATTTGATGGGACAGTGCAAGTTAAAGAGGGGGTATTCTGCTTTTCTCAGTCCCACAGCACCAGTCTATATCACACTACAATGATGACAAACCTTCTGTTGGTCTGTAAATGCAGTAAATTAGAATAACTGCCTTGTATAAAATGTCTCTCTCAAAATGGCTGTAGTGAATGTCTTGAAATAGGCCTCTGTCTCTTTAAGAACCTCTGAGCCTTTAGACACGCCCCCTCCACACGCTGTCTGTGGCATCAGTGGGGAGGGGGTTCTGCTGAGGAGCAGTGGTTGGTTACTCGGCTGGTGACGAAAGCTCGGAGGCGTCTCCAGGAGGTGGGGGCGTTCCTAGGAGGACTCAGGCAAACCTATCCCTAAAATGGCCGCCATCAGAGTTTTTACAGATTACTCAGAAATACGTGAATGTGACAAGGCAACACTTCAGCCATGTTTTTAATGAGGGAGTGACAGAATAACATGATGGAAAGCTTGAAAAAGTCCATTTTGCAGAATACCCCCCCCTTTAACTTTGCGAAAAGAGTGAAACGGCGCCCCCGATTTGACGCTGGTGGCCAAACAGTGTACTGCATCCACATTTACCATTGAGAATGAATGGGAGAGAGTTGGTATTAACCAGATGTGGCGCAAAAGTAGGTCATTCTCTCTTTGTTCACCCCTGCTCTAACTAATCCTGGTCTATTGTACATGTTTTTAGTGGTAGGAGAAACCGGAGTACCTGGAGGGAACCTACATAGACACGGGGAGAACATGCAAACTCATACTGTCACTGTTTTACATCACAGGTTCTCGACTGGCAGTGGAGGAACGTTTCTCTGAAATCACTTCACTTTTAGGTATTGGGGTTTTTCCAGACGAAATGCCTGAAAACACAAGTCATTCACACTTCTGTAAATCATTTCAGCTGCTGTTGTGCAAATGGAAAAGGCAACAACACAACCTTTCTCTGCCTGATGTTTTGGTCACATCAGTGTTTTGCCATGAGGCGGCGTCTGACCCGCTGAAGCTGCTCATCCGTGCGCTGTTTCTTTAGATCTTTATCTAAAAAAGATCTAAAAATCTTTTTTTTGAGATCTAAAAAATGTGACAAAAAAATGACAAAAATGTGACAAAAATGTGACAAAAAATGACAAAAATGTGACAAAAAAATGACAAAAAAATGACAAAAAAATGACAAAAATGTGACAAAAAATGACAAAAATGTGACAAAAAATGACAAAAATGTGATAAAAAAATGACTAAAATGTGACAAAAAAATGACTAAAAAATGACAAAAATGTGATAAAAAATGACCAAAATGTGATAAAAAAATGACAAAAGTGTGATAAAAATGTGATAAAAAAATGACAAAAATGTGATAAAAATGTGATAAAAAAATGACAAAAGTGTGATAAAAATGTGATAAAAAAATGACAAAAGTGTGATAAAAATGTGATAAAAAAATGACAAAAATGTGACAAAAAAATGACAAAAATGTGATAAAAAAAATGACAAAAATGTGATAAAAAAATGACAAAAATGTGATAAAAAAAATGACAAAAATGTGACAAAAAAATGACAAAAATGTGACAAAAAAAATGACAAAAATGTGATAAAAATTTGACAAAAAAATGACATCAACATGTGTTTCTTCAACATGTAAATATGCCAGAATTTGCCATACAGATGACAGACAGGACAAACATACAGAGAAAACACCATCACAGAGACAGAAAGAGACAGTGATGATGAACGACAACAGTAAATATGTAAAAAGTAGGTAAATGTTCACAGATAAAAGATCAGAAAGGGACAATACACAAAACACCACAGTCTCCCACACAGCCAGACATGTGTCAGTGGTGACTCTAGACCATGGTGTGTTCACATGTCTGATTGTCCAAAAGCCACTTCTTCACAGAGTTTCTAAACGTGTGGAGTGAGGTCAGGTTCCAGGAGGTTCCTCAGTTCTGGAGGAGTGAGCTGCTCGTACTGAGGAGGCAGATTGTCCAAAAGAAGTCTTTCTGAATGGGATTTCACAGTCTCCTCTGCTTGTATTTACATTCAGCTGTATAAACTCCTGTAATGGGGGCGGGGCAAGTCCATTTAGGGTTTTACAGACCATAATTACATCTGAATACATTAAGCCCTTAACTCCCACCTGATCCGAGCACATTTTCTCTAGTTTGGCTTTACCCCAATCCAAAAGCTTCTGGAAAAAAGGTGAGAAAATAGCAACAAAACTGAGACGAAAAAATTACAAAAATGTGACAAAAAAATGACAAAAAAAAGAAGAAAAAAAAGAAAGAAAAAATTTTACAAAAATGTGATAAAAAATTACAAAAAAATTACAAAAAAATTACAAAAAAATTACAAAAAAATTACAAAAAAATTACAAAAAAATTACAAAAATGTGATAAAAATGTGATAAAAATGTGATAAAAATGTGATAAAAATGTGATAATCTCTCTCTGGTTGCCGACTTAGAGAAAAACAGTCACATAGTTTTGCTAAGTGTATGTTGAATTGTTTCTCTCTCTTATATCTCTGGTTCACACCTTTCATATCCCAGGCTCGCACAGGTTTCAGAGACAATAACTGAAACAGTAATAGATCCCAGAGGTGGGAGACTCGAGTCACATGACTTGACTCGAGTCACAACTTTCGGGACTTGAGACTGACTTGACGAAAGCTGCAGAAAGACTTGACTTGACTTGGGACTTGCTGTTTGTGACTCGAGACTTAACTTGGACTTGAGGCCAATGACTCTCAGTGACTCGCTGTGACTTTATAGTTATTAATTATTTGAGAGAAACTGTTAAAGATCAGGATTCATTTTGTAAAAGCGGCGCATCTTTGTTTGGTAATTATCCACATGCGAGTTCGGTTTCCCGACGGAGTGTCTAATCAATACAGCGCGAAAAGGCAGGAGGAAAAACCACGTGTTTCTTTGGATGCATTAAAGGTTTTCTAAACAGAGTGAAGAGGTGGAGATTTATGGAGATTTACGGACAGGAAAACGTTTGAAAAAAAATGACGAAAAAATGACAAAAAAAAAAGATTAAAAAGTGATAAAAATTTGATAAAAATTTGACAAGAAAATGACGAAAAAATTGACGAAAAAAGTACAAAAAAATTACGAAAAAATGACGAAAAAATGACAAAAATGTGATAAAAATTTGACAAGAAAATGACAAAAATTTGACTAAAAAAATGACCCAAAAATGACAAAAAATGACAAAAAATGACAAAAAATGACGAAAAAATGACAAAAATGTGATAAAAATGTAATAAAAATGTGATAGAATTTGACAAGAAAATTACAAAAATTTGACGAAAAAAGTCCAAAAAAATGATGAAAAAATGACAAAAAAAATGACAAAAATGTGATAAAAATTTGACAAGAAAATTAGGAAAACGTTTGAAACAATGGGCTGGACCTACAGCGCAGACGGAGCCTCCAGAACCACGGTGTAAGAGCTGATTAATCAACAGGAATCTTGGGGCTTTTCGATGTTTTAATTCATTCACACAAAGTTTACAGCATTTAGAGGTTATTTTACGCATCCGCCACAGCCCAGTGACAGCGGGACTGAAGGCTACGCAGAATCTACTTTGAGCAGGGGCGAATCCGAGTATACAGGGGCTGGGGTTTGAATTTTTTGGTGGCTAAATATTAAATAAACTTGGGGACAAAAATGGCAACTCCACTTTAGAAATCTCCACACACCGACTTAAACGTGTCTGCTTTGTTGATAAAGTTTTGCACGGACGTTCCCGCTCCCCCAGAATGCACCAGACAAACCTCTGCAAACCGAGTCCCAGAGCGTTTACAGCAGAGACAGAGCGACGTTTATCAAGTGTTTTTCCAGAGCCAGTTTTCTCCTGTGAAAACACAAACTGACCCCATCTGCCCCGGGGCCTTACACAACCCCCTGGAACCGGGACAGCCCCCCCTCTGCCTCCCCCCTCTGCCTCCCCCCCTCCCTCTGAACACTTGCTGCCTGTTTGAGGAGGAGATGAAGAGAAACTCACCCATGACTGTAGCTGCTGAGCTCCTGAAGCCTTGTGCTGAGGGAGGGCGGGACAAAAGCCCTTTGACCGACGCCCTCGGCCAATCAGCCGCAGGGGCCGGAGTGGGAAAGGTTTAACTCTTTGCTGTGAGTCGCACCAGCAGCAGAAACTTCACTAAGTCCTGGACACGAGACAAAGAACCCGATTTCTCACTCGCTCCAACACACATTTACCCTGTGGATAAATGTTTGATCCACGTTTGTGCAGAAAGTGAAGAAATCAGGTTTATCTTAATGATCAGCCGAGATTTAATGAGAAATTTGCTCTATGGTTGTTAACGTAAGTCTGCAACTGTAGCTATGAGTGAAGACCTGAACCTGCTGAATATATTTCCATCCATCCATTTTCTTCCGCTTTATCCAGGACACTCGGCTGCACTTTGGTCTGAAGTGGGCGTGGTCAGCCATCTACATCATCAGTCGCTGCCCAAGTGCTGTTCCAACAGGTGTGTTTAAGAGCGAGGCGGCTGCAGGCGGCTGTAGGCGGCTGTAGGCGGCTGTAGGCGGCTGTAGGCGGCTGTAGGCGGCTGTAGGCGGCTGTAGGCGGCTCTGCAGGCGGCTCTGCAGGCGGCTGTAGGCGGCTGTAGGCGGCTGTAGGCGGCTCTGCAGGCGGCTGTAGGCGGCTCTGCAGGCGGCTGTAGGCGGCTGTAAGCGGCTGTAGGCGGCTGTAGGCGGCTGTAGGCGGCTGTAGGCGGCTGTAGGCGGCTCTGCAGGCGGCTGTAGGCGGCTGTAGGCGGCTGTAGGCGGCTCTGCAGGCGGCTGTAGGCGGCTCTGCAGGCGGCTGTAGGCGGCTGTAAGCGGCTGTAGGCGGCTGTAGGCGGCTGTAGGCGGCTGTAGGCGGCTGTAGGCGGCTGTAGGCGGCTGTAGGCGGCTGTAGGCGGCTCTGCAGGCGGCTGTAGGCGGCTCTGCAGGCGGCTGTAGGCGGCTGTAGGCGGCTGTAGGCGGCTGCAGGCGGCTGTAGGCGGCTGTAGGCGGCTGTAGGCGGCTGTAGGCGGCTGTAGGCGGCTGTAGGCGGCTGTAGGCGGCTCTGCAGGCGGCTGTAGGCGGCTCTGCAGGCGGCTGTAGGCGGCTGTAGGCGGCTGTAGGCGGCTGTAGGCGGCTGTAAGCGGCTGTAGGCGGCTGTAGGCGGCTCTGTAGGCGGCTGTAGGCGGCTGTAGGCGGCTGTAGGCGGCTGTAGGCGGCTGTAGGCGGCTGTAGGCGGCTCTGCAGGCGGCTGTAGGCGGCTCTGCAGGCGGCTGTAGGCGGCTGTAGGCGGCTGTAGGCGGCTGTAGGCGGCTGTAAGCGGCTGTAGGCGGCTGTAGGCGGCTCTGTAGGCGGCTGTAGGCGGCTCTGCAGGCGGCTGTAGGCGGCTCTGCAGGCGGCTGCAGGCGGCTGTAGGCGGCTGTAGGCGGCTCTGCAGGCGGCTGTAGGCGGCTGTAGGCGGCTGTAGGCGGCTGTAGGCGGCTCTGTAGGCGGCTCTGTAGGCGGCTGTAGGCGGCTGTAGGCGGCTGTAGGCGGCTGTAAGCGGCTGTAGGCGGCTGTAGGCGGCTGTAGGCGGCTGTAAGCGGCTGCAGGCGGCTGTAGGCGGCTCTGTAGGCGGCTGTAGGCGGCTGTAGGCGGCTGTAGGCGGCTGTAAGCGGCTGTAGGCGGCTGTAGGCGGCTGTAGGCGGCTGTAGGCGGCTGTAGGCGGCTGTAAGCGGCTGTAGGCGGCTGTAGGCGGCTGTAGGCGGCTGTAGGCGGCTGTAGGCGGCTGTAAGCGGCTGCAGGCGGCTCTGTAGGCGGCTGTAGGCGGCTGTAGGCGGCTGTAGGCGGCTCTGTAGGCGGCTGTAGGCGGCTGTAGGCGGCTGTAGGCGGCTGTAAGCGGCTGTAGGCGGCTGTAGGCGGCTGTAGGCGGCTGTAGGCGGCTGTAGGCGGCTGTAGGCGGCTGTAGGCGGCTGTAGGCGGCTGTAAGCGGCTGCAGGCGGCTGTAGGCGGCTGCAGGCGGCTCTGTAGGCGGCTGTAGGCGGCTGTAGGCGGCTGTAGGCGGCTGTAGGCGGCTCTGTAGGCGGCTGTAGGCGGCTGTAGGCGGCTGTAGGCGGCTGTAAGCGGCTGTAGGCGGCTGTAGGCGGCTGTAGGCGGCTGTAGGCGGCTGTAGGCGGCTGTAGGCGGCTGTAGGCGGCTGTAGGCGGCTGTAAGCGGCTGCAGGCGGCTGTAGGCGGCTGTAAGCGGCTGCAGGCGGCTGTAGGCGGCTCTGTAGGCGGCTCTGTAGGCGGCTGTAGGCGGCTGTAGGCGGCTGTAGGCGGCTGTAGGCGGCTGTAAGCGGCTGCAGGCGGCTGTAGGCGGCTGTAAGCGGCTGCAGGCGGCTGTAGGCGGCTCTGTAGGCGGCTCTGTAGGCGGCTGTAGGCGGCTGTAGGCGGCTGTAGGCGGCTGTAAGCGGCTGTAGGCGGCTGTAGGCGGCTGCAGGCGGCTGTAGGCGGCTGTAGGCGGCTGTAGGCGGCTGTAGGCGGCTGTAAGCGGCTGCAGGCGGCTGTAGGCGGCTGTAGGCGGCTGTAGGCGGCTGTAGGCGGCTGTAGGCGGCTGTAGGCGGCTGTAGGCGGCTGCAGGCGGCTGTAGGCGGCTGTAGGCGGCTGTAGGCGGCTGCAGGCGGCTGTAGGCGGCTGTAGGCGGCTGTAGGCGGCTGCAGGCGGCTGTAGGCGGCTGTAGGCGGCTGTAGGCGGCTGTAGGCGGCTGTAGGCGGCTGTAGGCGGCTGTAGGCGGCTGTAGGCGGCTGCAGGCGGCTGTAGGCGGCTGTAGGCGGCTGTAGGCGGCTGTAGGCGGCTGTAAGCGGCTGCAGGCGGCTGTAGGCGGCTCTGTAGGCGGCTCTGTAGGCGGCTGTAGGCGGCTGTAGGCGGCTGTAAGCGGCTGTAGGCGGCTGTAGGCGGCTGTAGGCGGCTCTGTAGGCGGCTGTAGGCGGCTGTAGGCGGCTGTAGGCGGCTGTAGGCGGCTGTAAGCGGCTGCAGGCGGCTGTAGGCGGCTGTAAGCGGCTGCAGGCGGCTGTAGGCGGCTCTGTAGGCGGCTCTGTAGGCGGCTGTAGGCGGCTGTAGGCGGCTGTAGGCGGCTGTAAGCGGCTGTAGGCGGCTGTAGGCGGCTGTAGGCGGCTCTGTAGGCGGCTGCAGGCGGCTGTAGGCGGCTGCAGGCGGCTGCAGGCGGCTGTAAGCGGCTGTAGGCGGCTGTAGGCGGCTGTAGGCGGCTGTAGGCGGCTGTAAGCGGCTGTAGGCGGCTGTAGGCGGCTCTGCAGGCGGCTGTAGGCGGCTGTAAGCGGCTGTAGGCGGCTCTGCAGGCGGCTGTAGGCGGCTGCAGGCGGCTGTAAGCGGCTGTAGGCGGCTCTGCAGGCGGCTGTAGGCGGCTGCAGGCGGCTGTAGGCGGCTGTAGGCGGCTGTAAGCGGCTGTAGGCGGCTGTAGGCGGCTCTGCAGGCGGCTCTGCAGGCGGCTGCAGGCGGCTGTAGGCGGCTGTAAGCGGCTGTAGGCGGCTCTGCAGGCGGCTGTAGGCGGCTGTAGGCGGCTGTAGGCGGCTGCAGGCGGCTCTGCAGGCGGCTGTAGGCGGCTGCAGGCGGCTGTAGGCGGCTCTGCAGGCGGCTGTAGGCGGCTGTAGGCGGCTGCAGGCGGCTCTGCAGGCGGCTGCAGGCGGCTGTAAGCGGCTGCAGGCGGCTGTAGGCGGCTGTAAGCGGCTCTGCAGGCGGCTGCAGGCGGCTGTAAGCGGCTCTGCAGGCGGCTGCAGGCGGCTGTAGGCGGCTGTAAGCGGCTCTGCAGGCGGCTGCAGGCGGCTGTAAGCGGCTCTGTAGGCGGCTGCAGGCGGCTGTAGGCGGCTCTGCAGGCGGCTGCAGGCGGCTGTAGGCGGCTCTGCAGGCGGCTGCAGGCGGCTGCAGGCGGCTCTGCAGGCGGCTCTGCAGGCGGCTCTGTAGGCGGCTGCAGGCGGCTGCAGGCGGCTGTAAGCGGCTCTGTAGGCGGCTCTGCAGGCGGCTCTGTAGGCGGCTGTAGGCGGCTGCAGGCGGCTGTAGGCGGCTGTAGGCGGCTGTAGGCGGCTGTAGGCGGCTCTGCAGGCGGCTCTGCAGGCGGCTCTGCAGGCGGCTGTAGGCGGCTGTAGGCGGCTCTGCAGGCGGCTCTGCAGGCGGCTCTGCAGGCGGCTGTAGGCGGCTGTAAGCGGCTGTAGGCGGCTGTAGGCGGCTGCAGGCGGCTCTGTAGGCGGCTGTAGGCGGCTCTGCAGGCGGCTGTAGGCGGCTGTAGGCGGCTGTAGGCGGCTCTGCAGGCGGCTGTAGGCGGCTGTAGGCGGCTGTAGGCGGCTGTAAGCGGCTGTAGGCGGCTGTAGGCGGCTGTAGGCGGCTCTGCAGGCGGCTGTAGGCGGCTCTGTAGGCGGCTGTAAGCGGCTGTAGGCGGCTCTGCAGGCGGCTGTAGGCGGCTGTAGGCGGCTGTAGGCGGCTGCAGGCGGCTCTGCAGGCGGCTGTAGGCGGCTGCAGGCGGCTGTAGGCGGCTCTGCAGGCGGCTGTAGGCGGCTGTAGGCGGCTGCAGGCGGCTCTGCAGGCGGCTGCAGGCGGCTGTAAGCGGCTGTAGGCGGCTGTAGGCGGCTGTAGGCGGCTGTAGGCGGCTGTAGGCGGCTGTAGGCGGCTGTAGGCGGCTGTAGGCGGCTGTAGGCGGCTGTAAGCGGCTGCAGGCGGCTGTAGGCGGCTGTAAGCGGCTGCAGGCGGCTGTAGGCGGCTCTGTAGGCGGCTCTGTAGGCGGCTGTAGGCGGCTGTAGGCGGCTGTAGGCGGCTGTAGGCGGCTGTAGGCGGCTGTAGGCGGCTGTAGGCGGCTGTAAGCGGCTGCAGGCGGCTGTAGGCGGCTGTAGGCGGCTGTAGGCGGCTGTAGGCGGCTGTAAGCGGCTGCAGGCGGCTGTAGGCGGCTGTAGGCGGCTCTGCAGGCGGCTGTAGGCGGCTCTGCAGGCGGCTGTAGGCGGCTGTAAGCGGCTGTAGGCGGCTCTGCAGGCGGCTGTAGGCGGCTCTGCAGGCGGCTGTAGGCGGCTGCAGGCGGCTGTAGGCGGCTGTAGGCGGCTGTAAGCGGCTGTAGGCGGCTCTGCAGGCGGCTGTAGGCGGCTGCAGGCGGCTGTAGGCGGCTGTAGGCGGCTGTAAGCGGCTGTAGGCGGCTGTAGGCGGCTCTGCAGGCGGCTGTAGGCGGCTGTAAGCGGCTGTAGGCGGCTCTGCAGGCGGCTGTAGGCGGCTGCAGGCGGCTGTAGGCGGCTGTAGGCGGCTGTAAGCGGCTGTAAGCGGCTGTAGGCGGCTGTAGGCGGCTCTGCAGGCGGCTGTAGGCGGCTGTAGGCGGCTGTAGGCGGCTGCAGGCGGCTGTAAGCGGCTGTAGGCGGCTCTGCAGGCGGCTGTAGGCGGCTGCAGGCGGCTGTAGGCGGCTGTAGGCGGCTGTAAGCGGCTGTAGGCGGCTGTAGGCGGCTCTGCAGGCGGCTCTGCAGGCGGCTGCAGGCGGCTGTAGGCGGCTGTAAGCGGCTGTAGGCGGCTCTGCAGGCGGCTGTAGGCGGCTGTAGGCGGCTGTAGGCGGCTGCAGGCGGCTCTGCAGGCGGCTGCAGGCGGCTGTAGGCGGCTGTAGGCGGCTCTGCAGGCGGCTGTAGGCGGCTGTAGGCGGCTGCAGGCGGCTGTAGGCGGCTCTGCAGGCGGCTGCAGGCGGCTGTAGGCGGCTGTAGGCGGCTGCAGGCGGCTCTGCAGGCGGCTGCAGGCGGCTGTAAGCGGCTGCAGGCGGCTGTAGGCGGCTGTAAGCGGCTCTGCAGGCGGCTGCAGGCGGCTGTAAGCGGCTCTGCAGGCGGCTGTAGGCGGCTGTAAGCGGCTCTGCAGGCGGCTGCAGGCGGCTGTAGGCGGCTGTAGGCGGCTCTGCAGGCGGCTCTGTAGGCGGCTGTAGGCGGCTGCAGGCGGCTGTAGGCGGCTGCAGGCGGCTGTAGGCGGCTCTGCAGGCGGCTGCAGGCGGCTGTAGGCGGCTGCAGGCGGCTGTAGGCGGCTCTGCAGGCGGCTGCAGGCGGCTGTAGGCGGCTCTGCAGGCGGCTGTAAGCGGCTGTAGGCGGCTGTAGGCGGCTGTAGGCGGCTCTGCAGGCGGCTGTAGGCGGCTGCAGGCGGCTGCAGGCGGCTGTAGGCGGCTGCAGGCGGCTGTAAGCGGCTGTAAGCGGCTCTGTAGGCGGCTCTGCAGGCGGCTCTGCAGGCGGCTCTGTAGGCGGCTCTGCAGGCGGCTCTGTAGGCGGCTGTAAGCGGCTCTGCAGGCGGCTCTGCAGGCGGCTGTAAGCGGCTCTGCAGGCGGCTCTGCAGGCGGCTGTAAGCGGCTCTGCAGGCGGCTGTAAGCGGCTCTGCAGGCGGCTCTGCAGGCGGCTGTAGGCGGCTCTGCAGGCGGCTCTGCAGGCGGCTGTAAGCGGCTCTGCAGGCGGCTCTGCAGGCGGCTCTGCAGGCGGCTCTGTAGGCGGCTCTGTAGGCGGCTCTGTAGGCGGCTGTAAGCGGCTCTGTAGGCGGCTGTAGGCGGCTCTGCAGGCGGCTGTAAGCGGCTCTGCAGGCGGCTCTGCAGGCGGCTCTGCAGGCGGCTCTGTAGGCGGCTCTGTAGGCGGCTGTAGGCGGCTGTAGGCGGCTCTGCAGGCGGCTCTGCAGGCGGCTGTAAGCGGCTCTGCAGGCGGCTCTGCAGGCGGCTCTGCAGGCGGCTCTGCAGGCGGCTGCAGGCGGCTGCAGGCGGCTGTAGGCGGCTGTAGGCGGCTCTGCAGGCGGCTCTGCAGGCGGCTGCAGGCGGCTGCAGGCGGCTGTAGGCGGCTCTGCAGGCGGCTCTGCAGGCGGCTGCAGGCGGCTGTAGGCGGCTCTGCAGGCGGCTCTGCAGGCGGCTGTAGGCGGCTCTGCAGGCGGCTGTAGGCGGCTCTGCAGGCGGCTGCAGGCGGCTGTAGGCGGCTCTGCAGGCGGCTCTGCAGGCGGCTGCAGGCGGCTGTAGGCGGCTCTGCAGGCGGCTCTGCAGGCGGCTGTAGGCGGCTCTGCAGGCGGCTCTGCAGGCGGCTGTAAGCGGCTCTGCAGGCGGCTCTGCAGGCGGCTCTGCAGGCGGCTCTGCAGGCGGCTGTAGGCGGCTCTGTAGGCGGCTCTGCAGGCGGCTCTGCAGGCGGCTGTAGGCGGCTCTGCAGGCGGCTGCAGGCGGCTGCAGGCGGCTGCAGGCGGCTCTGCAGGCGGCTCTGCAGGCGGCTCTGCAGGCGGCTCTGCAGGCGGCTCTGTAGGCGGCTCTGCAAGCGGTGGTCAGATTGGTGTCCAGGTTGGCCCCTCTTGCTCTGGCGCCCCCTGTTTGGCGGTGCCAGTCTCTCGTGAGCGTGAGGTTAGGTTTGGGGTTAGAGCGCCGGCTGGAGCGCCTTGAGCAGGCGAGCAAAGTTTCTTTTCTACAAGCGCCGCGTGATCTGAGGCTCCTCTGCTCTCGAACTGAGAAGTGTCTGATTTGATTAGAGGCGCCTTTTATCCGCCCCCGGCGCCACCGCCAGGTCTCGTCTGGAATCGCAGCACTTTCACCTTAAACACACCTGAGGCCTGGGTCCCCCTTTAGCATGTGGCCAATTTACCAAGGACACATCAGCGTCACCACAGATATAAAGGATGTCTCGTACGCGCTGCGGCCACTGGAGGGCGACGCCCACACACGGCGGCCATGTTGCCACAGGGAGCTCGTTCACTGTGTTTATGTGTGACCTGAGGTACTTAAAAATAATCAACCCAAAACATAAAACCAGGATAAAACCAAAGCACACGCAGATACGGATCTGTAAAATCAGAGATAGAGACGGTGCTTTTAAAATATGTAATTAAAGTTTATTTAAAGGGACCAGGAATTCAATGTTAAAAAGTGTTTAATTCTATGTTCTAAATAACAAAAATCCCAAGTGCAAAACAGAGAAAATGGGCCAAATCCCCCTCCCAAGCACATCCCAGGGAACTGAAACCTAAAGACTGAAAGACCCGGTTCTGCTGTAGAAAACTGGTGCAGGGCAAAAAAAGGGGTTAAAAAGCTACGAGATGCAAAAATAAACTCAGAAATTCAGTATATGGGAAGCCCTGAAAAAAACGTAAGCCCCGGGGCCCATTTGACTTAAATCCGGCCCTGGATGTGTTTTTCTCACCTTCTTTGTGGCTTTGTCATCACTTTCTTTCATATTGACCAAACCACACCAGAAAACTTTCCATCTGTAGAAATGGATGAGTTTCTTTTGACAAACCATGATTTGAAAGCAATAATCATGAGCTTTTCTTACAAACTAAAACTTTGGAAAGGCACAAAGACCAAGACAGAGGAAAAGGGAAACTGGGACATTAACACGAGGACAAAACAAAATGGCGTCTTCCTCACGGTCTCTCATCACCGTCGTCTGTGAAGGCTCTGAGGCTGAACAGCTGTAAGGTTTCTCTGGTGTGTACAGATGTTTTTCATCACTTTTTATCCACCAAACTGAAGACAAACACACGTTTCCCACATTCAGGCCAGAGTTTGAGGAGGAACGACGAGAAAAACCCGGGACATTGACACGAGGAAGAGAACAGCGTCGAGACAAAAACAAACTATGGGAAAACAGGGATGTTATTATTATTTTTATTATTATTATTATTATTTTTATTATTGTATGTAAAAGCTTTTGACTGGAGGCTTTGCAGACTACAGGCCAGACTAACGCCTCATTTGAAAGACCTACAAAACTGACCGTACCTTCTTTGTCGCCACATTTATGTTTTCCTCGTTTTTTTTGGTCATGTTGTTGTTTCATCCTCGCTTTTAGATTTGGGTAAAGCCAAACGGGACACAACAAGCTCGGTTCAGGAGGAGGTTTTCGCCGCGGGACTTCAGCACCAGACGCCTCCACTGGATTCTTTTTTCGTAGGATGGGAAAGGCCAGCCGCTCCCTGATTGGCCAGTGGCCGACAGTGGCAGCCAATGATAAGTGGAGCTCCAACCACAACAATACACTGGTTTAAACTAATCAGGAAGGGTCAGTTAACCTCTTAACTCCCGCCTGAACCGAGAGGATCTTTTTCCTCACGTCATCACATTTTTTGTCCATCATTTTTTTGCGGGTATTCAACTCATTTTTGTCACTTTTTTGTCTTTTTTTTGGTCATTTTTGTATCACATTTTTTGTAACTTTTTTGTAATTTTTTTGTATTTTTTTGTCACATTTTTTGTCATTTTTTCGTCCATTTTTTATCACATTTTTGTCATTTTTGTCACATTTTTTTCATGTTTTTATCAATTTTAAAACAATTTTTTTTGTTACATTTTGGTCATTTTTTGGTCAAATTTGTATCAAATTTTTGTCATATTTTTGTAATTTGTTTGTCAATTTTATACCAAATATTAGTCATATTTTTGTTACATTTTTGTCATTTTTTTTGTCACATTTCCATCATTTTCCATTACATTTTGTCACATTTTTTGTCATTTTTTCGTCCATTTTTTATCACATTTGTGGTAATTTTTCTGTAATTTTTTTGTCACATTTTTGTCATTTTTTTTGTCAGTTTTGTCACATTTTTTGAATTTTTTCATCGATTTTACTGACTCCAGTATAATTGACTTTGACTCCAACATGGCTTCTTTTACACTGAGCACATGGAGAACGGGAAACATCGAAAAAATGACCTTTTAGATCAAGAAATCATTTGTCTAGGAAAAAAAAAGCCCGATTTTGATTTATAAACGCAGATATTTATTGTTCTGTGAATCGTCGGTTCGTCAGAGCTAAACCCAGAAAAACCATGAGCTTTACGATTTGGGTAAAGCCGCTGTGTTAAAGGTGAGGCGTTCCTGCTTCGTCTTCTCTCACAGGAGCTTCTTCTTCTTCTTCTGAAATGAGACTCGTGAGGCGTCTGCTTTCACAGTGGTTTTAATCAAACACTTCCCTCTCAGCAGCAGCAGCCGTGAGGGCACAGTCACGTGTACAGGAGGCGTCACGTGTTTAATCACATGATCACAAAGACATTCAGGAACAGTGCATAGATGAACACGCCTCCTCCGGGACCCTCATGCTCCGGGTTTACAGTCAGGATTATGCTTCGATTACAATAATAATAATAATGATATCACTGAAGCACATTCAGTAACGTTCACATAAACTACTGTAACCCTGTAGTTCATCAGCGTGGAGAGCTACAAACCCCACAGGAAACAAACACGCAGCACGGAGTCAAAGTCATTTAAAGTGCGGCTAAAGAGCAAACCCTTCTGTATTGGAATCGCCCATATATGGTCACGTGTGAAGCAGTCAGGGGGAAAACAACGAAGACACAACATTGAACTTTCTCCAGTTGCTGTCGCTTTAACCCTCGTGTTGCCTTCGCTGTTACGCTCCGGGCATTTGGACACAAGGTGACACCAGGGGGCGCTCTTCCAACCTCCTCAGTGTAAATGTGAGCTGACTTTCTTCAGAGAGACTTTAGGTCAGACATGAGTGACAGTGACATGAGGCTAAACACAGTGAGCTCTTTGTTTCCAAAGGCTGAGGCCTCATTGTTCTGAAGAAGGAAGTCATGGAGCTTCTGCTTTAGACAGAACTTCAGACTCTGCTGCAGGTAAGAGTCATATCATATTCTGAAACTCAAATCTGGAGGAAAAACATAATATATGGAAAATTATTATTACAATTACAAAAAGAACAATATTTGAAAATCATGTATCTAATCAAAAAGTTTATTTTATTTTATTTACTCTAAAAAAAACCTTGTCATGTGTGTCTGCTGTAGAGTCATGTTTGTCCCAGTTCCTCTGAGTCGTGGAGCAGCAGGACTGATGTGGACAGATGTTACAGAAGAAGCTCGTGAGGTTCATTTCTTCAACAGTTTCTATAGTAACTGTTTTCTCCAAAGTAAAAGTAGATCTGCCTCAGTCCTGTCCACATCTGTCACGGTCCACATCTGTCATGGTCCACACAAGATCCCCATGAGAGGTTTTTAGGCCACGCCCCCTTGTCTGCGGGTCATGTGACTGTGGGGCTCCATTCCCTGATTGTGCTTCTTATGTTAGAAAGTGTAAAGTCATCAAATAACCTCATGACTCCGCCTGAACCGAGCACAGTTTGGCTTTACCCAAATCTACAAAGGAAAAGCTCTTGGTTCAGGCGGGGGGGGAGGGGCTTAGAAACGGCCTTTATCACTGATCGATGGAGCGAATCAAAGTTTGGTGTTTGGATTTGTCGTCTCAGGTTCAGTTATTGCTTCGCTTCCTCCGTTTGTGCTGAAGCTCAGTATCTGTGCTCTGGGGACGGGCGGATCGATATATCGATACCAAACGGCTACTTTTGAAGTATCGATATCGGGCAAAAAGCATCGATACTAATTTGCGTGTGTAAAAAGTGGGCGTGGCAGCAATTTTAAACATAAAAGGACAATTTACATGTTTGTTCTGAGGCAAAACAGTCACAGCAGCAGGAGATTAAAGTAAAGCAGCCACATCGTTCTGCTTTAGGTTCTGTTTGTCATTAAAGAGTTACTTTTAAACTTGTGTATGTGTTTAATTTCACTTTAACATTGTTTAATTAACCAGATAAAGTAATGTCATTTTAATTTACCTAATGAACCCCTGAACTTCCACCTGAACCGAGAGCATTTTCTCTAGTTTGGCTTTACCCCAATCCAAAAGCTTCTGGAAATAGCAACAAAACGGAGACAAAAACAATGATGGAAATGGGACAAAAAAGTGACGAAAAATTGATGAAAAAAGTGGCAAAAATGTCACAAAAAATGTCACAAGAAAAAGACAAATGTGACAAAAAATGGACAAAAAAATGACAAAAAAGTGACAAAAAAATTAAAAAAAATGTGACAAAAAATGACCAAAAAATGAGAAAAATTTGACAAAAATGTGATAAAAAATTGACAAAAAAATACATAAATTTAACAAAAATGTGACAAAAAATGAGAAAAATGTGATTTAAAAATGGACAAAAAAATGAAAAAAAGGTGACTAAAAAATTGATTAAAAAATGACAAAAAAGTTACAGAAATGAGTTGAATCCCCCAAAAAAATGAGGAAA
Organism: Gobius niger; assembly: GCF_951799975.1. Lineage (NCBI taxonomy): Eukaryota > Metazoa > Chordata > Actinopteri > Gobiiformes > Gobiidae > Gobius > Gobius niger. Next base: position 1,295,357 of record NC_136864.1, on the reverse strand, counting down.
AAAAAATGTGATGACGTGAGGAAAAAGATCCTCTCGGTTCAGGCGGGAGTTAAGAGGTTAATTATATAAAATAAGCAGCTTTTAGAAATGTATATTGATTGAAATACATTCACCCAGATAAAAATGACCGGTATTGGTATTGGTATTGGTATCGGTATCGGTATTGAGACCCCAAAGTATCGGTATGTTCCTGTTTTTACACTTCCTGTGGGTCATGTGACGTCTGGAGAGGAAAAAGAACCCAAACTTGGCACCGAAAGAATTTTAATTTTTCGATACCGCCCCCTGCTGGAGCCAACAGCACCTGCCGCTTTGCCTGGCTCTGCCATACTCTTCCCTGTCCATTCCATGCAGGGAGTTAGTCTGGTCACGGAGCAATTGGAGCAGTTTGAACGGGCGGGCCTAACGCGCACAGATTGTCAGTGAAATAAACCAATTAGCGATTAGCGGACGTGACGACAGCTGTGTCCAATTAAAAACATATGAAGTGAATATAAACTCACGCGGAGACCGCGAGGCAAAATCCTTGACTACTTCATCCAATGATTAGTTTTGGCTGATGTTAACGTTAATTGAACTAAAAACATAGAGGTGCAGCGAGTGACGTAGCCTTCTCATTTCTCTGTGACGGTCGTGATTGGTTCGGCCTTAGCCGCCAATAACAACTTGTCTACCGTGCGTGGCCAGACCCACCTTCTTTCGTGCAGAAAGAAGGTGGGTGTGGTTTATCAGGCTACCTGCCGCTCACATGATCTGCTGTTCCATTTAAAGGGATGTTTCACGTCGGGCCTCATTTCCTCGTTATCCAGAGTGTTGCTGATTTATGGACATATTTTTTTCTTAAATTCATGCAGTTCTTATATTGAAGAGCTTTGTGGTGCTAGGCTAGTGCTGGGCTAGTGCATGTCTATGGTATCAGCTAGCCTGCATTAAATACAGTCTTGTCACATTTTTGTTGAAATTTTCTTGAATTTTTGTCACATTTTTGTTGAATTTTTGTCACATTTTTGTTGAATTTTTGTCACATTTTTGTTGATTTTTTGTTGAATTTTTGTCACATTTTTGTTGAATTTTTGTCACATTTTTGTCACATTTGCACCTGAGGCAAATCACTTATAATATAATAATACAAACATCTGTGTTAATAGAATAATTCTAACTGTTTTGTTATATTTGAGCAGCAGCTTCGTGGTTGTATAAGCTACGCGAGGGCGGAGTGATCTGAGAGAAAATAGTCCCTCAAAATGCGATGATTCATGTGATGCAGGTCAGTTATATTCCAAACATGATTCTTTATATGTTAGTCTGGTGTTAGAAGTGATTTTGACTCAGGTGCTCTGTGGAGCGGGTCACACTGTGTTTAACCTCTTAACTCCCGCCTGAACCCAGAGGATCTTTTTCCTCAAGTCATCAGTTTTTTTTCCATCATTTTTTTGTTGGGGATTCAACTCATTTTTGTAACTTTTTTTTCATTTTTTTTAATCACATTTTTTTTCCATTTTTTTGTCAATTTTTTATCAAATTTTTGTTTCATTTTGGTCATTTTTTTGCCACATTTTTGCTTTTTTCCATCAAATTTTTATCACATTTTTGTCATATTTTTGTCATATTTTTGTATTTTTATTTTTATTTATTTTTTCATTTTTTCGTCAATTTCTTGTAAATTTCTTGTGACATTTTTGTCATTTTGTCGTAATTATTTATGTCATTTTTTGTTACATTTTTATTACATTTTTGTCAGTTTTCATCAATTTTTTGTGACATTTTTTTGGCAATTTTGTTATCAAATCTTTGTCGTTTTTTTGTCACATTTTCCTCATTTTTGGTCAAATTTTTGTAAATTTTTTATCAAATTTTTGTCTTTTTTTGTCACATTTTTTGTCATTTTTTCATCAATTTTTCATCTCTTCGTCAATGTTTTCTCACTTTTTTGTCACATTTCCATCATTGTTTTCATCTTTTTTTTTTCTATGCTTTTTTCTCACCTTTTTTCCAGAAGCTTTTGGACTGGGGTAAAGCCAAACTGGAGAAAATGTGCTCGGTTCAGGTGGGAGTTAAGGGGTTAATGCAGGCTAGCTGATACCATAGACATGCACTAGCCTAGCGCCACTAAGCTCTTCAAATATAAGAACTGCATGAATTACAAAAAAAAACATCTCCATAAATCAGCAACACTCTGGATAACGAGGAAATGAGCCCCTGTGTCAAACATCCTGAAACATCCCTTTAACTTTTCATCAGTTCAGTGGAAACAGGTGTGTTTCCCTGACTCCGCCCTGACTCCGCCCTTTTGCCTCTTTGTGCTCCTGTGTAAACGAATACGAGCGAAGGGGGCGGGCACTTGGTTTGCTCTGGAGATGAGTCCAGAGTGACATCACGTTTGATCTCCCGGAGAAGGAAGTCGTTAGTGCACGGAGGCGTTTGCAGCGAGAACAGAAACCTCCGAGAGCAAAGGTCCCACAGGTTTGGAACCATTCGGGCGTTCTGCTCTTCCAAAATGTCCTCCGATGGGCGTTGCATTATGGGTAACATTCTGCCGTAGCGTTTTCGGTTTTCATTCTTCTAAAAGAGGAACTCAATTCTGTAGCTGATGTTTATGATGCGACTTCGACTGTTCTGACTCCGTACATTTGGAAAGCAAAAAGTCTTAAAATAAGACATTTTGTTTTGTTTTAAGGAAAAAATTCTGCCAATGGGGTCAGCATTTTTTTCTTGCTAAGAATTCTTATTTCTAGAATATTTTTCTTCGTAAAACAAGAAGAAACACTACATTTAAGCAAATAAAAAGCTAGAATTAAGCAAAATGTCATCAGGAAATGGAATAATTTAAGGAAAACATTCTTATTTAGTGAAAAATTGTGGATATTTTACTTAAATGTTGCTTGAATTAAGGGGAGACACTGCAGGCAAAACTATTTTTTTTTCAGTTTTCAGGTTTTGGGCCAAATCTGTCTCTGAACATATAAGCTTTCACCTGGAAACCGAAAATATGACTAATCTTCACAATAACATGTTTAAATATTGCACTGATTCAATGTTCCCCCATAGACTTATATGGGACGATGCAATTTCAAGGGCCTTTTTCTCAAAACACTTTTTCTGTCATTGTGGCGACACTATGTCCACGTCAGTCGGACCTAAAGACTTCACATTTTCCAGCCTCGGACTGAGCAATTTATTTCCTAAATTTTTTTTCTCAAGAAAACTTTGCGGCAAAACATTATTACTTTTTAGGGAAAAAATACGAACTTATTTCTTAAAGTGAGACATTTTTTACTTGCTTAGAATCCACTTTTTGCAGTGTAGCAAACAGAGTCATTTTGGGTCACAGCGCCCCCCAGTGGAGACACTGCAAAAAGTGGATTCTAAGCAAGTAAAAAATGTCTCACTTTAAGAAATAAGTTCGAATTTTTTCCCTAAAAAGTAATAATGTCTCACTGAGCAAAGTTTTCTTGAGAAAAAAAATCTTATTTTAGGAAATAAAATCCAGCCATTTCTTCAGATATATTTGCTAAAAAAAACATGCTAATTTATCTTGTAACAAGAAAGAAAAACTTTTTGAAAATTTTTTTCTTAAAACTAAGATCAACAACTCTTAATGTAAGAACTGATTCTCACAGAGAGATAAATATTCCATTCTTTAAAGTGGGTGGCTCGGTGGCACAGCGGTTAGAGCCTCAGCTTCACATCATGGAGGCGGGTCTCCGGGCGCGGCAATACTTTCCTTAAATATTAGTATTTATTAAGAACATTTTACTTAAATCAAGCAACATTTCAGTAAAATATCCACATTTTTTCACTAAATAAGAATGTTTTCCTTAAATTATTCCATTTTCTGAGGACGTTTATTCTTTAATTCAATTTATTTGCTTAAATTTAGTGTTTCTTTCTTGTTTTGTGATAAGAAAAATATTCTGCAAAGAAGAACTCTAAGCAAGAAAAAAACCCTGACCCCATTGGCAGAATTTTTTCCTTAAAACAAGACTAAATGTCTTTTTTTCAGATTGTTTTCCTTGTTTTTAGTCGTTACTTTTTGCAGTGTGACACAGAGTCCTGTTGGGTCACAGCGCCCCCCAGTGGAGACGGAGCAGAGCGCCCGGATACAGCCATGTCTCACATATGCTGAGCTTCTTCACTCCAGCTCCCCGTGCTCCGGGCTCATGCTCTCCAGCTCGTGCTCGTCCCGCGGGCTCTTCGTCCCGCCTCGGCCCGGGCTCTGACCTCCGCCCCCCCGCGGTCCCGCCGCCGCCCGGCCCCGCCCCCGCCCCCCGCAGCACTGCCTCAGCCCCGCCCTGAAGGACGGCGAGTAGAAGCCGTAGATGAGCGGGTCCAGGCAGGAGTTGAGGTTCCCGAACACGAAGAGGCCGTGGTGGACGTACTCGGGCGTGAAGCGCAGGACCTCGGGCTGGAACCAGTACCACAGGCCCAGCAGGTAGTACGGGGTCCAGCAGACCACGAAGGACAGCACCATGACCACGCTCATCTTCACCGTCTTCATCCTCGCCTTGGGGATGATGTCCGTGCCCGAGCGCCGCAGGCTCCACTCGCCCGCTGCAAACAGGGGGGGGGGTTAGACCAGACCAGGGGGAGGGGTTAGACCAGACCAGGGGGAGGGGTTAGACCAGACCAGGGGGAGGGGTTAGACCAGGGGGAGGGGTTAGACTCAGACCAGGGGGAGGGGTTAGACCAGGGGGAGGGGTTAGACTCAGACCAGGGAGGGTTAGACTCAGACCAGGGGGAGGGGTTAGACCAGGGGGAGGTTAGACTCAGACCAGGGGGAGGGTTAGACTCAGACCAGGGGGGGTTAGACTCAGACCAGGGAGGGGGTTAGACTCAGACCAGGGAGGGTTAGACTCAGACCAGGGAGGGTTAGACTCAGACCAGGGAGGGTTAGACCAGACCAGGGGGAGGGTTAGACTCAGACCAGGGGGGGTTAGACTCAGACCAGGGAGGGGGGTTAGACTCAGACCAGGGAGGGTTAGACTCAGACCAGGGGGTTAGACTCAGACCAGGGAGGGGGTTAGACTCAGACCAGGGAGGGAGGGTTAGACTCAGACCAGGGAGGGTTAGACTCAGACCAGGGGGTTAGACTCAGACCAGGGAGGGTTAGACTCAGACCAGGGAGGGTTAGACTCAGACCAGGGAGGGTTAGACCAGACCAGGGGGAGGGTTAGACTCAGACCAGGGAGGGTTAGACTCAGACCAGGGAGGGAGGGTTAGACTCAGACCAGGGAGGGGGGTTAGACTCAGACCAGGGAGGGGGGTTAGACTCAGACCAGGGAGGGGGGTTAGACTCAGACCAGGGAGGGTTAGACTCAGACCAGGGAGGGTTAGACTCAGACCAGGGGGGGGGGTTAGACTCAGACCAGGGAGGGGTTAGACTCAGACCAGGGGGGGGGGTTAGACTCAGACCAGGGAGGGGTTAGACTCAGACCAGGGAGGGTTAGACTCAGACCAGGGAGGGTTAGACCAGACCAGGGGGAGGGTTAGACTCAGACCAGGGAGGGTTAGACTCAGACCAGGGAGGGAGGGTTAGACTCAGACCAGGGAGGGGGGTTAGACTCAGACCAGGGAGGGGGGTTAGACTCAGACCAGGGAGGGGGGTTAGACTCAGACCAGGGAGGGTTAGACTCAGACCAGGGAGGGTTAGACTCAGACCAGGGGGGGGGGTTAGACTCAGACCAGGGAGGGGTTAGACTCAGACCAGGGGGGGGGGTTAGACTCAGACCAGGGAGGGGTTAGACTCAGACCAGGGAGGGTTAGACTCAGACCAGGGAGGGTTAGACCAGACCAGGGGGAGGGTTAGACTCAGACCAGGGGGGGTTAGACTCAGACCAGGGAGGGTTAGACTCAGACCAGGGAGGGTTAGACTCAGACCAGGGAGGGTTAGACTCAGACCAGGGAGGGTTAGACTCAGACCAGGGAGGGGGTTAGACTCAGACCAGGGAGGGAGGGTTAGACTCAGACCAGGGAGGGGTTAGACTCAGACCAGGGAGGGAGGTTAGACTCAGACCAGGGGGGGTTAGACTCAGACCAGGGAGGGGTTAGACTCAGACCAGGGAGGGTTAGACTCAGACCAGGGAGGGGTTAGACTCAGACCAGGGAGGGAGGTTAGACTCAGACCAGGGAGGGTTAGACTCAGACCAGGGAGGGGTTAGACTCAGACCAGGGAGGGGTTAGACTCAGACCAGGGAGGGTTAGACTCAGACCAGGGAGGGTTAGACTCAGACCAGGGAGGGTTAGACCAGACCAGGGGGAGGGTTAGACTCAGACCAGGGGGGGTTAGACTCAGACCAGGGAGGGGGGTTAGACTCAGACCAGGGAGGGTTAGACTCAGACCAGGGAGGGTTAGACCAGACCAGGGGGAGGGTTAGACTCAGACCAGGGGGGGTTAGACTCAGACCAGGGAGGGGGGTTAGACTCAGACCAGGGAGGGTTAGACTCAGACCAGGGAGGGTTAGACTCAGACCAGGGAGGGTTAGACTCAGACCAGGGGGGGTTAGACTCAGACCAGGGAGGGTTAGACTCAGACCAGGGGGGGTTAGACTCAGACCAGGGGGGGTTAGACTCAGACCAGGGGGTTAGACTCAGACCAGGGAGGGTTAGACTCAGACCAGGGAGGGTTAGACTCAGACCAGGGAGGGTTAGACCAGACCAGGGGGAGGGTTAGACTCAGACCAGGGGGGGTTAGACTCAGACCAGGGAGGGGGGTTAGACTCAGACCAGGGAGGGTTAGACTCAGACCAGGGAGGGTTAGACTCAGACCAGGGGGTTAGACTCAGACCAGGGAGGGTTAGACTCAGACCAGGGGGGGGGGTTAGACTCAGACCAGGGAGGGGTTAGACTCAGACCAGGGGGGGGGGTTAGACTCAGACCAGGGAGGGGTTAGACTCAGACCAGGGAGGGTTAGACTCAGACCAGGGAGGGGTTAGACTCAGACCAGGGAGGGTTAGACTCAGACCAGGGAGGGTTAGACTCAGACCAGGGAGGGTTAGACTCAGACCAGGGGGTTAGACTCAGACCAGGGAGGGTTAGACTCAGACCAGGGGGGGGGGTTAGACTCAGACCAGGGAGGGGTTAGACTCAGACCAGGGGGGGGGGTTAGACTCAGACCAGGGAGGGGTTAGACTCAGACCAGGGAGGGTTAGACTCAGACCAGGGAGGGGTTAGACTCAGACCAGGGAGGGAGGTTAGACTCAGACCAGGGGGGGTTAGACTCAGACCAGGGAGGGGGGGTTAGACTCAGACCAGGGAGGGGGTTAGACTCAGACCAGGGAGGGGTTAGACTCAGACCAGGGGGGGTTAGACTCAGACCAGGGAGGGGTTAGACTCAGACCAGGGAGGGGTTAGACTCAGACCAGGGGGGGTTAGACTCAGACCAGGGAGGGGTTAGACTCAGACCAGGGAGGGGTTAGACTCAGACCAGGGGGGGGTTAGACTCAGACCAGGGAGGGTTAGACTCAGACCAGGGAGGGTTAGACTCAGACCAGGGAGGGGTTAGACTGATGCTGCGTCCACACCAAACGCGCTTTGGGCGTCAAAAACGCGCCTCAAGCCCGTTGTTGGAGCTTGTGCTACTTAAGTCAGACGCTCGTCACAAATGTCACCGAGCGTCAGACGCTCTGGCGTCAGCTCAGAGTCTGTTCGTAGCATCTTGGAAGTCGCTCTTGCCTGAAATACACCTGCGACAGCTCATTGTTGATTAAAAGTCTGTAATAAACCACAGATGCGTGAAGGCGGCTCAGTGTGTGATCGTCATAAAGCTGCTCTATGTCGTTACGGCTTCATTGACGTTATTAGTGCTTAATGCTTGTTGACATGGGAGAAAACCGGAGCTCAATGCGAGCTAACTGAGCTAACTGAGCTAACTGAGCTAACAAGCTGTGGTTTTCTCCCGGAGCTAATTGTAGATGATGTGAGTGATAAACTACAACATCAGCCCAGCTCAGTGTGTGATCATTGTTCTTTATTGACTTTATTTGTCCATATTTCTCATTTTCACGCCAGGACCGGAGGTTTAGCTTAGCATTAGCTTTCTCCGGTGCTAATGCTACAACAGGCTCCTCGAGGCCCAAACACATTCCCAGCGCAGATTCAGCCTCTGAAATAAGTTTTCTTGTCTTTTAATCCTGGTGTTTAGATAAAGAAACTCTGATGTGTCTTTGTAAAAGTCCCAGAGCTGCTGTAGCTCCGGTTCACAAAGAAGCTAAACCTCCGGGACTTGTTTACATCTGTGGGGCCGACGTAGGATCTGCCCCGGTGGCTCAGCTACAACGTACGTCACCTCAAAACGCGCCGCACAGGAGGCGCGTGAGGCGCTGCGGGACCTCGTGACGCCCCCCGGAGGCGCCTCCTCCATGTATTTTAAATGTAAACCTGACGCTTTGGAGGCGCCGGCCGTGTTAGGTGTGGACGCAGCATGAGTGAAGCGGGTTTGAATTCAGGCTCATTGGAATGTTTTTATTCACAAGGCGCTTCTTGTTCGGCTGCTGCTTATTTATCTTTGAGACACGAGGCAGAGTCTTGGCTCTAATGAAACGGAGGAGACTAGACTCTGATTAGCAGCAGATTTCCAGTGTAACCTGTGAAAACTTTACAAAACCAGGCAGTCGATTTTGCACATATTATAAAAAGTGCAAAACATTTAGACTTCCCAACTATCACTTTAACCTCTTAACTCCCACCTGAACCGAGAGCATTTTCTCTAGTTTGGCTTTACCCCAATCCAAAAGCTTCTGGAAAAAAGGTGAGGAAATAGCAACGAAACTGAGACGAAAACAATGATGGAAATGTGACAAAAAAGTGAGAAAACATTGACGAAAAAGTGACGGAAAATTAATGAAAAAGTGTAAAAAATGGCACAAAAATGGCACAAGCAATTGACAAAAATGGACGAAAAAATGACAAAAAATTAACAAAAAAAAGACAAAAAATGCTACAAAATGGACGAAAAAATGACAAAAAAATGACCAAAACAAGATAAAATATGGACAAAAAAATAATTAAAAAAAATGACAAAAAATGACAAAAAAATGACAAAAAAAAAGACAAAAAAAAAAAAAAAATGACGCAAAAAATGACACAAAAAAAATGACAAAAAATGACAAAAAAATGACACAAAAAAATGACACAAAAAAATGACAAAAAATGACAAAAAAATGACAAAAAAAGAAAAAGAAAAAGAAAAAAAATCACAAAAAAAAATCACAAAAAAATGACAAAAAAATGACACAAAAAATGACTAAAAAATGACAAAAAATGACAAAAAAATGAAAAAAAGAAAAAAAAATGACACAAAAAATGACACAAAAAAAGGACAAAAATGCTACAAAATGGACGAAAAAATGACAAAAAAATGACCAAAAAAAGATAAAATTTGGACAAAAAAATAATTAAAAAAAATGACAAAAAAATGAAAAAAAATGAAAAAAAAGACTAAAAAATGACAAAAAAATGACAAAAAAATGACAAAAAATATGACACAAAAAAAGGACAAAAATGCTACAAAATGGACGAAAAAATGACAAAAAAATGACCAAAAAAAGATAAAATTTGGACAAAAAAATAATTAAAAAAAATGACAAAAAAATGAAAAAAAATGAAAAAAAAGACTAAAAAATGACAAAAAAATGACAAAAAAATGACAAAAAATATGACAAAAAACGGACAAAAAAAGTGACGAAAAAATGGCAAAAATGAGTTGAATGCCCAACAAAAAAATGATGGAAAAAAAATCTGATGACGTGAGGAAAAAGCTCCTCTCGGTTCAGGCGGGAGTTAAGAGGTTTAACTGAACTTTACCCAAATCTAAAAGCTTAAAAGAAAAGCACCAAAATAGCAACAAAAACTTGGATGAAAACGGAACAAAAATGTGCCGGAAGAGCGACAAAAAACACAACAACAAGAAAGTCATAAAAACATGACAAAAACACAACAAAAAAGTGACAAAACCGTGATGAAAACATAACGTCACTGGCTCTCAGTTGCTCTCCAGTCGAGAAGCTTTTAGTTTTGGGTAAAGCCGGTAAGTGTCACCGTCCAGGGCCGTGTTTCAGTCCCGGTCCCGCCCCCGCTGCTCCGGAAGTGTCCTCTGTACCTTTCTGCACCGTGGCCTGGCGCTGGATCTGCAGCAGGATGCAGCTGTAGCACCACACCATCACCACCAGGGGGCAGACGTACAGCGTGATGAAGTGGAACATGTTGTAGAGCGTCTCCTGCCAGCGCCGCGAGAAACTGCCGTGAGTCGCGCACTGCGTGAAGTCCACGTCCTCCGCCTTGCTCAGCCGGAAGATGAAGAGCTGGAGAGGGGGGGGCAGGGGCGGGGGGCGGCGGCAGGAAAACACAAACACAAGTCAGAACCAGAGACGCAACTAAACACAAACCCTAACCGCCCCCCCCCGCCAAAGATAAATGTCCTCAAATATTTTCAACATTTTTCTTCAATTTCAACCCCAATTTTTCAGATTTTCTCCCCGTGAATTTCCCCCTAATTTTCTCTCAATTTTGTTTCACATTTTCCCCAACTTTCTCCTCAATTTTCTTACATTTCACCCCAGAATTTCGCCAGTTTTTTGGCAATATTTTTTCCACATTTTTCTCATTCTTTCTTAATTTTTCTCCCAATTCTTCCCTACATTATTTCCTCTCCTCCCCCATTTCTCTATTAGTTTCTGAGTCCTGTCAGAGCCAGCAGAGGGCGTGTGTGAGTCGTGTGTGAGTCGTGTGTGAGTCGTGTGTGAGTCGTGTGTGAGTCCTGTCAGAGCCAGCAGAGGGCGTGTGTGAGTCGTGTGTAGGGCTGGGCACAGTTAAACGGTACCTACTTGGTACCGACCGAAAAGCTCCTGTAGGGGGCGGTATCGAAACACTTTTTTTTTCGATGCTAATTTTCGGTACTTTTTGTCTCCAAACGTCAGTAAATGAGCAGCTTCAGCACAAATGCAGAAGCAAAGCTGTGACTTACTCACACTTCAGTCATTATCAGAGATGGCAGAGCCGTGGTCTGAGCCAGGACTAAACCAGGACTAAACCAGGACTAAACCAGGACTAAACCTGGACTGAACCAGGACTTACAGTAAACTGGTTCTAAACCTGGACTGAATAAGAAACTAGAGCTCTTGGACAAATAGAAAAGCAGTGACAACGAAAAACACATGGGCTTTACCTTTAGCTTTAGCTTTAGCTTTACCTTTAGCTTTACCTTAAGATTTACCTTTAACTTTAGCTTTAGCTTTACCTTTAGCTTTACCTTAAGATTTACCTTTACCTTTAGCTTTACCTTTACCTTTAGCTTTAGCTTTACCTTTACCTTTACCTTTAGCTTTAGCTTTAGCTTTACCTTTAGCTTTAGCTTTAGCTTTAGCTTTACCTTTAGCTTTAGCTTTACCTTTAGCTTTACCTTTAGCTTTAGCTTTAGCTTTACCTTTAGCTTTACCTTTAGCTTTAGCTTTACCATTAGCTTTACCTTTAGCTTTACCTTCAGCTTTACCTTTAGCTTTAGCTTTACCTTTACCTTTAGCTTTAGCCGCAGAGCCTGAAGTTACTGCTGTTGTTTAAACTCCAGCTGCACCGGAGCGTTTGGGATCAAAGATTGTCTCTGGAAAAGGTGAGGCTCACTCTGCATTAGCCATGTTTGGAACAGTTATGGTGCATTGTCAGTGACAGAGTGAGCGCTCTCACTATGTAACAGATCTGTGACGTGTGAGGAGCTTTCACTGTGGAACAGCTCAGTGAGTTTAGAAAAGTTTATCTTCAGTAAACGGTCCTGATGTGGATCTGGTCTGTTCCTGCAGCTCAGGAGGGAATAACGTCCCAACTCTCTTTTTATCACGGCTTTAGTGGGAATAATGAAGTTCCAGGTGACGCTGCTGCTCCTGTTTTCTGACGTGCCGTGATACTTTTCCTATGCACGTTCTTTTAACTCAATCAAAATAACACAGGTATCGAAAAAAGTACCGTTAAGGCACCGGTACCGAAAAGCAGGAATCGTTAAAGTAGTGGTGAGTGTGTGAGTCGTGTCAGTGCCAGCAGAGGGCGTGTGTGAGTCGTGTGTGAGTCGTGTGTGAGTCGTGTCAGAGCAGCAGGTTTAATCACAGAGGAATTCCCCCCTGCTCTGAGCTGCACTAATGCTCTGTATGAACTCCCCAGTCAGGACGACAGCTCCACTGCAGAGTTTCACCCACACGGCTCTGAAACAACTTCATGAACGCAGTGGATTTTTTTTCTCCACAGATGTAACTGAATGAACACAAGTGACAGAACAGGGACCTCCAGGACACGCCCCCTCTGTGTGGGGGGGTTTATTTGGACTTTAACCTCTTAACTCCCGCTTGAACCGAGAGCATTTTCTCCAGTTCAGCTTTACCCAAACCCTGTAGGCCAGTGTAACGCCTCATTTGAAAGATGAGATCTAAGATCTACAAAACTCATCTGAATGGATCTTTTTCCTCACATCATCAGATTTTTTTCCATCTTTTTTGGGGGAGGGGGGTTATTCAACTCATTTTGTAGCTTTTTTGTCATTTTTTTAATCAATTTTTTGTATTTTTTTTGTCACATTTTTGTCAATTTTTGTCAATTTTTTGTCGTTTTTTGTCAATTTTTTGTCATTTTTTATATTTTTTTAATCATTTTTTGTCATTTTTTCATCACTTTTTTGTCACTTTTTTGTCACTTTTTTGTCATTTTTTCGTCATTTTTTGTCACATTTTTTGTCCATTTTTTGTCATTTTTTCGTCACTTTTTTGTCAAGGTTTTCTCACTTTTTTGTCACATTTCCATCATTGTTTTTGTCTCAGTTTTGTTGCTATTTTCTCACCTTTTCCCCAGAAGCTTTTGGATTGGGGTAAAGCCAAACTTAAGAGAAAATGTGCTCGGTTCAGGCGGGAGTTAAGGGGTTAATGACTTACATTTAATAAAAGTGGTCGATTAAGCACGTGGGACATTAAAGTATGTAAATAACCGGTGGGACGTCCCGGTTCACACACACTGAATTACAGCCACTGACGGCCATGTTCCTGTAGTAAACTGATCAAAACGAAGACGTAAAGGCGGGGAAAGTGTCCCGCCCGAGGACACAACAACACTATTAAGATCTGAGCCTTTCTCTCCAGGACGGCCCTGAGACGAGTCGCCATGGAAACACAGACCTTAATGGAGTCACACCTCTACCCTTCACATCAGCTCTCCTTCTTTACCTTTCTCTTCCTCCAGCTCCTTTCCCTTCCCCCTCTCATCCTTCTGCTCCCCCTCCTCCCCCCTCTCTCCCTCTCCTCCCCCCCTCTCCTCCTCCTCTTCGTCCTTCAGTCTTGTCTTATGCTGATGCCTTCATTCCTTCTCCATCTTTTATTTATGCTTTGACTTACATATGCCTGACATGGGAAGCTGCAGGAAGACTCTCACATCTCACATCTCGTGGGTCAGTCCCACGCCTCAAAATAACTTGTCTTCTCTCGGGTCAGTCTCATGATCGATCACAAACACAAACGCTCCGTCTAAACTCGCCTTTTACACAAGATAACAACAAATAATCCGGTCCAGTAAAAACGAAACAGAAACCTGCAGTGACACTGATGTCAAAGCTCCGCTAACAGCAACGAAACACTTCCTGTTGTCCCGACAAAATAAAAGGCGTCAATGTTCCAGCCGCTGGGAGAGGGTTTGAAATGTTCATTAATAAATGAACCTAATATTTTAGGTGCAAATGGACACAAATCTTGTTTTTCTTCATTTTCCTGGTCGTCCGTTTTGCTCAAATAGAAATAAAGGCCTGTCTCTAATTGTGGCCTGGTTCCAATAAAGGCCTGGTCCCAGATGCCCTGGAGTAAATAAAGGCCCCGGCCTGTATTAGAGCATTTACGGTAACCAGTATACTCATTCCAGCCACTAGGGGGCGACTTAAAATGAATAATGACCACATTTTGAGAAACTTGTGCCACAGGCTTGTAAATACAAGTGTGAGCCGTTATTACTCTGGTCACTGAGGCGGCTGCATTTATTATCTATGTTACAGCCGACCCGGCCCCAGCCCCCCCCCAGCTCAGCCAGGACCATAATGTGGCCCCCAGAGCAAACGCCCCCCCCCCCTACTTTAACCCCTTAACTCCCACCTGAACCGAGCACATTTTCTCCAGTTTGGCTTTACCCCAATCCAAAAGCTTCTGGAAAAAAGGTGTGAAAATAGCAACAAAATTGAGACGAAAACAATGATGGAAATGTGACAAAAAAAGTGACAAAAAAGTGACGAAAAATTGATGAAAAAGTGGCAAAAATGGGACAAACAAAATGACCAAAAAGTAACAAAAAATGACAAAAATTTGATATAAAATTGATGAAAAAAAGAAAAAAAAAAGAAAAAATTGACAAAAAATTACAAAAAATCGGACAAAAATTTGATAAAAAATTTACAGAAAAAAAAATGGATAAAAAATTGACGAAAAAAATGAAAAAATGTGACAAAAAAATGACCAAAAATATGAAAAGAATGTGATAAAAAAAATGAAAAAAAAAATGAAAAAAAAAAGATAAATATTTGACCAAAAAAAATCACACAAAATGTATATAAAATTGATGAAAAAAAATAAAAAAAATAAAAACTTTGAAAAATGTGACAAAAAATGAAAAAAATAAATAAATAAATAAATAAAATGGATACAAAATTGACGAAAAAATGTGACCAAAAAATGACTAAAAAGTTACATATATGAGTTGAATACCCAACAAAAATATGATGGGAAAAAAATGTGACGACGTGAGGAAAAGCTCCTCTCGGTTCAGGCGGGGGTTAAGAGGTTAAAATGATGCAGATGTTTACAGATGTTATTTTCAGTCCGTCTCTCCGGGGGGCGTGTCTTACCTGCGGCGTGGCGAGCACCACGCTGAGCGCCCAGGCCGTGGCGAGCATGCGGCGGTTGCGCTGGTGGGCGTTGAGCGCGTGCAGCGGCCGCAGGATGGCGTGCTGCCGGTCCAGGCTGATGACGATGACCACGTGCGCTGAGGCGTGCATGCACAGCAGCTTCAGGAAACACAGCGCCTTGCACAGCACGGCGCCGCCCCTCCACTGCACCGTCACGTTCCACGCCGCGTCCATGGGCATGACCAGCAGCGCCCCCATGAGGTGAGCGGCCGCCAGGCTGAGCAGCAGCGGCCGCAGGTGCGACGCCAGGCCCCGCGCTCGCCACACGCTCACCAGCACGCACGAGTTACTGAGCGCCGCCGCCACGCACAGGAGCAGGGTCGCCACCACGCGACACTGAGCCGCCACCGTGAAGCGAGGCA
This sequence comes from Gobius niger, assembly GCF_951799975.1. NCBI lineage: Eukaryota > Metazoa > Chordata > Actinopteri > Gobiiformes > Gobiidae > Gobius > Gobius niger. Next base: position 1,280,084 of record NC_136864.1, on the reverse strand, counting down.
CCGCCCACTCAGGCCCCGCCCACTCCGAGCTGTTCACGGGAGCCGCCACCGTGAAGCGAGGCACCGCCCACTCAGGCCCCGCCCACTCCGAGCTGTTCACGGGAGAGGACACGCCGGGCGCCGTCACCGCCGGGAGGTCACCTGACATCTGCAACGACACGGGACACACGTGATGAAGACACGGGACACACGTGATGAGTGACCAGGCCTGACGTTCTGATCATTATTTGCTCATGTCTCTGTTTTGTGTTTTTTTCTCCATAGACTGTAAAAATAATGGACGTCTTCTGCTCACTCCTCCCCGTTTACCATAATGACCACGGTCGAGGGGGAATTCATGGAGGATTCACAGACTCCCCCTCCCCAGCTCTGACGAAGCATGTTCCTAAAAAGGGCATAAGGGCGGGATCTTCACTGTAGACTCCGCCCTTGTGTGACGTGTAGCTCGCGCAGCTCCAATGCTAACAGTCCAAACCTCATTATGTACCAGATTAAAATTCTTCTACGAAAACCAGCCTGGTTTCTATAACTGTGACTAACCCAGAGTTATCTCAGGAGGAAGATCGAGCCTCGTCTAGTGTTGAAAAAACTGAAACCAGGCGTTAAAGTTGTTTTTAATGTGTCTAAACTCCAATGCTTTTCAATGGGGGCCTAGTGGCGACATGGAGGCACTACAGCAATGGCGGAGCAATGGTGGCCCCCAGTGTCGTGGTCATAAAGCAGAGCCGCCAGCGCCCATTGCTTTTGCCGCTTTTTTCCTGGGAAATGTAAAAATATTGACAGTATTTTCCACATTTTAGAGTCTTTTTCACGTATTTGGTCTCTGATTTATGAATAAATGCCTCTTCAAATTTCTGTTGGAGGCCAAAGGTTTGATGCTTTGATATTTCTACTACTGCTAATGTTGCATGGGCGGATCCGCTCGGAGAGAGGGGGCGGAGTCAACTGAATCCAAACGTTGTGTCTTCCGAGGTGGAAAAATACCTCCAGAAAATACTTCTCACAAAAAATATGACTCCATATGGTGAAGAACAATGCATCAAATAAATGCCTGTACTTTACTTTGAGGCGGCTAAAATATCAGATCCTTTAACAGTTTATTTGACTGGGATCATTCACAAAACACATTCATCTGAACCAATAAAAGCTTCAGCTCATTTCCATCCACAGGAACAAAACATAAACACACAAAGAAGAGTCACTAATAACAATAAGAACAAATATTACTAATTATAGTGACAATAAAACCACCTAAACATGAATCATTAACCTCTTAACTCCCGCCTGAACCGAGAGGATCTCTTTCCTCACATCACCAGATGTTTTTCCATCAGTTTTTGGGGGTATTCAACTCATTTTTGTAACTTTTTTGTCACATTTTCTCATTTTTTTGGTCATTTGTCACATTTCCATCATTATTTTCGTCTCAGTTTTGTTGCTATTTTCACAGCTTTTTTCCTGAAGCTTTTGGATTGGGGTAAAGCCAAACTGGAGAAAATGTACTCGGTTCAGGTGGGAGTTAAGGGGTTAAGGGGAAAAGTCATCATTAGCTCAGACCTGATGCTCGATAGCGCCCCCTCAGGCTAAACCCATGTAAAATCAAACATGAAACTGTCTCTGGATGTGCTTGTTTTCTTCGACACTGGTAGAACCCACAGGTGGTTCAGCTGGTCCTGGTGGTTCAGCTGGTCCTGGTGGTTCAGCTGGTCCTGGTGGTTCAGCTGCTCCTGGTGGTTCAGCTGCTCCTGGTGGTTCAGCTGGTCCTGGTGGTTCAGATGGTCCTGCACAGGTGGTTCAGCTGGTCCTGGTGGTTCAGCTGGTCCTGGTGGTTCAGCTGGTCCTGCACAGGTGGTTCAGCTGGTCCCGGCTTCATGGTGGTCTGGGTTGTTAGAAAAGCCCGCTGTCTCCTCGCTCTCCTGTCCGCCCTGACGGTGACGGTCGAGGGTTTGGTGTCCGAGGGGAGCGGAGATAAGGCTTTGTTCGGCCCCACTCGTCACTCGCAGATAAGGCTCTCATTAAAAACTACAAAGACTGAGAGGTTTCCACGGCAACGAGGCGACACCGAGGAACGTCAGGGTGAAGATTTATCCAGGAAGTCACTCCAGCATGGTCTTTCCCACGACTCATTCACACTGGCTGTATCCGAATGTCCACCCTCGTCCCTGACCCTCATTCACTACACAGACCCGCGCTATATAGTCACTATATAATCACTATATAATCACTATATAATCACTATATAATCACTATATAGTCACTATATAGTCACTGATTCTGTTGGCGATTCGACACAAGTCACGCGCTGTGGCTGCAGATATGTGTTTTTTTTTTATCGGAATTTATTTATTGTTACAAACGTTTATTTTATGAAACAGAGCGTCTGTTTTGTCACTTTTACAGCCGTTTAATTTGTCATTTGAATTAAAATTAAAACCACCATCACAAAAAAAAGGAAGAAGAAAAAATCACCCCAGCGTGAGCTCAGAGACGCCGAGAGTCGGTCAGAGCCCGGTGTCCGAACACCAGCAGATTGAGTCACTACATCTGATAAAAGTTCAATAAACTCCGAGAATAAAGTATTTCTGTGATAAAAACCAAACTCAGAGACAGTGGAATATTTATGGATTAATACGAGTCAGAAACGCTTTTACTTCACATGGATTTTACATGAATGGCTTGGATTATTCGAGAGGAAGCTGTCGGTCATTTAACAGCTCCAGCTAAAGGTTAGCAGCTAACGTTAGCATGAAGCTATCGGTCATTTAACAGCTCCAGCTAAAGGTTAGCAGCTAACGTTAGCATCTTTTCATCGTAACCGTTTATATTTAGGTCGTTTATTCCTGAGAAACACAAACACACGACTGAAACAGCTGATTTACTTCAGTCGTGTTTAGTTCAAAGACCCGTCTCTGTCAGGCTCTTCTCCCACTCTCCCAGTGCATTGTGGTCTATATTGACCCGTTTAGTGACCATCGATGCTCACTACTTTTCCAGATGCATTGTGGGAAATTTCGAGTGGACGACTTTTTCTCTCTGGACATTCGGACACCCCTACAACATGTGACCACTATATAGTCACTATATACTCACTATATACTCACTATATACTCAGTATATAGTCAGTATATAGTCAGTATATAGTCACTATATAGTCACTATATAGTGAATAGTGTGGACATTCGGATACAGCCACAAACATGTATAAAATCTTATTTTTTTCATTAAAAACAGCAGGAAAGGCTGTGATCCAAATGTGGTCATTTCCTTTGTGGGAAACATTTTGGAAAATGTAAATTTAATTTTCTTTTTTTAATTTTGGAAAATTTTGAAACTGTTTCTTACATTACCTGAACATTCTGGAAAATGTTCATAATTTCTGAACACTTTGGAAATATTTTTGAAAATCTTTAGAAAATTAGATTAGAGATGATTAACTTAAAGATTTTAATGTTTTTAGATTTGAAACAGTTTGAAAAATCCCTCATGTCTGTGTCTCTCCCTGGTCTTTCCCAGACTTACTGACATGTTTGGTATCCACGTGTAGCAGGAAATGAAGCCACATAAACCTGGCTCTGGTCACGGCTGAAAACACTTTCTGTTTCATCTTCATGTCCGTCTCTTCCTCCCTCCTCACCTGCGGCGTCCGCTCGTACGCGCTGCCTTTGGGCCGGCGCCCCTGTTGTCATGGCGACAGCGGCGTCACGGGTTTGATTCCTGCCGCAGAGCGTGGATGAGCTGCGGATCGAGTCTGGGAATCTAAAAATAACCCTCCGCGGCAACATGAGACCCGCCCCCCCTCCTCACCCCCCCTCACCTCTGCCTCCCCCCCCTCTGTCAACAACACAACACGCCGCTGCTTCACTACGCATCCCAGCATGCATCAGTCTGAAGACCACGAGCTGTGAATGTGAAACATGTGAATTACATCACAGAGCTCTGAGGAGCAGATCCTCTATGAAGGTTCTGGAGTCCTCGTCTGGACTCTGTGGTTCAGGAAAGCAAACCCATGATGAGGATCGATATCAGAGCTAAGGCTGTTACGTTTCCTGCAGTCAAAACAGTTTCAAACATGTTTTATTTTATTCATTCATCGTCTGACTGTCAATTCACCTCCTACCACCTTGTAGGTCTGTGTAGCACCTCATTTGAAAGCTAAGACCCACAAAACGGATCTTTTTCCTTGCGTTGTTGCTGTGTTGTGTCACCTTTTGTATGTTTTATTTTGGTCACATTTTTGTTGAATTTTTGTCACATTTTTGTTGAATTTTTGTTAAATTTTTTGTTGAATTTTTTTGTTGATTTTTTTGTTGATTTTTTGTTAACTTTTTGTCACATTTTTGTTGAGTTTTTGTCACTTTTTTGTTGAATTTTGTCACATTTTTGTTGCGTTTACATCCTTGTTTTCTTCTCATTTTTTGTGGCTGTTTTGGTGCTTCTTTCCCCAAGAAGCTTTTTGATTTGGGTAAAGCCAAACTGGAGAACATGGGTTCAGGTGGGAGTTAAGGGGTTGTTGTTGTGTATGACATGTCAGAGGTTTCTGTGGTAAAGCTTTAGTTATTCACGCTGCTGTTCTGTGTCCACTTTATAGTTCATAGTTTTTCTTATTTATCTAAGTTTTGTGTTTCTCGTTCCTGTTCATGAACTGTGGCAGTAAAACCGGTTCTGACTCTGATCTCCATGGAAACCTGAGCACATGAGCTGGACCGGGTCTGGACCGGGTCTGGACCGGGTCTGGACCGGGTCTGGACCGTGTCTGGACCGGGTCTGGACCGGGTCTGGACCGGGTCTGGACCGGGTCTGGACCGGGTCTGGACCGGGTCTAACGCCGCCTCATGAGCTCTGGTCAGATCATCTTCAACAGTGAAGTGGAATCACGAGTCTGAGACATGAAGAAACACACGAGGATGAACCACAGACCGACGGCGGCTTTGTATCGGCTCCGATCCAAAAAACTTACTGATAACAGGAAAAAAAGACCATGGCTGTATCCCAATGTCCACCCTCGTCCCTAACCCCTCATTCACTACACAGGCCCACACTTTATAGTGACTATATAGTGACCATGTAGTCACTGATTCTGTTGGCGATTCGACACAAGCCACTACTTTCTCCGTGCTTACGTCACGCGCGCTGCGGCTGCAGATATGTTTTTTTTAATCTGAATTTATTTATTGTTAGAAACGTATTTTATGAAACAGAACGACTGTTTTGGCACTTTTACAGGCGTTACTGTCATCACAAAAAAAGGAAGAAAAAAAAAGTCACTCCAGCGTGAGCTCAGAGACGTCGAAAGTCGGTCAGAGCCCGGCGTCCGAACACCAGCAGATTGAGCGACTACATCTGCTAAAAGTTCAATAAACTCCGGGAATAAAGTATTTCTGTGATAAAAACAAACTCAGAGACAGTGGAATATTTATGGATTAATACGAGTCAGATACGCTTTTACTTCACATGGATTTTACATGAATGACTTGGATTATTCCAGAGGAAGCTGTTGGTCATTTAACAGCTCAAGCTAAAGGTTAGCAGCTAACGTTAGCATGAAGCTATCGGTCATTTAACAGCTCCAGCTAAAGGTTAGCAGCTAACGTTAGCATCTTTTCACCGTAACCGTTTATATTTAAGTCGTTTATTCCTGAGAAACACAAACACTCGACTGAAACAGCTGATTTACTTCAGTCGTGTTTAGTTCACAGACCTGTCTCTGTCAGGCTCTTCTCAGACTCTCCCAGTGCATTGTGGGAAATATTGACCCGTTAAGTGACATCGATGCTCACTACTTTTCCAGATGCATTGTGGGAAATTTCGAGTGGACGACTTTTTTCTCTCTGGACATTCGGACACTCCTACAACATGTGACCACTATATAGTGACTATATAGTGACTATATAGTGACTATATAGTGACTATATAGTGACTATATAGTCACTATATAGTCACTATATAGTGACTATATAGTGACTATATAGTGAGTAGTGTGGACATTCGGATACAGCCCATATTAAAATTGAGAAACTAAAGCTAAATGCAGAGTCGGCTTCAACAATCAGCTTAAAGACATGAACATGTATGATCGCTGCTGAAAGGTCAAAGGTCAAAGGTTTTCTCATCTCAGATCAGACTCAGTGATGACAGAACGAGAGAGGAACAAAGAACCACGAGGCCCCGCGGAGCCAAAACATGCCTCGGACTAAAGTTTTAGTCGGTATTTTTTATCTATGTGTGTTTAGTGCCCTGGGAAGAAAACGTTTGGAATTCCTCTTATTTCCACCTAAATGTGTCTGATCTTTATTAAAATCATACGAATGATTAAACAGCTTAAACTAATCCCACCCAAACATTTACATTTGATCATATTTATATCGGCCAGAACAAGTAAACATTCACAGGACAGGGAGGAAGATGATTTTGATGAAGATCAGACACATTTAGTGACACAGAAATGTGAGAAATTCCACGCGGTGAACTCACTTTTTCCTCCCGTGTGTCCGACAGTAAAACTTCCTAACACGATGAGCAACAGCCCCACCTAGAGTTTCCACCACACCAGGCGTCAGGACCCGTCAGAACAAGACAAAGTGACACCGGGAGCTTCTATAAATAACTCCAGCCCCGCTTTAGTGTAAAGTTAAAGACTCTGTACCTGATCAGCTCCGCTCCGCCGCCGCCGCCGCCTCCATGTTCCGGGTTTTCTTTGCTTCTTCTCCAGAAGAACCAGGTCTGGACCTGGAAGCCGGCGGAGAAACCACAGAAGTGTTGTGGAAAAAGCACCTGCTGTGGATTCTGCTGCAGGAGGCAAAGAGAGAGAGGGGAGAGAGAGAGAGAGAGAGAGAGAGAGAGAGAGAGAGGGGCGGGGCTTAGTGCAGGAGGCAAAGAGAGAGAGAGAGAGAGAGAGGGAGAGAGAGAGAGGGAGAGAGGGGCGGGGCTTAGTGAGGGAGGCAAAGAGAGAGAGAGAGAGAGAGAGGGAGAGAGAGAGAGAGAGAGAGAGAGAGAGGGAGAGGGGCGGGGCTTAGTGAGGGAGCCAGGGAAGGAGAAAGGAGAGATGGAGAGAGAGAGAGGGGCGGGGCTTAGTGAGGGAGCCAGGGAAGGAGAAAGGAGAGAAGGAGAGAGATGGAGAGAGAAAAGAAGAGGGAGAGGGGAGAGAGGGGAGAGAGAGGGAGAGGGGGAGAGGGGCGGGGCTTAGTGCAGGAGCCAGGGAAGGAGAAAGGAGAGAGAGAAGGAGAGAGAGAGAGGGGCAGGGCTTAGTGTGGGAGCCAGGGAAGGAAAGAGGAGAGAGAGAAGGAGAAAGAAGAAGAGGGGAGAGAAGGAGGGAGAGAGGGAGAGGGGCGGGGCTTAGTGCAGGAGCCAGGGAAGGAGAAAGGAGATGGAGAGAGAGGGAGAGAAAAGAAGAGGGAGAGGGGAGAGAGGGGCGGGGCTTAGTGAGGGAGCCAGGGAAGGAGAAAAAGGAGAGAAGGGGGTTAAAGAGGAGAGACAGGGTGGGATGGAGACAAGGAGGGAGTGATGGATGAGGGGATGAAGATGGATCATTTATAAACTCTTGGTTTAAGGCGGCTCTTCTGGCTGAGGCCTCATTATCCCGCCTCACCTCGACAGCCGGACAAATGAGAACTTGTATCAAAGTAAAGGCTGGAGATGAAGAGGCTGCAGACGTCACAGAGTCACAGAGTCACAGAGTCACAGAGTCACAGAGTCACAGAGTCACAGAGTCACGACCCGCCGGAGCGTGACTCACTTCTGCTGCTCAGGACTTCACGTTCACATGGAGAAGTGCTTTTCTCGCTGCAGAAGAAGAGGAAGTGGACAGAAGGATATTTTTGATTCACAAACATGTACATTAACCCCTTAACTCCCACCTGAACCGAGCACATTTTCTCCAGCTTTACCCCAATCCAAAAGCTTCTGGGAAAAAGGTGTGAAAATAGCAACGAAACTGAGACGAAAACAAGGATGAAAATGTGAAAAAAGTTGAGAAAAAGTGCCCAAAAAACATGCAAAAAACTGACAAAATATGGACAAAAAAGTGACAAAAATTTGACAAAAAAATGTGAATAATTTGATGAAAAATTGACAAAAAAATTGACAAAAAAATTGACAAAAATTACAAAAAATGCACACAAAAAATGAGAAAAATTGACAAAAATGTGACAAAAAAGTGATAAGAATTTGACAAAAAAATGTGAAAAAATTGTCGAAAAAGTGACAAAAAATGTACAAAAAATGCACAAAAAAATGAGAAAAAATGGACGAAAAATGTACAAAAAATGGACGAAAAAATGGATGAAAAAGTGACAAAAAATGGACAAAAAATTGACAAAAAAGTGACAAAAAATGCACAAAAAAGTGAGAAAAATTTGACGAAAATTTGAGAAAAAATTGATAAAAAAGTGACAAAAAATTTACAAAAAAGTGATAAGAATTTGACAAAAAAATGCTCGGCTTTGGGGCTCAGGACTTTACGTAGAGAAGTGCTTATTTGTGTCTCGCTGCAGGAGAAGAGGAAGTGGACAGAAGGATATTTTTGATTCACAAACATGTATATTAACCCCTTAACTCCCACCTGAACCGAGCACATTTTCTCCAGCTTTACCCCAATCCAAAAGCTTCAGGGAAAAAGGTGTGAAAATAGCAACGAAACTGAGACGAAAACAAGGATGGAAATGTGACAAAAATTTAGAAAAAATTGAGAAAAAATGCCCAAAAAAATGACAACAATTTGACAAAAAAGTGAGAAAAATTTGACGAAAAATTGAGAAAAAATGGATAAAAAAGTGAGAAGAATTTGACAAAAAAATGCGGATAATTTGACGAAATAAATTGGACAAAAAAATGACAAAAATTTACAAAAAATGACAAAAATTTGACAAAAAATTGACAAAAATGGACGAAAAAGTGACAGAAAAAGTGACAAAAAAAATTACAAAAAATGTTTAAAAAAATGACAAAAATGGACAAAAAATGGACGAAAAATTGAGAAAAAATGGACAAAAAAAAAAGTTGAAAAAGTGACAAAAAATTTACAAAAAATGCACAAAAAAATGACAAAAATTTGACAAAAAAGAGAGAAAAATGTGACGAAAAATTTACAAAAAATGGACAAAAAAGTGATAAGAATTTGACAAAAAAATGCGAATAATTTGACAAAAAAGTGAGAAAAAATGGACGAAAAAGTGAGAAAAAATGGACGAAAAAGTGAGAAAAAATGGACAAAAAGTGATAAGAAATTGACAAAAAAATGCTCGGCTTTGGGGCTCAGGACGTTACGTAGAGAAGTGCTTATTTGTGTCTCGCTGCAGGAGAAGAGGAAGTGGACAGAATGAGCTGTGAGTGACTCAAGGTCCGGCTCCACAGTCTCTGCAGGTCATGGAGCTGTGGGTGTTCGTCTCTGCTCTGCTCCTCTCAGCGGCTTCAGGTCAGTGTTTACCACCTTCTACTATACTTGTGTCTCCATAAAGTGAGGTCAGATGTTCCTCAGTGCGAGGTCCTTCACCTGATGTTCCTGACCTGCTGTGGTCAGTCAGGTCTGGGTTCAGCGACTCTATGAACATCCAGAAGGCCAGGTTGTTCCATCATTGGATTTAAGCATATTCTAAGATGTCAGGGGGCACCACAGAGTCTTTGGGATGTGCTGGAGATGGCTTTGTGCAGTGGTCACACTTTCCCATCGTCAATCTAGAGCTGGAAACGACACAGAGCATGTGCTGGAGTCAAAGCTGAAGGCAGAACAATCAAATGTTAGACCTTTAGAAATATTTTTGATTCACAAACAAAGCACATTTTCTCCAGCTTTACCCCAATCCAAAAGCTTCTGGAAAAAAGGTGTGAAAATAGCAACAAAACTAAGACGAAAACAAGGATGGAAATGTGACAAAAAAGTGACGAAAAATTGATGAAAAAGTGGCAAAAATATCACAAGAAATGGACAAAAAAAATACAAAAAAATGACAAAAAAATACAAAAAAATGACAAAAAATGACAAAAAAATGACAAAAAAGTGACAAAAATGAGTTGAATACCCAACAAAAAAATGATGGAAAAAAATCTGATGACGTGAAGAAAAAGATCCTCTTGGTTCAGGCGGGAGTTAAGAGGTTAAAGGATTTAAATCAAAAAGTGCCTTTCTTCGATGCCGTCTTGGATTCTGTGAGTTTTCTGGCGTTATTAACGTTTTGTATTGAAAAGAGCCGGTCGTTTGAAATGAACGGATCCAAAAGAGCCGTAAATCCCGTCACTAACTTCTGTATATTTCAAATACTGAGATATTTGTTTTTATCAGTTTGTCCCTTCACCCCGTGTACACCTCAGTGCGGCCCCCCATGGAAAAAAGTTGGACCCCCCTGGTTTATACCCAGCATTAAAGGAAGTGATTTTTTTTTTTTTCAGCTCAAACACAAATGATTTTTTTCTCCCAATTTTGCCCCAATTTTTCTCCTTTTCTCAAAATTTTTCCCCATTTTTTTTATTACAAATATTTTCTTTTTTACACAATTTTCTCTTATTTTTGCCTAAATTTCGGCCATTTTGCATGTGGTTACTCTCCAGCGCCCCCTAAAGGTGACGCTTGTGTGTTTGTATTGATCATCGTGTGATGGTGCCTGAGTCCCGCGTGTGGTTACTCTCCAGCGACGAAAAAATGACAAAAATGTGACACAAAAATCACAAAAAAATTACGAAAAAATGACACAAAATTGACAAAAAAATGACAAAAATCTAACAAAAAATGACAAAAAATTGATGAAAAAATGACAAAAATTTGACAAAAATTTGATAAACATTTGACAAAAAAATGACAAAAATGTGATAAAAAATTGACGAAAAAGTTGAATACCCAACAGGTGAAGCTTGTGTGTTTAGATAATAGTGTGACGGTGCCTGAGTCCCGTGTGGTTACTCTCCAGCGCCCCCTAAAGGTTTGTGTGTTTAGATAGTAGTGTAACGGTGCCCGAATCCCCCGTGTGGTTACTCTCCAGCGCCCCCTAAAGGTTTGTGTGTTTAGATAATAGTGTGACGGTGCCTGAGTCTCGTGTGGTTACTCTCCAGCGCCCCCTAAAGGTTTGTGTGTTTAGATAATAGTGTAACGGTGCCTGAGTCTCGTGTGGTTACTCTCCAGCGCCCCCTAAAGGTTTGTGTGTTTAGATAATAGTGTGACGGTACCTGAGTCGCGTGTGGTTACTCTCCAGCGCCCCCTAAAGGTTTGTGTGTTTAGATAATAGTGTGACGGTGCCTGAGTCCCCCGTGTGGTTACTCTCCAGCGCCCCCTAAAGGTTTGTGTGTTTAGATAATAGTGTAACGGTGCCGAGTCCCCCGTGTGGTTACTCTCCAGCGCCCCCTAAAGGTTTGTGTGTTTAGATAGTAGTGTAACGGTGCCTGAGTCTCGTGTGGTTACTCTCCAGCGCCCCCTAAAGGTTTGTGTGTTTAGATAATAGTGTGACGGTGCCTGAGTCCCGCGTGTGGTTACTCTCCAGCGCCCCCTAAAGGTTTGTGTGTTTAGATAATAGTGTGACGGTGCCTGAGTCCCGCGTGTGGTTACTCTCCAGCGCCCCCTAAAGGTTTGTGTGATTAGATAATAGTGTGACGGTGCCTGAGTCCCGCGTGTGGTTACTCTCCAGCGCCCCCTAAAGGTTTGTGTGTTTAGATAGTAGTGTAACGGTGCCCGAATCCCCCGTGTGGTTACTCTCCAGCGCCCCCTAAAGGTTTGTGTGTTTAGATAATAGTGTGACGGTGCCTGAGTCCCGCGTGTGGTTACTCTCCAGCGCCCCCTAAAGGTTTGTGTGTTTAGATAATAGTGTGACGGTGCCTGAGTCCCGCGTGTGGTTACTCTCCAGTGCCCCCTAAAGGTTTGTGTGGTTTGTACTGATCATAGTGTGACGGTGCCTGAGTCCCGCGTGTGGTTACTCTCCAGCGCCCCCTCATGGTTTGTGTGTTTACATAATAGTGTGACGGTGCCTGAGTCCCCGGTGTGGTTACTCTCCAGCGCCCCCTAAAGGTTTGTGTGTTTACATAATAGTGTGACGGTGCCCGAGTCTCACATGTGGTTACTCTCCAGCGCCCCCTCATGGTTTGCGTGTTTGCAGCTCTGGCCGGTGATGACGGGTGGCTCCTGGTGGTGCAGCCGGAGGTCCGGGCCAGAGAGGGCCACCCCGTGGTCCTGCCCTGCTCCTTCAGCCACCCCCTGCACTCCCATCATGCCTCGCTGCAGGTGATGTGGAGGCGGGGCCACGGGCCAGAGTCCGCCCTGGTGTTCCGCTGTGTGAGCCAGGGGGCGCCAGAGGGCTGCGTGGCCGACCCGCACCAGGACCAGAGGTAACGGGGGGGACCTGAAGTCTCGTGTGGACAGAACATAAAGTGAACGAGTTTCCGGCTCTGCTTCAGGTTCCGTCTGGAAGGAAACCCTCGGGAGCACGACCTCTCGCTCTGGATCAACAGCGCCACCCTGCTGGACAGCGGCCGCTACTACTGCCACCTGCAGATCCAGGGGAAAGATCACAGTGAGAAGATGGGCACCAGGGTGAGGGTCGAAGGTGAGGGTTTCAGTTACTGTATCCTGGTTAACCTCTGAACTCCCGCCTGAACCGAGGGGATCTTTTTCCTCACGTCATCGGACTTTTTTTCCCATCATTTTTTTGTTGGGTATTCAACTCATTTTTGTAACTTTTTTGTCAATTTTTTATCACATTTTTGTCATTTTTTCGTCAAACTTTTATCACATTTTTTTTCATTTTTTCATCAATTTTTTAATCATTTTTTTGTAATTTTTTTTGTAACATTTTTATCACATTTTTGTCATTTTTTTGTTACATTTTGATAATTTTTTCGTTGATTTTTTATCACATTTTTTGTCACATTTTTGTCATTTTTTTTGTCTTTTTTTTGTCAATTTTTTGTCATTTTTTCATCTTTTTTTGTCACATTTTTGTCATCCATTTTTTCTTAAATTTTTGTCATTTTTTGTACATTTCTTGTGACATTTTTGTGACATTTTTTCCACTTTTTCACAAATTTTTCATCACTTTTTTGTCAATGTTTTCTCACTTTTTTGTCACATTTCCATCATTGTTTTCGTCTCAGTTTTGTTGCTTTTTCACAGCTTTTTTCCAGTAACTTTGAGCTCGGTTCAGGTGGGAGTTAAGGGGTTCATCACAGATGCAGAAACACATCCAGACAGAAACAAACATAACGAAATACAGAAAAGCTTCACCTGTCTGTTTCCTGCAGCTCCTCCAAAGATCCAGTGGGTGGCGCTGGAGGCCGGCGCAGACGGAGGCTTCAGCGCCGTGTGCCGGGTGGAGGGCTCTCCTCTGCCGGACGTGCAGTGGCTGGAGGCCGGCGTGCGGGGGCGGGGCTCCGAGGGGGCGTGGCCGCGGGGCTCCGAGGGGGCGGTGCCCACCGGAGCCTCCCCCTTCCACGCCGTGGCTCGGCTGCAGGACGCGCAGCCGCAGACGCACTACACCTGCGCAGCCACCAACCCTCTGGGGCGGGACCAGGCCACGCTGTACTTCCTCCGGCCCCTCTGCCCCGCCGCCACGCTCCAGCCGCTCACGCTGCTGCTGTCCCTCACGCTGGGGTCGAAGGTCGCCCTGCTGCTGGGGGCGGGGCTGTGGATGCTGAGGAGAGGGAGTCTGCAGCGCCTCCTGTGGTGTGGAGGGGAGTAGCACGTAGATAAAATAACATAAGAAGAGTCGGGGAAGCTGCAGACCCGGAGCCGAGACAGAAATACGGTCAAGCGAATCCACCGTGATAGTGCGCCCTCTGCTGGTGAAGACGGATACACGACGGTGTTAGGTCTTGGGAAGATTGATTTGATCAACTCAACGAACGTGAGACTTTAACTTTAACCGAGTTATTTAATTTTTTGATTTCTTATGAACCAATTTTGAAATCGTAGATGCTTCTGTTGTTTGATAAAGATAAGATGACACAGTGTTTATGCTAGTTGTAAATGAATAAAAACAATAAATAATCCCAGTTACATGCTACCCAAAAATGCCATTGCAGGCTGTAAAGTAAATATATAATTTATTGATAATGATGTATTAAGGGTACTTTTTACTTTCTGTGGCAAATTATTGCATATTTTAATTTTAAAGAATCTTGGCCTGGACACGAGTTTTAATCTCAACAAGTTTTATCCCGGATAAATAAAGGACAAATAAAATTTTAAAAAAAGTTTTGGCACCATTGTTAATGGCACATTGTTGCATGTATGTCATTCCAGACTAGTTTTGAACGTATTATTATTATTATTATTATTATTATTATTATCCATCCATCCATCCATTTTCTTCCACGAAGCCCCCGACAACAGAGCCCCCAGGATCATACGGGCGCTCAAACCCCTCCACCACGTTAAGGTGGCGGCTCCAGGAGGGGATTATTATTATAATTATTATTATTAGCACAGAATTACAACATCAGTTTTGATCTTTTGTTTTGCTGCTGAATTTAGGAAACAGGGAAGACCCTGACGGTACAAATGTTATTTTTTACTTTGTTATTGCATCTGTAAGCTAACATTATTAACCCGATGATTTCTCTCCTTTCTTTACTGATTACAGCAATGGCCGTCACCACAATAAACATGTGATTTTGTTCCAAAATATTGTCTCTGTCCCTTATTGAACAAATGAACAAATGAAGGCTCTGTCCAACAGAATACAATGAAAGGAGTAAAACAGTTTTAATTTAATAAAATAACCCAAATAATAGTACATGTAAACTAAGTTACATGTCAACACAAAATTACACAAAATAATCCCAACAATACAACTGTAAAACATGAGCTAAACACCGTTGTATATCCGTCTTTACCAGCAGAGGGCGCACTATCACGGTGGATTCGCTTTTTACGGTGGATCTGTCTCGGCTCCGGGTCTGCAGCTGAACATTACTACATAAGAAAGGCTTCGTCAGAGACACTAAAGGTTCAGCTCAGCCCGAAGACTAGATAAAGGGAGGAGCTTAGTCTGGCTCAGTCCCGCCCCTTTATTAACAGCTACTCTCACCTGTGGGTAAACGTGTTTGTAGTCCTAAGTCCTAACAACCAACCTCAGGAACCGTCATGGAAGTTAAGTTTCTATTGGATTTTGGCCAAATACTTTTTGTCGCCACTGTACATGTACTTGAGTAAACGTAACTATCTCTGTCCCAGGTTGAATAAATATTGGTCATGTGGTGTTAAAAACGACAGAAATAGTTTTAAAAGAAGAAAATCCCTGAACAGATGGAGCTAAAGTCTGAGCTCCTGAAAAACAAAACTGCAAAAAGTCAAAAAATACTAAAAGGTGTTTCCATTAGTTTACTTTACACTGGGTTAGAGGTCACAAAATGGCCGCCAGTTGTTCAAACTAAACCGTTTTATTAACCTCTTAACAGAGCACATTATCTCCAGTTTGGCTTTACCCAAATCTGAAGGCTTCTCGACTGGAGTTTACAGACTTCAGGCCAGAGAAACGCCTCATTTGAAAGCTAAGACCTACAAACTGATCTAAGCCTCTTCCTCATCTTTGTCTTTTTTGGTTTTCATCACATCTTTGTGGCTTCATCAGGTGCATTACATTAACCTCTTAACTCCCGCCTGAACCGAGAGGATCTTCTTCCTCACGTCATCAGATTTTTTTCCCATCATTTGTGTTCAACTCATTTTTTTTTAACTTTTTAGTCATTTTTTTGTCAAATGTTTGTAATTTTTTTTTCTCCAAATTTTTATCAAATTTTGGTAATTTTTTTATTACATTTTTGTCATTTTTTTAGTCATTTTTTCTTCAATTTTTTGTAAATTTCTTGTGACATTTTTTATGACATTTTTGCCACTTTTTCATCAATTTTTCGTCACTTTTTTGTCACATTTTTTGTCATTTTTTCGTCATTTTCTCATCATTTTTTTTGTCACATTTTGTCCCATTTTTGTCATATTTTCGTCAATTTTTTATCAAATTTTTGTCATATTTTCGTCAATTTTTTATCAAATTTCCATCATTGTTTTCGTCTCAGTTTTGTTGCTATTTTCGCACCTTTTTTCCAGAAGCTTTTGGATTGGGGTAAAGCCAAACTGGAGAAAATGTGCTCGGTTCAGGTGGGAGTGAAGGGGTTAAAAAACAATGAAAACGTGAAAACAAAAACAAAGAAGAAACTTAGGCCTTAGCTTTCAAATGAGGTGATCCACAGGCTGTGACGCTCAGGTTTGGTCAAACTGGGTGAAGGTTCTTTGCTCTTCTCTTCCTCTTCACTCGCCTGGGGAAGAACCCTGTTACACTCTGGACTCTGGCTCCATCTACTGGTGACTGCCTGTAACTACACAGAGAAATGAGAGGCTTCTGTTTAGGAGAGGTCAGAGGTCAGAGACGCTGCAGGTGAATCAGGGGGGAAATGATGTAGAGATTGAAAACTTAACAATGGAGACAAGAAACTACATTCTGTGAGCAGGAAGTAAAAAGGCCGGAAGGAAAAACAACAAACACTGGGCACTGTGCATGACGTCTATGGAGAAAGGTTTCTACAGGATTTGGTCAAAATGGACAGAATCTGTTCAGCCTCTGTCACATCTGATGTTGAAATATAAACACTGCGAATGTTGCTACTAACTCTAGTTCGTTCCAATCACACAACTTTTTGAAAGAAAATTTGTCGCTTCAATTAAAAACAAATGTAGAAAAAAAAAGGTCTACGGATTTACGAGTCATGTTTTTATTTAGACACGGACTATTTAACATTGACCAAAACTTATTCACTTATTTGACGCACGCACTCACACATACATATATATATAGTTCCAGAGCCGGTCACTGTTCCCTTATAGAAGGAAATAGGCCACAATAAGTCCGTTCTTCTTTATTCAAAGTGTCAACGACGCCGTCACATGAGTTTGATCTGAACAGTTTCTAACAGGTTAAGGTTTGGGCCATTGGAAAACAATTACGTTTAGAAACAGGAAAAAATATGTAAGGTGGCATCTGGATCGATGAGAGGCTCTCATTTATAAACACGTTCAGGAGCTAACGAACAAACTTAAAGCAAAGCGGTCTTTTTTCTACAGAAACAAAAACTGTTTCCCTCCTAACAAGAGACAACTGTTAATCCAGGCTACGTTACTTTGGATTTTGGATTATGGTGATGTCATATATGTGATTCCACTGCATCTGTGTTGAAGCCTCTGAATGCAGTTTTCCATTCAGCCATTAGATTCATCACTGGAGACGGTTATAGGACCCAAAGGCCTTTTGCTACTTCACACCAAATGTCTAGCCTGGCTAACGCGGGACTAAAATCACAAGTGATATTTAGTCTGGGGACACCAATTCATGTTCTCGTAGGAGAGGTGTGGTTTACGGGGCGCTACGAATGTCTCTCATGCGTCTCATGCACGAGGCCACAGCCAATCGTATCATCGTATGAGATGACGTATGATGACGTACCTGCTGTAAACTTGCTAAACTATTTACTAAAACTTGATCGAAAAATACCATCGCGTCTGCTGCTCTCATGTTTGATCCGTAAATAAACTTTTTTTTTCTTAATCCGTAAATAAACTACAAGCTTCGTATATCGAATAGCTCGTCATCATCTTGCCGTCCCTCCTCGTTCTGTGATTGGTTCCCAAATCCATGCGAACATTTGGGCCATGGTCCCCAGGCTGTATACATGTATGTATATTACATGTATGTATATTACATGTATGTATTACATGTATGTATATTACATGTATGTATATTACATGTATGTATTACATGTATGTATATTACATGTATGTATTACATGTATGTATATTACATGTATGTATTACATGTATGTATATTACATGTATGTATATTACATGTATGTATTACATGTATGTATATTACATGTATGTATTACATGTATGTATATTACATGTATGTATTACATGTATGTATATTACATGTATGTATTACATGTATGTATATTACATGTATGTATTACATGTATGTATTACATGTATGTATTACATGTATGTATATTACATGTACAGGAGTCAGGCCAAAACCCGCGGACAGAGGAGCCGACACCGGTGCTTTGGAGCAGATAAGACACTGCAGTAAACATCAATACTGGTAATATTATACTGAAAATAACCATAAACTCAATAAAACCATGAACTGAAAATAACCAGAGCCAAAGTCTGACCTCACGGTGAGGAAACAGGTGGTTTGGTGGTCATGGATTATCTTCATGCTTCAGAGCGATGTTATAGTTTCATCCTGCTGGACAGACGTGAAAGATGAAGACGATGGTTTGGTTTGCTTTTCCTGTCGTGTCCTCCCTCGGTCTGAACGATGTTTTATTTTGACTTGTTTAGTCCTGATGTTTTCCTCACCTGGTCCTCGTGTTCATATCCCTGTTTTCCACCACTGCTCCACAATCCTCTGGCCCTGGAGGAGAAATGTCAGTCTGTGAGATGAGATTTACAATACTCTGTGTTTTATGTATTTTGACTCGTTCTGTCCTGATGGGTTTCTCAGCATTAACCTCTTAACCCGAGCACGTTTCCTTACGTTTGGCTTTAACCAAATCTAAAGGCTTCTTGAAAAAAGCGTCACGAAAACGAGGATAAACAATGCAGACACAAAACAAAACAACAAAAACTGTATCAATGTGTTTTTCTATTAAAAGACAAAATGTAAACAAAATTATAAAATTGGTGACAGATTTTAAACACCTTGGATTGGTCCTCGACCCCCAATTAAGGTTTGACAAACATCTAAAGAAAACATCGAAAACTATACAAAGCAACTTAAATTGTTTCAAACTTATTAGACACTATATTCCAAACCAGGCCCTCCTGTACATGACGCTATGATATTCTCACAGATATCAGACTGTATGACAGCCTGGGCCCAGGCCACGCCCTCAGACACTAAAGATATCAGGTCCATTATACGATAAAACTCTAAAGATCATGGACAAGAAGCCGATCCGCTTCCATCACTGCAATATTCTCAACAAGTATAAATTGTTAAGCTTTGAAAGCTTCAGTGATTTAGGTTTTCTCAAACTAACTTTCACATGTCTCAATAGGCAGCGTTCACGTGACATCACAACATTCTAAAGAGCCCACAGTTTAACATTGAGGTGGAGGTCAACTGACGGTAACTATGGTAACTGTGGTAACTGACAAAATTTTATTTTTATGTCTTTGTTTTTTGGCTCATATCTCAGTCATTACTGGAGGAATCCACATTAAACAAAAATTGTCACAAAGTTCATTCTCTCCTCTGTCAGCACATATGAACTAATGTCCAATTATTTTCTCAGAAAAACATCCAAAAGTGGTGACAATATGCGAAAACACGACCGTGATGTTGTCCAATAGAGCGGACTTTCAGACAAAAAAATAGTATGTCTGGTTTGTGAATCCAATCACGATCAAATACTGATGAGGAAAAACATTTGTCAATTTTCGTTTTGGAGATTTCTTATAAAAACTGCTTTTCTCCCATAGAGTTGTAGTGGCCCTGCCCTCCATCTGACATTATGACATCATCACATTCGAAATCGTGAACGCCACCTATAGCTGGGTTGCAGGTTCTAGAATATGATGATGTCACCGGACCCAGCGGGGGGCAAGGGCCAGTTTTTCCTATTAACAGCATTACACTTTCACAAGTCGTAGCTATAAAGAAAATGTATGAATTAGAAAAATGATCATTAATATCAGTCACTGGGTCCATGATCTCTCTGTACAAGACCAAAAATTTCCTCAAAAACAAAATAATTTTTCCTCCATATAACAGTATAGGCCTTTAGAATGCAGTGATGTCACCTGCAACCCAGCAATAGGCTGTATCCGAATGTCCACACTATCCCCTAACCCCTCATTCACTACATAGGCCCGCACTATATAGTGAGTGAGTGGTCCACTCATTCTGTTGGCGATTCGGACGCGCTGCACACTATTTTTAGCCGCGGCCCGCGTCACCCAACCGTCATGACGTCATTGGTTCAATATACTTTAGTGTATATATATATATATATATATATGTATTTAAATATTATTCTGTGTCTAATATACATGTATTAAATAATATATATATATATATGTGTGGATTTGGTCGATTTATTTAATTAACGTCTTGATATTCCCACCACCCGAGTCCTGACCGGCCTCTTCTGTCACCGCTGAAATGGCACCCCCATTGAATTTTGCTGTCTTTATGGTAACAATTATTCAAATTCTCATAATGAGAATCAAAACCCGTCGAAGAAGACGAAGACAGGCAATCAGGAGGAGGAGGAGGAGAATGAGAATGGCTCTCGTTTCATTGGCAAGACGCCGTGTAAGTATTGTATTCGGCCATCGTCTGTAGCATTAGCATTAGCATTAGCGCCATCTACTGGGTTAAGTAGTACTTTGTAAGTTTCTTCTAATTAAAAATACTATTCTCAACCAATGGGAGACACTTTAGCCAATGTTATATACATTTAAACATATTAAAACAAAAAAACACATTGAATATACACTTAAAATGCAAGATAATTTAAAAACTTTATTGTTTGAAAGAACACAAAATACATAGCAAGGGACTAAAAACACATGCCCACTTTATCTTTGGCTCCTAATTAAAGGCAGTGGTGAAAGAAGTACTCATTATCCTTAACTAAAAATGTACAAACTGTACCTAAATCAGAATCCTAATCAGATTAAATTTCAACTCAAGTAAAAGTATCCCCTGTAAAATGTACTTTAAAAGTAAAAGTATTTAAGGATTTAACGCACAGGTCCAAACCACCTGGTTTGATTTGGACCTGGACTCCGGTTTTTAAAACTGAGCAGATTTATACAGATGTGACAGGAGCTATAGACGTTGAGCCTGTATTCAGGATCCACAGATTCAATGGGCATGTATTTCACTCATTTTATGTATAGACCCATGCCACATGACCTCACAGGTCACGTGACGTACGGTCCTCCGCCATGATGGAAGAAGAAGCTACCGCGCGATCGTAGACTGTATATAGCGAAGCAAGATCCCACAACGATGGTAAACTTTTGCGCTGTGTTTGGGTGTTCTAACACAGCTGGGCATGGAGTACAGAAGTCTTTCTTCAGGATACCAGCTGTGATAACCACCCAAGGAGAAAAAACCGAGGCACTTTCTCTTGAAAGGAGGAAGGCCTGGCTAGCTGCCCTGTGCAGGGCTGACCTGAAAACAACAAGCCTGTACCAGTACAGGATCTGCTCCGATCATTTTCTCACTGGTAAGTTTATCGAAACTTCGTTATCATGTGAGGCTTGGCTTAGTTCATGTTTTTTTGTCTTTTGTGTCAGAATTAAGAATACATCAAACGAAAGTCTGAATTGCTAATTGCTAGTCACGCTAATTCCCAATGAAATTCTATATGTAATAATTTCATTGTGTAACATAACTGTCATTTATTGTATTTATTTCAGGTTCGCCATCCAGGCTCTATGACACAACCAATCCGGACTGGATTCCCACCATAAGGATGGGCCATGACAAATTCAAGTTGGATTCAGTCAAGAATAACTCAGACAGGTATCGACGAAAAAATGAGCGTGCAACTAAACGCAAGAGAACTGAAGTTGCTGAAACCCCGCTGGAGCTACAGACATCGCTCCAGCAAGTTGAAAGTCTCCCATCAGAAGCTGCTGAGGATGATACTTTCGTTTTTGATAGCAATGTGGTCTCTGTTGTACAAACTGACATGAAGCATACAGACATTGACAGATTGCAGAGGGAAATGCAGAGACTTACAATCGAGAACATGGACCTGAAAAAAGAACTAAGTAATCACCAAGTCACACCTGAGGCTTTCAAAGACAATGATGAGAAAGTTAAATATTTCACTGGACTGCCAAACTTCTTGGTACTCATGTCAGTTTTCAACTTTGTGTCAGCATCCTTGACACAGAATGACAGAACCTCACTCTGCAAATTTCAACAACTGATAATGACTTTTATGCGATTACGTCTCAATATGCCTTTGTCGCTGTTGAGTCACTGGTTCCGTGTGTCCCCATCTACAATATCCAGAACCTATGCTAATGTAATCAATGTCATGTATGCCAAATTTAAATGTTTGATTAATTGGCCTGAAAGAGAGGAACTCCAGAAAACAATGCCAATGGACTTTCGTAAACATTTTAAAACTAATGTGGCAATTATCATTGATTGTTTTGAAATATTTATTGAAAGACCTTCAAATCTTAAAGCCAGGGCAATGACATGGTCTTCCTACAAACACAATAATACTGTCAAGTATCTGATTGGTATTATCCCTCAAGGTGTCATAAGTTACATTTCTAAAGGTTGGGGAGGTAGAGTGTCTGATAAGTACCTTACAGAACATTGTGACCTCCTAGACTACTCCCAGGAGACACTGTATTAGCTGACCGTGGGTTCGATATTGCTGACAGTGTTGGGTCAGTTTGTGCAAAATTAATTCTCCCTTCTTTTACCAGAGGGAAAAAACAGCTGTCTGCTTTAGAGGTGGAAAAGACCCGCAGAATAGCTAATGTCCGTATCCACGTTGAAAGGGTTATCGGTAGTCTCAGACAGAAGTACACATTTTTCCATAGCGTTATTCCTGTAGATCACCTTATTTGCCCTCCAGGCGATATCCCAATGCTGGACAAAGAAGTAATTACATGTTGTGCTATGATAAACTTGAATGAGTCTGTGGTACCATTTAACTGATTTGTAATACATTTGTTATCATAAAAACTGATGATTTGATTTCTCCAGGGCTCTCGTGTTGAAATTCAGTTGCTTATAACAGCTAAAACAGTTCTTTCAAAGACCAAAAGACATGATATAATACATTCTAATTAAATTACTAAGCCACGCTGTATCACAATAAATTGTTTTGTACAAAATGTTTATCACAATGCACAGAAGAATGTAATGCATGGTATTAACTCTGCAATCTTGAAATGATTAGTCTCAAGCAATATTCAAGAAGTTTTTTTATTTCTATCTCCGAAACAATCTTTTCAAGAATGAGTAAATGTACACGCACCAGCCTTTTTACCACGTTTAAACTGAGGCAGTTTTCTGCAGTCTGGACAGTACCATTTCCCTTTGGGCTTAGTTTTTACACCAACACATATGCAATGGAACCACTGTACAGGGCAACTGTCATTGTCACATCCAATAAGCTCTACATCCAATCCCCTCTTACACAAGCACCAAACCTCAAACTCATCACTGTCCACATTCACACTCCTCTCTGCCTGCTGGACATTCAGGTCAATTGGTAGCAAAGGAGTTGACAAAGGGGGGCGAGAGTAAAATTTCCCTACTAGCTCTGGTAAGATGGCTACTCTGAAAAATTCATTTGCCAATGTCACCTTAGCTGCAAAGAATTCAGAGTCACATTCTACCCGCTCAATGTACATTTCTTGCTCTGTCCACAACACTAAATCTGCAAATTCAAAGGCACCAACATTCATTTGACACTGAATTTGATAATAGTAAGCATGTGAAGTTTTTAGTTTTACTTGTCCGTTATCATTTTTTTCCAGGCAAGATGCCAGTCCTTCAACATCATCTGTCAGCATGTTCTGGCGCTTGCAGAAAGGGCATTTAATTTCAACACACCCTGTGTCACAACAGTCACATTTTATAACCCCATCAGGGGATGCCCCCAAATATGGATAGGTGGTGTTAATTATCAGGCCAGAATCAAGGATTGAGAAATTGGTGTGACGTCCAGCCATTTCTTGATAATAAAGGTCCCGAACACGTTTCTCGTGACCACATCCCCATGCAGTAGCTGCACTCGTGAACTTCACACTCTCAGGGTAGCAGATGGCTTTCACAAGGCTTTGAGAAGGGGATGCAGGATTGCTGTGGCAAACTGCCCTGAACCGGGATGCTGTAATCCGACCAGCCCTGAACCGAAACCAAAGTTTGTCATGAGCCTGGGCCCTTGTAGCTTCTTCGACATTTGCAACTTGTTCCTGGGTTACATTAATTGCAATGTTCTCACAGTGAGCCAAGAGCTCATGGTATTCCATTTTTGCACATGAATCATCATGTAAATCAGTCAATAATCGTGGAAAAGTGGGATCAACAGGTTTTGGAATGTATCCAGTGGAATAAGGTGGAACGACGCTGAGAATGGCTGGTTTAATACCGCACAAGCTAATGTCTTTGAGAAAGGAAGTTAATTCCTCTGGGGTAGGAGCTGGAGTTTGACTAGCTTTTTTCATCACTCTGGGTGGTTTAGGTGCCTTTGAGTGACATAGCAAAGAACCACAATTAAGAGCATTATCCAATTGCACTCGCTTGCACTTTGCAGAAGTGAAATCAATTTCTTGAATAGGTCTATACTCAATTTCTTTCAAAGCACCAGGCAACTTCCAGTAGGCTTTCTCCTGGGTTACTGTCTTTGAGTCACGGATTCTCACACATGCTTCCAGATAGAAAAGCATGGCACCCACATGGGAGCATGCTTCACCAAGACCTGCTTTACAGTCACAGTGGGCAGCCAAAACTTTGCCACTCTTTTCAGCAACGATCCACGGAAACAGTGCGTTTTTTCTCAAACTCTGGGAATGCTTGACCTGAAATTACATAATGAAAAGAACATGTGTTACTCTGTTGTTATAAATGCAAATAATCATGGTACATGCAGGTGCTTGCCATATATTTAGAATATCATGGAAAAAGTGCATTCACTTCTCACTGTTATTAAACTTAAACTGTGAAAATAATATGTGATAGACTCATTACATGCAAAGTGTTATATGTAGCCTTTATTTGTTATCATTTTGATTATTATGGCTCAGCTTGTAAAAAACCCATATTAAAATAGAATATTTTGAAAATGGACTGTAAGCCATAATCATCAAAATTGTAACAAAGGCTTGACATATGTCACTTTGCATGTCATGAGTCAATATCATATATTAGTTTTACATTTTAAGTTGAATTGTGTTGATCTTCCATTATATTGTAATTATATGACAGGCACATCTAACATCTTATTTAGGTCATTTATAAAATAGCTCAGATTCTGAAAAAAACAGCATTGCACTCATATTACAGATGAATTATGACAAATTAGCCAATTTACCCTGGATTTAACCACATGGAGTCCATCATAAATAAAAGCAGCTACTTCACAAATCCAGCCACAAACAAACTGGTTGTAAGCTTCCAGTCCCTTGAAACTTTTCATGTGGTCCATTGTGTATGAGCTGGATGTAAAGACAAGGTAGTTCACAATGTCAGGATAAGTCACTCCCGGGAAGAAAGAAACATCTTCACTCCATTTGTCAACAGGAACGTTGTAGGGGTCATTCCCGCCGATCAGACTCAGTTTCTCCTTGTACCGACTTCTCTCAGATTCTGGTAGAGTGTCAACATAATCCGTGACCCCCGACATATTGAGGCCAAACGGAGACGACCATCGGCAATCGTTTTGCACATGGGCTGCTTTGATTTAGTGGGGGGGGAAACGGTATAATTCAAGTAAACACACCCACGCAGGTGCACCCGCATAGGGCCGTCATCTTCCAAGATGGCGCTGGTTCAATGCGCGTGACGTCAGTCGCAGGGGTCTATACACTATATTAAGTCCACTTTATTAATCACAACCACACACACTGACTGTAAACATATATAATGTATATATTTTTGCCTGCCAAAACCTTACTACTTTCTTACATTTATACTTTACTTTATGTTCATTTAGATTTACAATATATTTTTCCCTTGTGTTTATTAAATCAGTTTACAGAACACTTTTTGTTCATTAGTACCAGTTTGATAGAAAATGTGGTATCAAAAAGAAGATACATATCTTTTTGATAGCACATTTTCTATCTGCAGCCCTGTATGTTGTAAAGAGATGCAGTAACAAGCAATTTCCTCTATTAATGAAGTTGTATATTATGTTTTAGGGTGAACCACTTCTGTACTGCCGACTTAACTGCCATGTACCCCTGCTCGGCATGTATTTAAACGGCCGGTCTGACCTCCGCCCCGATTTTCGGCTCACTCGAACCACCATCACCCGTCTGGTTAACCACCTGAAGACCACCAATCACCAGGGCTGGAGCCAGGACATGGAGGTTCTGGTATTTCTCTTTTGGCTGGCCAGTGGCACCGCATACCGTGTCGTCGCCAGGGCCTTTGACATGCCTCAGTCGACGGTCCACGATGTGATCCACAGGGTGGCCAACCAGATCCTTCAGATGCGGAGCCAAATAATTCATTTCCCTTCCCTGGAGGAACTGCCCCAAGTTGCTGCTGGATTTCAGCTGCTGGCTGGATCAGCTGCTTTCAGCAATGTGGTGGGGAGCATCGACGACTGCCACATCAGAATCAAGCCCCTTCATGAAAATGCACCGTGTTATTTTAACAGGAAATTGTTTTATTCTATTCAAATGCAGGCTGTGTGTAATCACCTCGGCTTATTTGTTGATTTGTTTGTTGGCTACCCCGGATCTGTGCACGATTCTCGCGTGCTTAAAAATAGTCCCCTGTACGTCCACCGCCTCTATCCCCCAAATGGACACATCCTCCTTGGTGATGGTGGCTATCCTTGCCTCCGTCAGCCCATCACACTCCTCACTCCATACAGAGAGCCTGTACGGAGCCCAGTGGAAGCCCGCTTCAACCGGCATCACGCAAGGGCCCGTTCTGTCATAGAAAGAGCTTTTGGCATGATGAAAGCAAGATGGCGATCCATTTTTTTCAAGGCACTGGAAGTAAAACCCACCTTTGCAGTCCAGGTGACTGCCTGTTGCGCTATCCTGCACAACATCTGCATCAGCGATGGTGATCTCTGGGAGCCAGTGGAAGAGGAGCCAGGGCCTGATGATGAGCCAGACCAGCATCACCAGCACCAGCCTGATCAGCAGTGCGGACAGGAGCTGCGTGGACGGATGGCAGCAGCAGTTTCCACCCCAAGGGTCAGGCCACCAGCTCTTCAGGACCACGACTATTAATTTCATATTTCCCAAAATCTGTATTTTTTTTCCTATTTAAATAAAAATAAAATCAAATTAACATGTAAATTTATAAGAAAAAGAAATTGTTGAATATATGTATATACTGTAGTCTTTGCATCTAGTTGATTATATTTCTATTGTGTAAATAAGTTGTGTTCATTGTATGTCAATATGTATATTAGTTCAAACTACACCTGTTCTCAAAGTAAACTTTTATTCAATTTAAACTCATAACTTCTCGACAACTCTTTCCAACAACTTCAACAGCCTCTCCTCTCTCTCTTCCTCTCTTTTAGCCCTCTCCTCTTCTCTTTTCTCCCTTTCCTCTTCCTTCTTCTCCGCCCTCTCCAGCAGGCTGACCAGGCTTTCTCTCCTCGGCCTCTTGGCTGCCATGCTGCCCTCTTCCTCTACCTCCTCCACCTCTTCTTGCACCGGGGCAGGGGGGTTTTCCACAGATGTGGAAGGGCCCTCCCTCATGGATGAGGCAATCAAGCAGGGAGGCTGCACAGAAGGCCTGCTGCCTATCGCCTCATCCATGAGGGAGTACCACTTCCACGTCACAGCAGTGGGCTCCCCTCCTTCCGTGCCTGTCCCTGTCCTTGGCTGTCTGAGCTCCTTCAAACAGTGAGTTTTGTATAACTAAATGCTTCACACTGTACACAAATTACGCACAAAGCTTCAGAAAAACAAACCTTGTAGGTCTTCTTCAGGTTCTCCCACTTTTTGGCCGCTCTGTCAGGGCTGATCAGGCGGCTCAGCCCCATTTCCTTTATTATTGCCCTAAAGTAACGATACATAAAAAGTAATGTAATACTAGTAGACGTTTTTACAATCATTACTAATCATTCGTAATGGTCGTACTCCCAACCAGCCGCCGAGGCAAAACGCCGGCCCGAGAACAGGCGGGCGTTTTTCACCCGCAGACGGATGAGCCGTTCCACATCGGCGTTTGTCCCTTTAAAAACATTAAACACACAATAAATGCTATACCTATAACACATGTACATAAACTAACCACCAGTGACCCGTTTTCGTAGCGTTGGCTTAAAGCAGTATGTAGCAAGAGATGCTAGCATTTTTGCGGCAAAACATTAGTACGCTGGTTCGCCTAAAAGGGCGGTATTGTGACTTATTTTGGCAGCTTATCATCAACAACACATAACGGTTTACACATTTACATGTCCATGATGATTAAATACTTACATTTATAACTCATGTCCCGCTCTCGCTCCAACTCGTCACACTCGTCCCTTCGTGCCTCCGCCATTTTTACTTTTGCCCGCAATGCATTGTGGTCTATATTGACCCGTTTAGTGACCATCGATGCTCACTACTTTTCCAGATGCATTGTGGGAAATTTCGAGTGCACTACTTTTTTCTCTCTGGACATTCGGAGACCCCTACAAAATGGCGTGAGCACTATATAGTGCACTATATAGGGAATAGTGTGGACATTCGGATACAGCCATAGTCTCAACCTGAGCCTCAGTTCATTTGTACAGAGACAAAACAGCACCAGAGTCACCAGAGCCTTTACATATAAAAGTGCAAAGTTATGGAACTCATGACCCACTGAACTCAAAACCATGACTGAGTTTAAAATGTTCACCTCTTGACTTAAGTCTTGGCTGAAATCAAAACAGAATTGTACCCATTTGTAAATCTGTAAATAGCACTGAGTTTGTGTAAATGATTTATATAGTGTATATAGGTACGTTTTTTAGAAAAATTGAACATTTTAATTTTGTGTAGAAAGGCCCAACCAGGGACTGGAGTTGAAAATTAGCACTAGCTATAAACTCTTTTTGCATCAGTAACAAGCTTGTTTTGTGCTATGTTGACTTGCAATGTCCCTGTCAAATAAATAAATCAATAAAACACAGGGAAAACATGCTCCACAGGAAGGCCTGGTGGGAAGCGGTCATTATTTTTTTCAGAGGTCCTTTATCAGAAAATAATGACCGGTAGAACGTTGGGAAATCCCATTCAAATCAACGGAGCTTCTACTTACGTTGTGAAGAGCCGTATAATGAATTGTGTTTTAATATAGTAATAATATTGTTGACTCTTCTCTCTGTATCAGCTGCACTTTATGAACTCTGAGTGATCTTCTTGAACGCCGACTGTAACAAGTGAATTTCTCCTTTGTGAGATCAATAAAGGTTTATCTTATCTTAACTCTTCCTCAACAGGTGCATCTTCGGTCACTGCACCTCATCGTCCCCGAGGGAAAGCGTGCGCTGCAGGGAGACCCCGAAGGTATTTCTGATTTTATACCCCAACATAATTATACAAATATGTTTAGTATGTGCAGATGTCAGCAGGTGGGTGTGGACACCTGCATAACCCAGCACCAGATGTTCTCCAGGCAGTGAAGGCCACATACGTACAGCTGTTTGGAGACATGCCTGAGACCCTGGTCAGCAGGTTAGTTTAGAGTTAGATTATAATCATCTGTTCAGTAATTCTTTCTTTAAAACACCTTTCTTTCAGCTCATAGATCCATAAGATATATAGATACATCATCATACAGTGTCTTCAAGGTTATGCCTTCAGGGAGGAGACTGCGGAATCTACGAGTCAGGTCCAGTCGACTGAAGAACAGCTTCATACACAAGGCCATGGGGAAGCTGAACTCCGGGCCCTCCCCCCGCTCCACAATCAAGGATGAGAGAAACATAACAAACAACAGGACTAAATGTCTCAGTGATTGTAATGTTTGCTTTTCCTGTCGCGTCCTCTCTGTCTTTGAGTCTGAACATGTTTTATTTTGACTTGTTTGGTCCCGATGTTTTCCTCACCTGTTCCTCGTGTTCATATCCCCGTTTTCCCTCGTCCTTCACCAAACCCCCGTCCTCTAAAGGAACACCTCGACTCCAAAGTTTTAGGAGTTTATTGCGTTGGTTTTAAAGTGACTCCAGAATTCGACCTTTTCAAATCTCCATTAGTTTGTTATTGCTGCAAATCCCATGATCTTAAACCAGGAGAGTTTCTATCAGGGCCAGGGGTTACATTAAAGTTTAGAAACAGGAGAACACGTCACTTTTTATCGAGTTTATCTCCACTGTCAACAAATAGGGAAACAAATGAGGAGAAAATGTGAGGAAAATGGGCAAAAAACTTCATAAAATGGGGGATAATGAAGAAAAGCCCTTTTGTCTGTTGAACAAATGATTTGTGTAGGATTTATATGGCGATATATATATATATATATATATACATAGTATAATGATTAAACAGTTTAACCTCCTACCACCCGCCGAAACCGAATGCCTTCTGTCCTCTTTGGCTATAGACCTGTGTAACACCTCATTTGAAAGCTAAGACCCACAAAACTGATCTTTTTCCTTGCGTTGTTGCTGTGTTGTGTCACCTTTTTAAGGTTTTTGTCATTTTTTGTTTCAGTTTTTGTCACATTTTTTGTTGTTTTTGTCACATTTTTGTTGCGTTTACATCCTTGTTTTTTTCTCATTTTTTGTGGTTGTTTTGGTGCTTTTTTCCCAAGCTTTTTGATTAGGGTAAAGCCAAACTGGAGAAAATGGGATCCGTTCAGGTGGGAGTTAAGGGGTTAAAACAGTTTTAATTTTGACAACATATTTTATTTTAGTTTTAGTCTTAGGCTTTTGACTAAAACGTAATTTAATTTTACTCTAGTTTTAGTCGACTAAAATTAAAACTAATTTAGTCGACTTATATTTATAATATTCATCATAATCATATTTAATCGTGGAGCTGCTTCCACATGAACAAAGCTCAGACCTGTTAATTTGTCAGTGATTTTAAATTATATGAAGCTCTTTCAGACGGTCAATACAAGTTTGGATGATTTTCATTTTTATTTAGTCTTGTTTTAGTCGACTAAAATATCTGGACATTTTAGTCACAGCTTTAGCCTCATGAGAAACTTGTAATTTAGTTTTGGTCCAACTTTAGTCGTCAAAAATATCACTTTGACTAAAATTAAGACTAAATATTTTAGTAGACGAAATTAACACTGGTTTAAATTAAAATACAGTGTGTGGAATAACTTAATCATTTAATCTGTAAAATGAACAAAAAAACAACATGTGGATCAGTTCAGGACATGTAAAGTGTGTAACTGCCGTCTAACTGTCAGTTACTCCAGGCATATCAGGTTAACCCAGGCTGTTTATATATTAATAATGCTTGATCAAAAACACTATTTCCAAAGACAGAATCTCAAATCTAGTAGTAGTAGTAGTAGTAGTTTATTCGGTCAGTTCATTCATTCCTTTAAACGTAAAAACATTTCCAATTCTTTGTGAACAACACGACCGAAAGGGTTTAGGCTGAAGTGAAAACTTATAACGCCTAACCCAGTTTACAGACTTCCACGAGAGAAAAACAAAACACAAACATTAATAGTGAACAATATCAAGACTCTAAGGCTTTAAAGCAGTTTTTTTCAGTCAGAGGAAGAAAAGATCAGTTTCTCATCATCGCTTCTTAAACCAGTGACAGACTGACGCGTCCGCCCGTGTGTCCGCGGGTTTTGGTTCTTTCACTTTGTGGCAGGTTTTGCAGTTTCCAGATTTCAACGACAAATTATCTGAAAAAAAACAAAAACATCTAGACATCCAGAATCAGTAACGTTTATCTGTCACGCGTTGACGTCTAACACGTTTATTTGGGAAAATCTGCCAAATAACGGGTTTATTGAAGCTTTACATTAACCCCTTAACTCCCGCCTGAACCGAGCACATTTTCTCCAGTTTGGCTTTACCCTAGTCCAAAAGCTCCTGGGAAAAAAGGTGTGAAAATAGCAACAAAACTGAGACGAAAACAATGATGGAAATGTGACAAAAAAGTGAGAAAACATTGACAAAAATGTGACGAAAAATTAATGAAAAAGTGGCAAAAATGTGACCAAAAAATGACCAAAAAAATGACAAAAATGTGACAAAATGTGACCAAAAAATTACAAAATGTGATAAAAATTTGACAAAAAAGTTACAAAAATGATGGAAAAAAAATCTGATGATGTGAGGAAAAAGATCCTCTCGGTTCAGGCGGGAGTTAAGGGGTTAATGTAAAGCTTCAATAAACCTGTTATTTGGCAGATTTTCCCAAATTAAAACTTTTTTCTGCAACAATTTGTAGTTTTTTGTCGCAGTGATGATGCGTCAGACTTAAGATCTCAGCCCGAGCGTCTGCGAGTTGTTTCTGGATCTTGTCATTCTCCTTTTTCAACCTGTCGGCGTCTCCCTCGGCCATCTGTCTGTCCTCCAGAGCCGTTAAGACGTCCTCAAAGTCTCTCTGCAGGTCCGCCTTGCTCTCTGTGAGACATGTTATTATGTCTCGCTGGGCTGAGATGGTCGAGAGACGAGCTTTCTCTCTTTCAGAATAATCGTTCATCTTCTGTAGGACACGACGCTCCTGCTCTAAGCTGGAAACTCTATCTCGAAGTGCGGCCTTGTCCGATTCCAGCTTCATAACCTCCTCAGCATAATCCTCAATTATTGTTTCTTGAGCGACTATTTTCTCGTCCTGTTCAAACTGAATAGTCGTGACCTCATCGTCGAACGTGGCCATGCTGTCCTTCAGGTCTTCGTACGCCGTCTGCAGTTCGAGGATCCTCTCCTGGTCACACTTGGCACGAGCCTCCATCGCGGCTTGTAACGATTCAAGGCTGGCACTTTCTTCAGCGTAATCCTGAATTATTGTTTCTTGAGCGGCGAGTTTCTGGTCCTGCTCTGACTGAACATTCATCATCTCCTGCTCAAAGGTGTCCATGTTTACCTGCAGGTCGTCAAATGCTGTTTTCAACTGTAAAATCTTTGCAGAATTCTTCTCCTGTTCGGCCTTGGCGCGAACCTCACTCTGCCTCATCCGGAAGTCAAGTTCATTCTTCATCTCCTCCAGATGTAAGATCTCCGCCTGAGCTTCTGCGAGTTGTTTCTGGATCGTCTCATTTTCAATTTCCAACCTGTCGGCGTCTCCCTCGGCCGTCTGTCTGTCCTCCAGAGCCTTTAAGACCTCCTCAAAGTCTCTCTGCAGGTCCGCCTTGCTCTCTGTGAGACGGATTATTGTGTCTCGCTGGGCTGAGATGGTCGAGAGACGAGCTTTCTCTCTTTCAGAATAATCGTTCATCTTCTGTTGGACACGACGCTCCTGCTCTAAGCTGGAAACTTTAACTTTTAAGTCAA
Organism: Gobius niger; assembly: GCF_951799975.1. Taxonomy (NCBI): domain Eukaryota; kingdom Metazoa; phylum Chordata; class Actinopteri; order Gobiiformes; family Gobiidae; genus Gobius; species Gobius niger. The sequence goes on along the minus strand of NC_136864.1, from coordinate 1,246,985 downwards.
GGTCATTCTTCATCTCCTCAATAATCTGCTTTTGTTTAGACAGATTCTGTTCAGCCACAGAGATTTTCTGAACTTCACAAAGATGAAGTTCTCGCTTCAGAAAACGTACTTCTGTGTCCAGAGCAGCGTTGGCCACGGTGAGTTCATGATTTGTCGCTTTCAGCTTGGAGATTTCTGCGTCTTTGGTCTCTTTCTGGAGGCGCAGTTTGGCTTCCAGGTCTGAGATGGTTTCCTTGTGCATCTCAAGTTCGTCGAGGTTGACGTGGTCGTTTCTGCAGCGTTCCTGTGTGGCCAGGAGCTCTGCTTTGAGACGAGCGATCTCTATCTCATAACGGCCCTGTTTATCTTCTGTATCTTCACTCAAAACGTGCAAAGTCTTCTTATGATCACCAACAACCATGTGGACATCGACTAATGCTCCTACGAGGGCGCCGCTCTCCCCTCGGAGGGTCTGAACCTCCTTCTTCAGAGTCCTGCCTGGCTGGAGGCTCTTGAGACCTTTTGCGATCCTGCGTTTGGCCTTTCCAGCGTAATTCTTAATTTTTTGGGCCAATATGGGGGGAGGCTTTGCAGTTCCTTCCCCAAAGGCCCTGTTCCCGCACTCCTCCAGGGAGGGGAACAGCTCTGAATAGTCCCAGAACTCCATGCCTGCCTCAAAGGATGAGCCAGATGCTTGGATCTGAGACATTTCCAGATCTGTGTTTTGCAACAGTGAAACTGTGCTGTGATTCTCCATTTTCTGAGAAAATATGAGAATTAACAAGGTTTTCGTGAAGAAATGCTGGAGGTTTTGATAAATGCTGTGTCTGCTGAACGAGATGTGTGTGAACGTCTGTCAGAGGTGAGCTCGAATGAGGAGTTCAGAGTGACAATAATACTAGAGGTCCCGTTTATGATGACGTCACCGCTGTCGCGTCCTCTCTGTCTTTGTGTCAGAACGTGTTTTATTTTGACTTGTTTTGTCTGAGGAGCTCCAGCAGCAGGAGGAGGTCTATGAGGAGGAACTCTGTCGCTCTGAAGAGGAGAACCTGAGGAAACAGCAGCTCCTGGACCAGACTCTGAGCCAAAGAACCAGAGGAGAACCTGAGGAAAGAGTTGGTTTGCGTTATAGTTGAAGTGATTGTAATGTTTGCTTTTCCTATCGCGTCCTCTGTCTTTGTGTCAGAACGTGTTTTATTTTGACTTGTTTTGTCCCGATGGTTTGACGTTGTTATTTGTGTTCTGTAGGACTGTCCTCATTTTCTGTTCTGGTTCTTTGTAAATGCCTGAATAAAAGGACAAGGCGACGCCCAGATCCATCCACCTGTTACCTGGAGGTTCCAGAGGAGGGAGGGGGAATAACGACATACATGTTCCTCAACATGATGTTATTAATACTTTCACCTTTGGATAACTGACGAAGGAGTCCTGGCACCTTCTGAGGAGCTCCAGCAGCAGGAGGAGGTCTATGAGGAGGAACTCTGTCGCTCTGAAGAGGAGAACATGAGGAAACAGCAGCTCCCGACAAGACTCTGAGCCTAAACTAAACTAACTAACTAACTAAATGTCTCAGTGATTGTAATGTTTGCTTTTCCTGTCGCGTCCTCTCTGTCTTTGTGTCTGAACATGTTTGCTATAAATTTTCTTAAGTAGACTATACATTGTGCATTTGTGCACATGGGAAGCTGCTTTTGTTGCACTTTTCCCTTTTATTTGTGACGTCTTCTGCACTTTTGGGATCCGCGTCTCTAAGAGGATTCCCTTCTTGTTGTTCTTGTTGCCACGGTGACACACGCTGTCCTCTTGTTTATTCACGGGAGCAGCTCCTTGGACTCAAGGACTCAGGGGACTGAAGAACATCTCCGGTTTTGGACAGAGTGCCAGAGGGAAAGCTGATGGAGACCAGCGCGGGGCGGATGAATTCAACAAACATTTCAACCGGTTTGATTCTCCCCCCACTCCCTCCTCTTCACACGTCTCCAGCCCTGTGGACACTGCCCCCTCCCCCGACCACCTTCACCTGCCTCCAGCCCCCACCATAAGGACTTCCTCTAGCACCTGCCCCACCCCCGGCAGTCCACCCCCACACCGGTCCCCCCCTCACTCCCCCCTCTCCATCACACCGGACCAGGTGAGGAGGGAGCTGAGGCGACAGAAGCGGGGGAAAGCTGCAGGACCAGATGGCATCAGTCCCAGGCTGCTGAGGACCTGCGCAGACCAGCTCTCCGAGGTCCTCTGCCACATCTACAACCTGAGCCTCAGCCTGGAGAAGGTCCCCATCCTGTGGAAGACCTCCTGTCTGATCCCGGTTCCTAAAACAGCGCACGCCAGGGAACCGGCCCACTACAGACCAGTCGCCCTGACCTCCCACCTGATGAAGACGATGGAGCGGCTCATCCTCACCCACCTCCGCTCTGTGGTAAGCCCCACCCTCGACCCGCTGCAGTTTGCCTACAGACCCAACATCGGAGTAGAGGACGCTGTCATCCATCATGGACAACACCTCCCACCCACTGCACGGGACTGTAGAAGAGCTGAGCAGCTCTCTCAGTGGCAGACAGAGACACCCTCAGTGCAGGACGGAGCGCTACCGCAAAGCCTTCATCCCCACTGCTGTCAGACTGTGCAATAAGACTGTGAAGTAACATGTGCAATAATCTCTGTATCAGCTGCACTTTATTAACTCTGAGTGATCTTCTTGAACGCCGACTGTAACAAGTGAATTTCTCCTTTGTGAGATCAATAAAGGATTATCTTATCTTATCTTCAAGGTTATGCCTTCACGGAGGAGACTGCGGAATCTATGGGTCAGGTCCAGTCGACTGAAGAACAGCTTCATACACAAGGCCATGGGGAAGCTGAACTCCCTGCCCTTCATCCCCCCGCTCCACAATCAGGACTAAATGTCTCAGTGATTGTAGTGTTTGCTTTTCCTGTCGCGTCCTCTCTGTCTTTGTGTCTGAACATGTTTTATTTTGACTTGTCTTGTCCTGATGTTTTCCTCAGCTCACCTTGTCAAATTTCCATTACTTTGTTATTGCTGCAAATCCCATGATCTTAAACCAGGAGAGTTTCTATCAGGGCCAGGAGTTACATTAAAGTTTAGAAACAGGAGAACACGTCACTTTTTATTGAGTTTGTCTAACTAGGGAAACAAATGAGGAGAAAATGTGAGGAAAATGGGCAAAAAACTTCATAAAATGGGGGATAATGAAGAAAAGCCCTTTCGTCTGTTGAACAAATGATACTTGTGTGAAGTTCGCCCCCCCATAGTGTCCGATTTGCTTCAGAATGGTGTCATTCGTTTGTGCTTCGTTTGTGCCACTTCATTTTTGAGATATTGATCGTTGATTGGTAATTGGCTCGGGTCTTGGTCTGGTCTTGGATTCGGGTTTTAGTCTGGGTCATGGTTCGGGTCTTTGTTTGGGTCTTGGTTTTAGTCTGGGTCTTGGTTTTAGTCTGGGTCTTTGTTCAGGTCTTGGTTTTAGTCTGGGTCTTGGTTCGGGTCTTGGTTTTAGTCTGGGTCTTTGTTCGGGTCTTGGTTTTAGTCTGGGTGTGGGTTTTAGTCTGGGTCTTGGTTTTAGTCTGGGTCTTGGTTTTAGTCTGGGTCTTTGTTCAGGTCTTGGTTTTAGTCTGGGTCTTGGTTCGGGTCTTGGTTTTAGTCTGGGTCTTTGTTCGGGTCTTGGTTTTAGTCTGGGTGTGGGTTTTAGTCTGGGTCTTGGTTTTAGTCTGGGTCTTGGTTTTAGTCTGGGTCTTGGTTTTAGTCTGGGTCTTGGTTTTAGTCTGGGTCTTGGTTTTAGTCTGGGTCTTTGTTCGGGTCTTGGTTTTAGTCTGGGTCTTTGTTCGGGTCTTGGTTTTAGTCTGGGTGTGGGTTTTAGTCTGGGTCATGGTTCGGGTCTTGGTTTTAGTCTGGGTCTTTGTTCGGGTCTTGGTTTTAGTCTGGGTGTGGGTTTTAGTCTGGGTCTTGGTTTTAGTCTGGGTCTTGGTTTTAGACTGGGTCTTTGTTTGGGTCTTGGTTTTAGTCTCTGTCTTTGTTTGGGTCTTGGTTTTAGTCTGGGTCTTTGTTTGGGTCTTGGTTTTAGACTGGGTCTTGGTTTTAGTCTGGGTCATGGTTCTGGTCTTGGTTCGGGTCTTGGTTTTAGTCTGTAAAATGAATAAAAATGAATAAAAAACAACATGTGGATCAGTTCAGGACAGGTCAAGTGTGTAACTGACGTCTAACTGTCAGTTAGTTAGTTAGTTACACCAGGTTAACCCAGGCTGTTTATATATTAATACTTGGTGAAAAACACAATTTCCAAAGACAGAATCTCAAATCTAAGGCTTTAAAGCAGTTTTTTTCAGTCAGAGAAAGAAAAGATCAGTTTCTCATCATCGTTTCTTAAACCAGTGACAGACTGACGTGTCCGCCCGTGTGTCCGCGGGTTTTGGTTCTTTCACTTTGTGGCAGGTTTTGCAGTTTCCAGATTTCAATGACAAATGATCTGAAAAAAAACAACATACAGAATCAATTACGTTTATCCGTCACGTGTTTACATCTAACAAGTTTATTTGGGTTTATTGAAGCTTTACATTAAAGCAGTGGTTGTCAACCTTTTGGAGCCGCGACCCCCATTATAACCCCACCCGGGTCACACCGTGAAAAATAGGAACATTAGCCTAAATAATTCTTAAAAAACAAAGAAAAAAACAAATGACTAAAATAAAATTAATCAAATTACGATCAAATAATGGCACTCTGGTAAACACATGCTGCAATAAAACATTAGATTATATGCTAATGAAAATATAACCCCTATGGGGTCTCGTGACCCCATAAGGCTTGAGGCCCAATGTCAAAAATCCTGAAATATCCCTTTAACCTCTTAACTCCCACCTTTGGCTTTACCCAAAATCTAAAAGCTTCTTGATAAAAGCATCATATGAGATGAAAATGTGAAGAAAATGCGAAAAAGTGACAAAAATGTGACGAAAATGTGACAAAAAATTGACGAAAAAATGATGAAAAACTGAAGAAGAAAAAACGGACAAAAATTTGACAAAAATTGAAGAAAATGTGACAAAAAACTGAATAAACTGAAAAATACTGACAAAAATGTGACGAAAAAGAGTGTTGAAAATCCACAAAAAAATCCACAATAGAGTAACAAAAGTGACCAAAAAAAAGGGATGACAACACAGCAACAATGCAAGGAAAAAAATATTTATTTAGATGAGATTTGTAGGTCTTACATTTCAAATGAGGCGTTAACGATGGGCATTTGGGTACGGCTGAACTGGAGAAGATGCGCTAGGCTAGAGCGGGGGCTAAGAGGTTAATGTCACGTCGGGCGTGTCCATCTTTAAACGCTCCTTCGCGGGTTCGGTGATTCTGTCCCGAGTTTCCGAGTCAGATTTACAGAGTTTGTTTCGTTACAGTTGAAGAGATTGTAATGTTTGCTTTTCCTATCGCGTCCTCTCTGTCTTTGTGTCAGAATGTGTTTTATTTTGACTTGTTTTGTCCTGATGGTTTGGCGTTGTTATTTGTGTTCTGGTTCTTTGTAAATGCCTGAATAAAAGGACAAGGCGACATGATGTTATTAATACCTTCACCTGTGGATCACTGACGAAGGAGTCCTGGCACATGAAAGGATCCACCTTCTGAGGAGCTCCAGCAGCAGGAGGAGGTCTATGAGGAGGAACTATGCCACTCTGAAGAGGAGAACCTGAGGAAACAGTAGCTCCTGGACCAGACTCTGAGCCAAAGAACCAGAGGAGAACCAGAGGAGAACCAGAGGAAACAGCAGCTCCTGGATCAGACACTGAGCCAAAGAACCAGAGGAGAACCTGAGGAAACAGCAGCTCCTGGACGAGACTCTGAGCCAGAGAACCTGAGAAGAACCTGAGGAAACAGCAGCTCCTGGATCAGACTCTGAGCCAATGAACCAGAGGAGAACCAGAGGAAACAGCAGCTCCTGGATCAGACTCTGAGCCAAAGAACCAGAGAAGAACCAGAGGAAACAGCAGCTCCTGGATCAGACTCTGAGCCAAAGAACCAGAGGAGAACCTGAGGAAACAGCAGCTCCTGGACTCTGAGCCGCTTGTGCTTATTGAAGTCAGACAAGAGAGAAGAGCGACTTGGAGCGCGTCGGGAGGAGCTTCTCTGTTGCCGTTGTCAGTTATCAACATGGATGACATCGAGAGAGTGGCTTGGCTTTTATTGCTTCATAAAGCCAGACACGTCGTCAACGGGCTCGTCGGCGCCGTGTCTGGATTCATGAGATCGTCCGAAGGCGTTCTCAGTTTGGTGAGTTTCACCATTTGCTCCAGGAGCTGCACTCGGACGAGAGTCGCTTTCAGCGGTTCTTCCGTCTCTCCCGGGCCCAGTTTGACGACCTGCTGACCCGCATCGGAGCTCGCATCTCCTACCAGGACACCAACTGCAGGCGCCCTATCCCAGCAGAAGAGCGCCTGTCCATCTGTCTCACTATTCAGAATTCCTATAGTGACACGGCGTGTTGATGACGGTTACATGAGGTTCGCTGTTCGCCTGCTGCTCGTCCCCGGGCGTCTCCAAAGTGTTTTCCTACTGGATCAATATCCTCTGCTGTTGAAGAGTCCATGATAAATACCTTGTAGTCTGACAAACATCTGAGCTGTTTCCTGCTAGTTTCTATCCCTGATTTGACCGTGGCTTGTGCGGCAGTGTGTGTAGCAAACAATATGTATTGGGCTAGTACTAGTTAGACCTATTTGATCCTTTTTGGGTGTTGTAAACAATGCTTTTTAATATACTAATGGTAAAAAAGATTGTAGTCACATACATTTTGTAATTATAATGAATATGTATATTATTATTTCAATTGCAGATTTCCTGCCACTGGGGACTCGTACAGGACCATCGCGGGCAGCTTCAGAGTGGGCATTTCCACTGTCGGTGTCACCATCCCAGATGTGGTGACAGCTGTCTGGGTCTGCCTCGTGGAGGAGTTCAGCGGAGTGGCGGTCCATTGCGGAGGAGTTTGAGGTGAGGTGGAACTTCCCTCTGTGCTGTGGTGCTATTGATGGGAAGCATGTGGCTCCATGTTCTTCAACTACAAGGGGCACCATTCCTTGGTTCTCCTTGCTGTAGTGCAGGGGTCGGCAACCTTTAACACCGAAAGAGCCATTTGATCCGGTTTCCACGGAGAAGAAAACACTGGGAGCCGCAAATACTTTTTGACATCTAATGCTGGGTTTACACATAACGACGACAAGTCACGAATGCCACGAATCCACATTCGTGGCACAGGATCACGAATGTGGGTGATACGGGGTAGAGGTTTCACGCGCCGCCACGAACTGTTGCGACCTGTTACTGCGTGTTACGATTAATGGCACGAATTATTACGCACGGTCACGAATATGCGTCCCGCACTGCTGCGAGCTGCTGCGTGCTGTTGCGTGCTGTTGCGCGCTGTTGCGTTCTGCTGCGAGTTATTGGGAATTGTCGCGTTCTGTCAAAAATCTGTCAAGAATGGGGCGAATGTGGACAAGATCGCCTGCCGCGCACACCGGGTTGGAGGCGGAGCAGAGAGATCTCGCTCCGCCGTGCGCCGCTGACTCGTTGGGCTCTTGCCAAATCGGGTTAAACAAAAAGCAAATACACCAGCTCCGGCCTGTCCATATACTGAAGAATAGCAATAGTTTTTCAGTCTGTGGGACAGTCACACCAGTTCAACCCCGCTCCTGTCAACGTGTAACACGGGCAAACGCATCAACAAACGCACGCGCTTCATGTCAGATAAGTCCGTGCAACAGCCGCACAATTTGGGCTGACTTTACTCCACAGAATAAGGATAAAAACACTACACTCACTGTGCACTCGATCTTCTGAGGATCCGTCGTAGAACTTGCTGCTCTTAAACCTCTTTATCCATGATTCTCACTCGTCTGGTCAGTCTCAGCTCCAGTTGAAAAAACTTTATAATCCACAAAAACAGGCCTGTCTTCACCTGCCCCGCGCCCACCGCCGCTTGTTTTACGTGTCTAAGGTTGTAAATAAGCCTTAACTTATCTGTGGTGTAGCTGGAACCACGCGCTGTTGTTTTGGTGCGAGCGTGGGAGATGCATTCAGGGACCGCGGGAAAGGCGCTTCTTACTGTCCCTTTTTTCCCCACAAACGCGGGGAAAATCGGGACAAATATACAACAGTGGGGTTCTCCAGCAGGGGGGCAAAAGGGGTGGCAGGGACTGGCTCCCAAACATCAGGAGGAACGACCGCAGGAGGAGGAAAAGCCGGCGTTTTGGCGGGTACCGGCTTTCACGAGTATGACGTTTATTTTGAGCGACGAAAAACAATAAAATATATTTATTCTAACATGTCAAGAACACAATAATCTTCCAATTTAGAACTAAAATATTAAAGAACTAACACAAATAAAACACACTTCAATTAAATATTTAGGTTTTTGTTTTTTTTGTAATTTATTTTCCCAAGCCACTCAGAGCCGCAGTGTAAGGATGAAAGAGCCGCATGCGGCTCCGGAGCCGCGGGTTGCCGACCCCTGCTGTAGTGGATGCCCAGTACAGGTTCAGGGTCATCGATGTGGGAGGGTACGGCAGATCCAGCGATGGAGGCATCGTGGCCAACTCTGCCTTTGGTCAGGCTCTGCGCTCGACCTGCCTCCTGACCAGCACATACCTGGAGCCGACCACAGAGGACCCCCGCCCCATGTCTCTGTGGCAGATGAGGCCTTTCCACTGCGCAGGAATTGAATGCGCCCTTTCCCTGGACGTGGCGGCCTTACCCCAGAGCAGCACATCTTCAGTTACCGCCTCTCCTGGGCTGGTGGTGGAGGATGCATTTGGGATTTGGTCTGCGCAGTGGAGGATGTTTCGCCGTCATCTGGAAATCGGCCCAGAAGTTGCAGAGAAGTGTGTGAAGGCCTTCATGAGGATGTCTGGAGATGGGCAGGGCCCTGCACAGAGGGCAGCTGCAGCTCATGGAGAGGAGGCACTTCCAGGTGTGCGGCGGACGGGCCAGACAGGCAGTGGACACGAGGGAAGTGTTCATGGCCCACTTCTGTGAGGAGGGAGCGCTTCCATGGCCGCCGACGGAACAGTCATGTCCACCACAGGACTGACCCACAACGGCTCTTTTAAGAGCCACAAAAAACCAAGAGCTTAACTTCTCATTAACTTTGTTGTATATAGATATGTTTATATAAATACGGATACTGAGCCTCTTGATTAATACATTGTGGACATTTTTCCTGGACATAGTTTCAGTTACATGACCCTGTGACCCTGTATACTTTCTGTTTGCAGGTAATGGCTGCCAGACTCCGCTGCTGCGTCCGACTTCAGGGTAACAACATCCACAAGCTGGTCCCAAATTACAAGGCTGTCAAAACATATAGGGTGAAATTAATAAAACAGACTACAAACTACTTTTGCTATTGTCCATGCTTTTTTATGTACATTACTATGTTTTCTTCTACTATAAACACAGTCAGCTTTGACAAAAGGTAAATATGTACAATTACTGAAAATAACCTTTTCTGACAGTATTTATGTAGGATCAGTGTTGTGCTTGAAGTAGCAGAACAAATCTGTTGTTCATTTCTTTTTAATTACAAAATTAAAATTTACAAAAATGATTACAAAAATAAAAAATAATAATAACATTTAAACAGCAATAGAAAGGACCGTGCTTGGAGGAGGTGCGGTGGAGGAGGGAGGGACACGAGTCTGTTTCCTCCCCTGCAAAAGATGTCACCTTGTTCTTTAAAGAAAATCTACTGATTAGGCTCCAATGGTTCCACATTAAGCAGAACGGTGCTGCTTTCATATATTAATTTATGGATTTGAAATTTAACGAAGTCTTTCGACTCAGGTGGCACCTTTTGCAGGAGAGGAACGAGAGAAAGAAGAAAATGCTCGTCCTCAGAGCAGGGCTTCGATGTTTCGGCAGCTGCTCTGGCCTGTTGAGTCTCCAGCATCTCCCGCTCCCACGGGGTCCTGGGCTGAGCCTCCGCCGAGCTCGCTTCCTCTGTGGACCTTCAAAGAACACAGGGCACTGAGAACGTTAATGTCTGTCAGCATTAAACACTATCACTGCCACCTTTCTCTGAAGATCCACAAAGACATTGTAACTGCCCTCGTGGTGAACGAGGAGCTGGTTAAACTTTGACCTTCTTCAATTTGGCGCTTTCATTTCCAGCCTTGCCATTGAATACAAGGTAAAAAACAGACGACAGTTAGGAGGTTTCCACGGCAACATGACAACTGACGCTCACTAAATAGCTTATTTGGATAATATTACAAGTTCATTTAAGATAGATATTCATTCTAAATACCTATATAACTAAATAAACTCCTTTGAACACAACAAATACTCACAGGCGTTGCCTTAGCGGGAGCAAAATGAAAGACATCTCAGCAGCAATCTAACGTCTGTATCAGGGTTGCCAGGTCTGGGCAGCCAAACCCGCCCAAAAATATCTGAAAACCCGCGGACAGACGGCGCGGCTGGAATTTTCAATATTGTTTATTAGTTCACAGAGCCCATGTGCTCCTGCGATGATGAGAAACCGCCCCTGCCTCCTTATTAAAAAAGCAGCTCACAGAGCCGTGGATTTGCCTTTGAAACAGTGATTTTGATCAATTCAACATTGATTACGAGGCACAAAACCACGGACAGTTTTTTTCACCCGCAGAATGGCTTTAAAAAACGCCCAATTCACCTGGCGACCCTGGGGGGAGGTATTTATAGCACTGGGTGTGACCCGCCAAAATAAGAGCGGTAGTTTCAGAATAAAAATCCAAGTAAAAAATATACTTTAAACATGCCATGAGGCAGAACAGACATGATGGCCTTTTGGCGGATTTTTGAATATTCTACAGTGACACTGTTTGTCAATATACACTGTCCTGTAAAAACAACAACATTGAAGTAAAATCTGAGGAAAAATACCAAAAATATTGGCACACCTGTAGGTGCAGAAGCAGGAGGAGGAGGAGCAGGAGGAGGAGGAGGAGGAGGAGCAGGAGGAGGAGGAGGAGGAGCAGGAGGGGGAGGAGGAGGAGCAGGAGGGGGAGGAGGAGGAGGAGCAGGAGGAGGAGGAGCAGGAGGAGGAGGAGGAGGAGCAGGAGGAGGAGGAGGAGGAGGCAGCTCAGGCAAAGGGTTCTCTGAGCCCGGTCGCTGCCTCAGGCTCTGCCAGATGAATCTGTAAAGAGTAAAAATTTAAATTATTTCACAGCGAGTGTGAGCGATGTGTGTGCAGAGAGAGACCATGGACTCAGGACTGCAGTTATGACGGCTTCTTTACTGGGACCTTTAACACACAATATTTACACAGGTCCATCAGGGAGGGGACAACTGCATTCAAGGGTCTCCACCAGCTTCAACTGTTGCTCTCAACAGATATATATAAAAAAAAAAAATTTTTTTACAAGTGATCGTATAGTAAGATTTACTAAAATATTTACAGGATTAACAAATGGTAATAAACATTTCTAAAATAACCAAATAGATAACATTGTTGCCAACGGCAACGGTCAACAGTAAAACATATATACATTTTTAACATTATAAAATACATTTTGGAGCCTACCTTTAACACACAATATTTACACAGGTCCATCAGGGAGGCGACAACTGCATTCAAGGGTCTGTACAGGACAAGGAATAAATAAACATGACTTAGAGCTCCGTGACTGAGTGGGGCAGAAAGCGGCCGTTAGGCTAACGTTAGAACTGGGGCTTATACAATAAACTTAACAAATTGGACATTTTTAACGTATACTTGGGGGAAATTTACAAAATATAGTCCAGTGACACTAATTTACATGTAAGAACAAAGAGATATGATCTATACGGCATAAAATATATTTAACAGCAAATTGACGTTTGGAGCGATCTCTCCCGCACCTTCCTCCACCACCTTCCTCCACCAGCCTCACCCGCTGCTCTGCGGGCGCAGGGAGAGCGCGTGTAAACAACCAGCAGGTGGCTCCAAAGGAAAAACAACTCATTCTAAGCATTTTTGATTAAATTCAATAATATAACTCTGTTACACAAGTGTATTTGTTTAGTTCATTTGAAAGGGGAAAGTGCAATGTCATATAACACAGGACAAACTGATTTAAAAAGCCAAAAGAGTCAGAAGCCTATTTTCATCAGGCATGACGTAAAAAAGCATTAAAAACATGAGCCACATGATCATAGCTACTACTTCTACTGCTGCAACAAGCAAAGTCATACAAAATAAATATATATGTAAAACTCTGGGGGGGACATAAACAAGACTGGTATTGGTTTCTGTGTTGTCGCTGCAGGACACAGACCTTCAGCACCTGATAACTCTGCTGCTGCTGCTGCTACTTTTCTTTCTTCTTCTCCGGCAGCTTCTTCTGGCTCTCCTGCGTGGTGGTACCTGCGGCCTGCTCCTCGTCGGCCTGCTCCTCTTCGGCCTGCTCCTCATCGGCCTGCTCCTCTTCGGCCCTTCTCTTCGGCCTGCTCCTCTTCGGCCCTTCTCTTCGGCCCTTCTCTTCGGCCCTTCTCTTCGGCCCTTCTCTTCGGCCCTTCTCTTCGGCATGTTGCCCGAGCTTTCACGCGGAGTGATGAAGAGCTGGAGGAAGGACAGGACCGTGAGGCACTTCCGCCTCTGGGCTGACCCTGCTTCTACACCACTTTGCTTCAGCCTCTCCTGCTCCTTCTTGTGCTCCTTCATACACGTGTCCCTCAGACTCTTCCACCGCCTTTTGCAAACTTCCACTGAACAAACACATCAACTCGTCAGCGGGAAAGTGCCAACTGTCGCTTGAACGTTACAGATTTAACGCTGCTTGAACGCACTAGTTTTATGCCAAACTTTACAACAGTGAAAAGTTTAAATAACTTACCCGAGACTCCGCCCTCCTCGCTAACCCTCCTCCAAAGGTCCTTTCTGTTCCTGTCTCTGTAATAGAAATCAGCTCAGACCGAGCGCCCACAGCCACGAGCAGTTCATCCTCTGTTGGATTCCTGCCGACTTCCCGGTCTTGACCAATAGAATCAGAGCCGTGGGAAGACATTTTAGTTTGGGGGTGCTGAGGAAAAAAATGTTCCCCAAAAACGTTTTTTCTGTGCTTCTCCTATTTATTAACCTCTTAACCTCTTCTGCCGCCTGAACTGAGAGGATCTTTTTCCTCACGTCATCAGTTTTTTTCCCATCATTTTTCTTGTTGGGTTTTCAACTCATTTTTGAAACTTTTTTGTCATTTTTTTGTTCATTTTTTGTCACATTTTTGTCATTTTTTTGTAACATTTTTATCATACTTTTGTATTTTTTTGTAACATTTTGTCACATTTTTGTCATTTTTCCGTCAATTTTTTGTCATATTTTTGTTATTTTTTTGTCTTTTTTTGTCCTTTTTTGTCAATATTTTGTAATTTTTTAGTCAAATTTTTATCATATTTTTTTGTAACATTTTGTCACATTTTTGTCATTTTTTTGTCAAATTTTTATCATATTTTTGTATTTTTCCGTCAATTTTTTATCATATTTTTGTATTTTTTTGTAACATTTTGTCACATTTTTGTCATTTTTCCGTCAATTTTTTGTCAATTTCTTGTGACATTTTTGCCACTTTTTCATCAAGTTTTCGTCACTTTTTTGTCAAATTTTTATCATGTTTTTGTAATTTTTTTGTAACATTTTGTCACATTTTTCCGTCAATTTTTTGTTACATTTTTTTTGTCTTTTTTTGTCAATTTTTTGTCAATTTTTTTGTCAAATTTTTATCATATTTTTGTCATTTTTTTGTAACATTTTGTCACATTTTTCCGTCAATTTTTTGTCCATTTCTTGTCAATTTTTTGTCATTTTTTTGTCTTTTTTGGTCCTTTTTTGTCAATATTTTGTAATTTTTTGGTCAAATTTTTATCATATTTTGTCACATTTTTGTCATTTTTCCGTAAATCTTTTGTCAATTTCTTGTGACATTTTTGCCACTTTTTCATCAATTTTTCGTCATTTTTTGTCAATTTTTTGTAATTTTTTTGTCCAATTTTTATCATATTTTTGTAATTTTTTTGTAACATTTTGTCACATTTTTCCGTCAATTTTTTGTGTCATTTTTGTCATTTTTCCGTCACTTTTTTTAATCACATTTCTATCATTGTTTTCGTCTCAGTTTTGTCGCTTTTTTCCAGAAGCTTTTGGATTGGGGTAAAGCCAAACTGGAGAAAATGTGCTCGGTTCAGGTGGGAGTTAAGGGGTTAATATTGCCTGCAGTTCACAAACTATCCACCAGGGGGTGCTGCTGCGCCCTCTGCACCCTGTGTTCCTACGGCGGCGGGCCAAATTTGACCCCTGATCTAAATGATCTCCCCAAAATGTGTCTCTCGCCCCCATAGGGCTTGAGGCCCAATGTCAAAAATCCTGAAATATCCCTTTAATGGCACGTCGGGCGTCGCCATCTTTAAACGCTCCTTCTCGGGTTCGGTGATTCTGTCCCGAGTTTCCGAGTCAGATTTACACAGTTGGTTTGCGTTATAGTTGAAGTGATTGTAATGTTTGCTTTTCCTATCGCGTCCTCTCTGTCTTTGTGTCTGAACGTGTTTTATTTTGACTTGTTTTGTCTGAGGAGCTCCAGCAGCAGGAGGAGGTCTATGAGGAGGAACTCTGTCGCTCTGAAGAGGAGAACCAGAGGAAACAGCAGCTCCTGGACCAGACACTGAGCCAAAGAACCAGAGGAGAACCTGAGGAAACAGCAGCTCCTGGACCAGACTCTGAGCCAAAGAACCTGAGGAGAACCTGAGGAAACAGCAGCTCCTGGACCAGACTCTGAGCCAAAGAACCTGAGGAGAACCAGAGGAAACAGCAGCTCCTGGAACAGACTCTGAGCCAAAGAACCAGAGGAGAACCTGAGGAAACAGCAGCTCCTGGACCAGACACTGAGCCAAAGAACCAGAGGAGAACCTGAGGAAACAGCAGCTCCTGGACCAGACTCTGAGCCAAAGAACCAGAGGAGAACCTGAGGAAACAGCAGCTCCTGGACCAGACACTGAGCCAAAGAACCAGAGGAGAACCTGAGGAAACAGCAGCTCCTGGACCAGACTCTGAGCCAAAGAACCAGAGGAGAACCTGAGGAAACAGCAGCTCCTGGAACAGACACTGAGCCAAAGAACCAGAGGAGAACCTGAGGAAACAGCAGCTCCTGGACCAGACTCTGAGCCAAAGAACCAGAGGAGAACCTGAGGAAACAGCAGCTCCTGGACCAGACACTGAGCCAAAGAACCAGAGGAGAACCTGAGGAAACAGCAGCTCCTGGACCAGACTCTGAGCCAAAGAACCAGAGGAGAACCTGAGGAAACAGCAGCTCCTGGAACAGACACTGAGCCAAAGAACCAGAGGAGAACCAGAGGAAACAGCAGCTCCTGGACCAGACTCTGAGCCAAAGAACCAGAGGAAACAGCAGCTCCTGGACCAGACTCTGAGCCAAAGAACCAGAGGAGAACCTGAGGAAACAGCAGCTCCTGGACCAGACTCTGAGCCAAAGAACCAGAGGAAACAGCAGCTCCTGGACCAGACTCTGAGCCAAAGAACCAGAGGAAACACAGAAAAACAGCAGCAGAAATAACACGCCTCCACGTCGTCCAGTTACTTCTGATAATGGACACCTCGCTGCGCATTATCCGTTTCATATTAAACTTTTGAACAAAAAATAACAAACAAAATATCTGAAACGCTGCACAAACCCCGCGCACGTGTCCAGTATCAGTTACAGAGCGATGATGAGAAACCGCTGCTTTCTTCCGCTCAGTGGCCGAGGATTGGGCCAGTGTTGCCAGGTGACGGCAGCCGAACCCGCCCAAAAATATCGGAAAACCGCGGAAAACCCGCGGACATACGGCGCGGCTGGAATTTTCAATATTGTTTACTAGTTCACAGATCCCATGTGCTCCTGCGATGATGAGAAACTGCCCGAGGGGAGTAGGGGCTAGGTAGGGGGTTATTGAAAAAAACAGCTCACAGAGCCTTGGATTTGCCTTCGAAATACTGATTTTGATCAATTCAACATTGATTACAGTAATGCCTGGTTCACACCAGTGTTAATTTCGCCGACTAAAATATTTAGTCTTAATTTTAGTCAAAGTGATATTTTTGTGACTAAAGTTGGACTAAAACTAAATTAAAAGTTTCTCATGAGACTAAAACTGTGACTAAAATGTCCAGATATTTTAGTCGACTAAAATCAGACTAAATAAGACTGAAAAGGAGAGACTAAAATCATCCAAACTTGTATTGAGCGTCTGAAAGAGCCTCAGATCAGGTAAATTCTCTGTTAAAGGATCAGCTCTGAGCTTTGTTCATGTGGAGCAGAAACATGAAGCAGAGGAACAACATTAAACATGTGTGGTGTGTTAAGACTGCTCTCGTCTGCTCGGAAGGACGTCGGGACCGGTCTGACTGATGCCTGCCTGTATTTGTGGATTATTGTCAGTTTTTCATCTGGCTTTAAAACGGTGTTTAAAAAAACAAAAACTGAGGGTCCAAAACCAAGTGTGAGCTGTACTGGTCCTTTTGGTCCACAAGGGGGAGCTCTGGTCACATACAGGACGACCACTTTTTTATTTTATTTTCTTTAACATCAGTGCAAATTTATACAATTTACTACAATTTGCTCATTGTCAATCAAAATCATCTTACACATCGATGTAACATGTTCATGTTCAAATAAACAATCTATAAGACAAAACAACAACAAAACACAGGGGTCTGTGCTCATTTACAATAAGATTGTATTTTTTAAGAAGTGTGATGGATTTAATTAGTTTTTTATTATTTACATTCATTTTCTCCAGCGAGGCCAAATACATTTTTAAATCAGATTCTTTAAAGTGGAACCATGAGGGTGTTTTTTCACACCATTTCATTTTGTGGATATAATATGTTGCTAGTATTATAATTAAGTTTATGATAAATGTTTCATCTGAAGTGAAGGTGGTTTTATCAGTAATGTAAAACTCTTACTAAATATTCTTGTGAGGTAGTTCTGTACATCAGACCAAAAAGTGCCGACAAAAGGACATTCCACAAATAAATGTTCTACACTTTCACCATCACCTTGACAAAAATTAATTTAATTTTGAATAAGCGCTCTTCAATCTTATTATTGAGAATGTGCTTATAACAGAAAAACTGTACTCCATTGTTTTCTACTCATAGGGATCCATTTTTGTTTGATTTGCAAAGTCGTCAAAATGAGCTCTAATAAACTTATTTGTACATTTCTTATCAGTGAGACTTATTCCCTCAGCAGTGATGGGTCGATCGCTTGTATTTAAATCAGTTGTAAACGTTTTGCTAAAGAACTAATACTGTGTGGAATTGACTTTGTCACCGTTTCAAATTCTCTTTGTGTTGTTTCAATGTTAACTTAACTCCCGCCTGAACCGAGAGGATCTTTTTCCTCACGTCATCAGGTTTTTTTTCCATCATTTTTTTTGGGTTATTCAACTCATTTTTGTAACTTTTTTGTAATTTTTTTGTTATTTTTTGTCACATTTTTGTCACATTTTTATCATTTTTTCGTAATTTTTTTGTCATATTTTTGTCATTTTTTCGTCATTTTTTCGTCATTTTTTCGTCATTTTTTCGTCATTTTTTTGTCACATTTTTGTCATTTTTTTGTATTTTTTTGTATTTTTTTTAGTCATTTTTTTGTCACATTTTTGTCATTTTTTTCGTCAATTTTGTGTAATTTTTTTTTTCAATTTTTTATCACAATTTTGTAATTTTTTGTCACATTTCTGTCATTTTTTCGTAAATTTTTTATCAAATTTTTGTCATATTTTTGTCACATTTTTGTAATTTTTTTGTCACATTTTTGTCATTTTTTCGTAATTTTTTTGTCACATTTTTGTCATTTTTTGGTCTATTTTTTGTCAAATTTTTGTCAATTTTTTGTCATATTTTTGTAATTTTTTCGTCAATTTCTTTTCAATTTCTTGTGACATTTTTGCCACTTTTTCATCAATTTTCCGTCATTTTTTTTTATCAATGTTTTCTCACTTTTTTGTCACATTTCCATCATTGTTTTCGTCTCAGTTTTGTTGCTATTTTCTCACCTCTTTCCCAGAAGCTTTTGGATTGGGGTAAATCCAAACTGGAGAAAATGTGCTCGGTTCAGGTGGGAGTTAAGGGGTTAAATGTGTCATTGAACTCATTATAATCAAACCATTATCATGAAGTAATTGTCTTGCAATGCTAACTGACTCTAAACCTGGTGATGTTTTACACAAGTCTTTCTTTGGAGACAAGGAGTCGCGGCAAACACATAAAACTAAAATGTTAAAATAGTCCGGTTTAAATGTGTGGCTTTTGTTTTGAGGTTTAGAAATCTACAAGTCCTCCATCGAACAATAAAGAAGAGTGTGGAACATGTGTGCGATCAAACGTCTCCAAATAACTCTGGAATAAAAGCTCTTTGTGTGGACGAGGCTCTTCCATCGTCACGTGAGAAGGTCTGAGCTGTGAATCACCCACAGAGTCACAGACGAGCTCTGAAGACGTCCTGAAACCGCGACAAACACAGAACTGACTCAGGGTCAGATCAGTCTGACGCGGACTTGACATGAAGGAAGAAAACGATCTTTTCAAAGGTCAGAGCTCACGTTAACGCTGATGATTTTACTGTTTTATTCATGACACATTCATTCTGAGTCCAAGCCTGTAAAGCAGGAACGTCATAGATTTAAACCCTTAACTCCCGCCTGAACCGAGCACATTTTCTCCAGTTTGGCTTTACCCCAATCCAAAAGCTTCTGGAAAAAAGCTGTGAAAATAGCAACAAAACGGAGACGAAAACAATGATGGAAATGTGACAAAAAAGTGAGAAAACATTGACAAAAAAGGGACGAAAAATTGATGAAAAAATGAAAAAAATGTGACAAAAAATGACCAAAAAAATAAAAAAAAATGTGACAAAAAATGACCAAAAAATGAAAAAAATGTGACAAAAAATTAAAAAAAATTGACAAAAAAATTGACAAAAAAATGACAAAAAAATTGACAAAAAAAATGACAAAACATTGATACAAAAATTGATGAAAAATGTCCAAAATGTAAGAAAAAATGACAAAAATTTGATAGAAGATTGATGAAAAAATAAAAAAATGTGACAAAAAATGACAAAAAAATGGCAAAAATTTGATAAAAAAATTGACGAAAAAATGAAAAAAATGTGACAAAAATGAGTTGAATATTTAACAAAACAGTGGGTCATTTTTTGTCACATTTTTGTCTTTTTTTTGTCATTTTTTGTCATTTTTTGTCACATTTTTGTCCGTTTTTAATCATTTTTTGGTCATTTTTTATCATTTTTTAATAATTTTTTTGTCATTTTTTAATACATTTTTTGCCTTTTTTTTTGGTCATTTTTTGTCACATTTTTGTCAGTTTTTAATCAATTTTTTGTAATTTTTTGTCAGTTTTTTATCATTTTTTTGTCTTTTTTTTGTCATTTTTTGTCAATTTTTATCACATTTTTGTCTTTTTTTCGTACATTTTTTGTCAATTTCTTGTGACATTTTCGTCATTTTTTTGTCAAAGTTTTCTCACTTTTTTGTCACATTTCCATCATTGTTTTCGTCTCAGTTTTGTTGCTGTTTTCTCACCTTTTTTCCAGAAGCTTTTGGATTGGGGTGAAGCCAAACTGGAGAAAATGTGCTCGGTTCAGGTGGGAGTTAAGGGGTTAACCAGGTCTCAGTGAGATCAAAAACCTGTTTAAATCGTGCCCTTATGATGATTTGTTGTTGATTTGGGTAAAGCTGACCTGTTGAAACTGTGCTGGGTTGAGTCCCGCACTCTCCTCCCCATTCTCTGCGATACATAATTCATTTGGCTCCGTACTTGTTGAATCGCACGCCGTCCTCCTCCCGTCCCACCTGTCCCCCCAGGCTCCCCCCCCCCCCCCCCCCGCCCCCCCCCCGTCCCCCCCCCGGCCCCTCACACGGGCCTGTCTCAGGGCGCCAGTCGCCCGTGAAATTGTACAAATTGCGGTTGCTGTGCGTGTGGGGCGGGGGGTCACGGGGGTATTTTCCGCACCAACACTTCCTCTGTGCTTCCCATGCTCCCCGGCGCATGGCCCCCGCACACACACGGCTCCAAGGGGCCCCCGCCCCCCCCCGGGGGCCCCCGCCCTGCGTGCCAAAACGTGCAAAGGTCAAAAACACAGATCATTTCCAGTCGGATCAGAAGAAGAGTCTCACACCTGCAGGAGCATCGGCCACGCCTCACTTTGTGACCCCGAGAGGTGGTCAGTGTGGTCATGCGGTGGTCACGAGGTGGTCAGTGTGGTCACGCTTTCCCACACTTATTCATTCAGAAACACTGACCAGTTTGGTATCCACGTGTAGCACGAAAGGCTGTGACCGAGATGACGCTTCCTTAAAAACATACAGCGTAAATAACTCGGCTTAAGAATCCTATCGTGGTAACTATGGTAACTGGACTCGGTTTCTGGTTAAAACTGGTCTAAAAACTGTCCCGAAGTCCGGCCTCTTCTCTCGCCGCACACATGAACTGAGGTCACATGACTGAAGCACCAGCGCTAACTGCTGCGCCGCTGTGCCATAGCGTTATGTAGCATGTAGCATGTAGCGTGTTATTGTAGCATAACACGCTATTGTACTGTTATTGGGGCGACAGTGGCGCAGATGGTAGAGCGGGTCGTCTCATGATCGGAAGGTCGGGGGTTCGAATCCCACCTCCTGAAAGTGCACATTGTTGTCGTGTCCTTGGGCAAGACACTTCACCCACATTGTCTGCCCCAGTGTCTGCGTACATTGGTGTATGAATGAGAGTATGAATGGGTGAGTGTATCCTTGAGACCATTTACCATTTACCATGAACTAGATCCCGTGTGGAGAACGGTTCACATGGCGAGAGCATCTTAGGGTCAGGACCAGAATAAGAAGAAAAAACTGAAAGATCTTTCGACGATGACGTCACAGCTCCAGAGTCTGGGATCCAGAATGACCTGAGGCTGAGTTTTCCTCATGGATCTGTGATGGTTTGACTCCACCCCTTTTGCTCCACAAGCAACAGGTGACGAGTACAAAAACACGAGTCTGTGTTTTTGGACCGACAGAAGAATAAACTCTCCTCCTCGTCTCTTCTGCAGATCCTAAATCCTTTCATTTTCACTGTTTACATTCTGCACATGCGCCTCTACATCCTGTTCTATCACCTGTGTCAGCGTCACAGCGCCTCCCACTGGCCTGGAGGATGAACCACAGGCCTGAGTCGACCCGTGTGGACGCTCACGTTTACTGAGCTGCTCCAGGCCCACAGAGAAGGTTTCTGAAAACATAAACGTTTTGGACTTGCTTGAAGTATAAACCACCCCCTCCGGGCCCCGCCTCCCCCGCCTCCCTCGCCTCCCCCGCCTCCGGAGTTCCTCTGATCAGGAAATCCCTTTGACTGCAGCTCTTCACCGACACCTGACCCTCTCCCCGAGTGTGACCCGCCTCAGTGAGGGTCAAGTGGAGGCTCTTCACCAGCCACAAAGAAACATCCTGAGGTCAGAGGTCAGAGATTCAGGACGATCAACATCAGTGTCTCTGCAGGGAAACGGTTTCAAAATGGCCGCTCATTTCCCCACATTTGGAGGAAAAGATGTCCCTTTGTATTTGAGCTGAAACATAGTTGACTCAATAAGACTAAAGACTCAGATTTTTAGTTAAAGTGTTCCTTTTAGAGCTGTTCAAACAGGAAAGATCGAGAAAGTGACTTGGAATATTACAGGATCCCAGCCATGGTTCAGAATCATGGCAGTGAATGTGAAAAACTTGACGGGACTAAACCATTTCCGATTTAATTTGTTTGAGGAAAACGTCTTGGAGAAAACAGCAGAAAAAAGCTTTTTGTTCACCTTATATATTTGGGATCTACAGTTAAAGACTGGTTCATCAAAGGCAGTTACACCTGACCACCTGTGAGGTAATGTGTCTGTCTGTCTGTCTGTCTGTCTGTCTGTCTGTCTGTCTGTCTGTCTGTCTGTCTGTCTGTCTGTCTGTCTGTCTGTCTGTCTGTCTGTCTGTCTGTCTGTCTGTCTGTCTGTCTGTCTGTCTTTGGCTTAGTAGTTAAATAACTATCAAAAAAATTCACAAATTAGGAAGCCACTGCATTCTGTAGCAAATCTGTCTATACATGTGTTTCCGATGACATCACACACAGTTCCGGCGGCCATTTTGAATACTGAGGTAGAATTATGCAGTACTACAACATGTAACAATATCTCTACTTAGGATGAAAATGACTGACTGACAGAGGCTTATTTATGACTCATAATCATTGCTCAAGAAGAAAACAGTAAAAACACACGTTGATGTGATATAAGCAGCAGATGTGGCTCAGACGTAGCAGCTCCGTCTGTGAAGCTACAGCAGGATTTACTCTGAAAACTAAAATAACACATCTAAGGGGAAACAGAAAACCTTTCTCTGTGATTTTTACAGTTTGTCATGTCGACAGAGTCTCAGTCTGAGTTGGTGTTTAAGCTGCTCAAGGACAGTAGAGCTAGTCAGACCTCAGAGCTCTGGAAGGACAGTAGAGCTGCAGCAGTTCTGATACTTCGGTGCCAGTGAATTTAGGCATTTAAAAACAATCAGCAGAATTTTAAACTTGATTCGAAAGGGAACTGGTAGCCAGTGTAAAGAGGACAGAATGGGAGTGATGTGCCGGTCAGCAGGCGGGCTGCGGCATTCTGGACTCCCTGCAGGCGCTGGAGGGATTTCAGGTCCAGCCCTGTGTAAAGGGAGTTACAATAATCCAACCTTGAAGTGATGAAGGCCTGGATCCATCCATCCATCCATTTTCTTCCGCTTTATCCGGGGCCGGGTCGCGGGGGCAGCGTCTCAGCAGAGATGCCCAAACTTCCCGATCCACACACACCTCCTCCAGCTGTTCTGGGGGGACCCCGAGGCCACACCTCCTCCAGCTGTTCTGACCCCGAGGCCACACCTCCTCCAGCTGTTCTGACCCCGAGGCCACACCTCCTCCAGCTGTTCTGACCCCGAGGCCACACCTCCTCCAGCTGTTCTGACCCCGAGGCCACACCTCCTCCAGCTGTTCTGACCCCGAGGCGACACCAGGCCAGCTCAGAGACATAGTCCCACCACCGTGTCCTGGGTCTTCCACGAGGCCTTGTCCCACTAGGACATGCCTGGAACACCTCCCGCGGGAGGCGACCAGGAGGCATCCGGAACAGATGCCCGAGCCACCTCAGCTGCTCCTTTCGACGTGAAGGAGCAGCGACTCTACTCCAAGCTCCTCCCGGGTAACTGAGCTCCTCACCCGATCTCGGAGGGTGCGCCCAGCCACCCTGCGAAGGAAACTCATTTCGGCCGCTTGTATTCGCGATCTTGTCCTTTTTGTGGCAAGTAGGCCTTAATTTTCGCAAGAAGTCTTAGTTGGAAGTAGCTTTTACAACTGATCCAATGTGTTTTTCAAATTTGAAACAAGTATCATAGTATCAAGTATCAAATACTACAGTAACAGCTCTGACCTCTGACCTCTGTCACATGTTGTATCCAAGGCCTGATGTTTGAGGTTCAGGGCTTTCTCTTGGAGAGATCAGAGCTGAGCTGTTGAAGCTAAATGCTAACCAGTAGCATGCTAACGTCTTGAGCAGCTTAAACACTGACTCACTGGTTTCTTCACATAATCGTGCGTCTCTGGAGCCGTGTTTTTACTCTGATCTTCTTGAGCAGTGATTACGAGAACATAAAAATGCTGCTGTATACACAGTATACAAGAAAACAACAACATTTGACCAATAATTAACCATGTAATTTGATTTTGAGGCCTCCAGCACAGTGGACGCTGCACTTCCAGTCATACATTTTCCTGTTGTGTGAAATACTTCAATCGGTGAACTGAGTCAGAACTCTATGGATCACCACTTTAGCATAGGGACCTCTGATGCTAACTATCATAGCCACTTTAGCATAGTGGCTCTGGTGCTAACTATCATAGCCACTTTAGCATAGGGACCTCTGGTGCTAACTATCATAGCCACTTTAGCATAGGGACCTCTGGTGCTAACTATCATAGCCACTTTAGCATAGGGACCTCTGGTGCTAACTATCATAGCCACTTTAGCATAGGGACCTCTGATGCTAACTATCATAGCCACTTTAGCATAGGGACCTCTGATGCTAACTATCATAGCCACTTTAGCATAGTGGCTCTGGTGCTAACTATCATAGCCACTTTAGCATAGGGACCTCTGGTGCTAACTATCATAGCCACTTTAGCATAGGGACCTCTGGTGCTAACTATCATAGCCACTTTAGCATAGGGACCTCTGATGCTAACTATCATAGGCACTTTAGCATAGTGGCTCTGGTGCTAACTATCATAGCCACTTTAGCATAGGGACCTCTGGTGCTAACTATCATAGCCACTTTAGCATAGGGACCTCTGGTGCTAACTATCATAGCCACTTTAGCATAGGGACCTCTGGTGCTAACTATCATAGCCACTTTAGCATAGGGACCTCTGGTGCTAACTATCATAGCCACTTTAGCATAGTGGCTCTGGTGCTAACTATCATAGCCACTTTAGCATAGGGACCTCTGATGCTAACTATCATAGGCACTTTAGCATAGTGGCTCTGGTGCTAACTATCATAGCCACTTTAGCATAGGGACCTCTGGTGCTAACTATCATAGCCACTTTAGCATAGGGACCTCTGGTGCTAACTATCATAGCCACTTTAGCATAGGGACCTCTGGTGCTAACTATCATAGCCACTTTAGCATAGGGACCTCTGGTGCTAACTATCATAGCCACTTTAGCATAGGGACCTCTGATGCTAACTATCATAGCCACTTTAGCATAGTGGCTCTGGTGCTAACTATCATAGCCACTTTAGCATAGGGACCTCTGGTGCTAACTATCATAGCCACTTTAGCATAGGGACCTCTGGTGCTAACTATCATAGCCACTTTAGCATAGTGGCTCTGGTGCTAACTATCATAGCCACTTTAGCATAGGGACCTCTGGTGCTAACTATCATAGCCACTTTAGCATAGGGACCTCTGGTGCTAACTATCATAGCCACTTTAGCATAGGGACCTCTGGTGCTAACTATCATAGCCACTTTAGCATAGGGACCTCTGGTGCTAACTATCATAGCCACTTTAGCATAAGGACCTCTGGTGCTAACTATCATAGCCACTTTAGCATAGGGACCTCTGGTGCTAACTATCATAGCCACTTTAGCATAGTGACCTCTGATGCTAACTATCATAGCCACTTTAGCATAGGGACCTCTGGTGCTAGCTAACGGTGATTAGGAGCTATGTGCCGCCCCAGGTTCTCTTCCTGAGTGAATCTGTCACTTGTTACATTTCGAGTCGCTCAAACTCCTCCAGGTGATTCTAAAAAGGTAAACAGACTTTTCCACCTTCATCAGGTCCACAGAGCTTCACAGTGAGAACCCGTCACCGTGGATGGTTTGAGCTCCGTGGTCCGGCTGAAGCTCTCAGATGATGTCCCAGCATGCCCCTGGGGACCGGCCTCTCGCAGACATGGGGGGGGGTCCCTGACGTCTGAGCGGACCTTCTCGCCGCAGCAGATGTTTATGGACCATCACTCAGGGCCGTTAATCTGGCGCTCGCCGTGGCCTTGACCCCCCCGCTCATCCATTACAGGCCTTACAGGGCGGGGTCAGAGGGCGCGGGTCACGCCGAAGCGCTGCTGCTACGTTTTTAGCTCGACTGAAAATGTTTATCCAAGAAACTGGGAACAGTCGATGGCGTGTGTTCTTCTGCGTAAACCGGGCCGTCAGCGCTTTATATCGATCTGTGCAGGGGGGGGTGAAGCCCAAGACCCCCCAGGTTCACTCGCGCTCTGGGCTGATGATGATCACATGGATGTTACAGTGAAGAACTTCAGAGTTAGAGTTTGTGGATGAGAGTCAGCATAATTTTCAAGTCTTTAACTGTAGAGGATCATTTAACCTCTTAACTCCCGCCTGAACCGAGAGCATTTTCAACAGTTCAGCTTTACCCAAATCCTGTAGGCCAGTGTAACGCCTCATTTGAAAGCTAAGATCTACAAAACTCATTTAAATGGATCCTTTTCCTCACGTCATCAGATTTTTTTACATCTTTTTGGGGGGGGGGCGTATTCAACTCATTTTTGTAACTTTTTTGTCACTTTCTTGTCACATTTTTTTTTAATTTTTTGTCATTTTTTTGTCTTTTTTCGTCACTTTTTTGTCATTTTTTCGTCACTTTTTTGTCACATTTCCATCATTGTTTTCGTCTCCGTTTTGTTGCTATTTTCACAGCTTTTTTCCAGAAGCTTTTGGATTGGGGTAAAGCCAAATTGGAGAAAATGTGCTCGGTTCAGGCGGGAGTTAAGGGGTTAGATGTTGAAGTGTGTTGATCATTTGCGAAAATGTGACGAAAAATGACAAAAATATGACAAAAAAAGACAAAAAATTACAAAATGTGACAAAAAAATGACAAAAAAGGCAAAAAAATGTACAAAAATGTGACAAAAATGTGACGAAAAAATTACAAAAAATGATTAAAAAGCTACAAAAATGAGTTGAATACCCAACCAAAAAAATTGTGGAAAGAAAAATCTGATGACGTGAGGGAAAAAGATCCTCTCGGTTCAGGCGGGAGTTAAGAGGTTAACTGAACATGGTCAATTTGTTGAATTTGCAGCATGAGGACGTCATATTTACATATTAACAGGTCAAGTTATATTTTAGGACCTTCTTTGAGCAGCTTCAAAATTCTTAAATCCATTAAACTTGTGAGTTTTTGTAGAGTTTCTGCTTGGATTTGTTTGCAGGATGTTAGAACAGCCTCCCAGAGCTGCTGTTTGGATGAAAACTGCCTCCCACCCCCATAGATGTTCTGCTTGACGCTCCAAAGGTTCTCAATAGGGCTGAGGTCAGGGGAGGAGGGGGTCCACATCATGAGTTTCTCTCCTTTTCTGCCCATAGCAGCCAGTGATGCAGAGGTTTTCTTTACAGCAGGACATGGGGCGTTGTCATGATGAAGATGATCTTGTTCGGGAAAGCACGGTTCTTCTTTTTGAGCCACTGCAGCCATTTCTGCTTCAGCTTCAATGAACGAGGAAAAAGCATCTTATTTCAAGTAAAGTGTGTCTGTGATGTTTCCTTAGAGCTACATTATAATCAATCGAATTAGAGAAAGTGAATGAGAAGCTCCAGAATCCAGAGGAACCTGGTGTAACACAGTGAGAACCCGCCTCTGCTCCATCAGTGATTTAAGGCTCTGGACGTGACTCCCTGACCCGCCTGGACCGGGACGCCCCGCCCCGGGGTCGCCGCCTCTGACCTTGAACCCAATTACGAGATAAGGTTACTTAGGCCTGACCCCGTCCCGGTCTCTGCCCGTTAAACGGCCGGCGCGGCTCGTCTGCCTCCAGCTCCAGCCGAGGTCAAAGGTCACGGCTGCAGCGATAAAGCACGGGACGCTTTGATTTCTGTCCTCAGACTCAGCAAACCTGTCAGCCGTGTGGGCGGAGCCTGGCCTGACCCCCCCCTTAAACGTCCAGGACCACATGTACTTCAGGGACAGGATTCACTGACACGATTAAACAGTTTTTCACTTTAAATATTTTATTTCTCTGCATTTGCACCTGATTCCTTTACAAATCAGGTTTAGCTCGAACTATGGAAGCCCGTTTCCGCCTTTGCGTCAGCCTCACTACAACAGCAGCGCCTTCAGCATGAACCGCGCCAGAGCTTGATCCAGATGCAATTTCTTTACTCTCGGTCATAAAGAGGGAGGAGCCAGTGCCTCAGACTGACGGTGACTCTGATTTACAACAGTTTTCCTCATTCTGATCTGAGGAGCGAGAGGAGAAGGAGAAGCGTCTGAGCCTCATCATCGCCTCCTCCTCTGCTGCTCACTTTGTTTCTGTCTCATGCAGAGATTGTAATGTTTCGCTTTAATGAGAGCTTAAACCAGCGCATTCACCTTTGCAGCTCCCAGTGGTTTGACAGTGAGGGCGACGCAGAGGGGGCGGGGCCAGAGAGGGCGACACAGAGGGGGCGGGGCCAGAGAGGGCGACGCAGAGGGGGCGGGGCCAGAGCGCAGTGTCCAAAACCCTCAGCTTTACACATTCACACCCACAGCCACATTTTCATTTAATATTATTAGTATAGTATAGTAGTATTAGTATAGTATAGTAGTATTAGTATAGTATAGTAGTATTAGTATAGTATAGTAGTATTAGTGTTTATTTAGGACCAGACATTCTTATCACCTCTCACTCAGGCGAGCAGGACTATTTGGAAAACCTGCTTCACAGTAATAATGGATGAAATAGATATTTTATTTAGTGATATTCATCATGTCAAAGTACACTGAGAAAAGTAAAACATTGGCTTAATCTGCAAAATGTATAGAAATCATTTACATCTGCATTTTGCTAGTTGTTCATAATGATATATATTCATTAGTCCAACTATAAATGTTTCATCTGTAACTGTGAATATTTTAAATTGGTTGAACAAAAAAATGTTCGTGACTTGAATATTCAAAGGTTCATTGAGTCAATTCAAAACTCTTCATTAGCAGATATGAGCTAATTTAAAAATTTCCATTGAACCAATGTACTTTTAGCCCCCGTGTTGCCTTCGCGGGTCATTTTGACCCAATGTTCTGGGCATTTGGATGCAAGGTGACACAAGGGGGCGCCCATCCAACCTTCTCAGTGTAAATGTGAGTTGACTTTCTTCTGACTTAGACTTTAGGTCAGACACCATGAGTGACAGTAACATGACGCTAAATACAGTGTAGGGGGTTCATGACTCGTGCACGGCTGCACCCGCTGCCCTGGGGCAGACTGATGGAAGCGAGGCCAGTCCAACCACCACCACCGTCCACTCACTCACTCATTCACTCAGGCTCCTGGTCCCAAACAAGGCAACAAAAAGACATTTTTGAAAACAGCTTCAGGATGAGACAAAAGTGTTTTTGATCATTTAAAATACAGGAAACTACATCTGAGTCTTTAAAAAATTCCTGGGGGAGGAGCCCCAAACCCCCCGGTTTAAAGAATTATCTGGACCTCACTGTTTTTTAAATCCTGGCTACGGCCCTGGACGTGTTTAGTGTATAATACTTAATTCCACAAGATCCATTATTGGAGCTGGATGCT
Organism: Gobius niger; assembly: GCF_951799975.1. NCBI lineage: Eukaryota > Metazoa > Chordata > Actinopteri > Gobiiformes > Gobiidae > Gobius > Gobius niger. The sequence goes on along the minus strand of NC_136864.1, from coordinate 1,217,835 downwards.
TGAGCTGCTAAGAAGCTAGTTAGCTGCGGGTGCTAAGCAATCGGCTACGGCCAATTGTACATGAAGTGTGAGTAATAAACCTGCCTCATGATCATCCGAAGTTCATGGAAGTTCATGATGCTACGATCGTAGCATTAGCTTTGGGAATGCCCTGCATCATCACAGCACACATTCCTATCGTGGATACAGACATTTTTAATAACTTTTCTTGTCACTGCTTTTAATCCTGGGTGTTGAGGTAAAATAAACACTGTCTTTGTAAAAGTCCCAGAGCTGCTGTAGCTCCGGCTCACAACACGATGAAGCTAATCCTCCATGACTGTTTGCAAAGTTTACAGAGTTTTAAAAGTCATAATTTCGAGATTTAAACTTGAAATTTTGTGTTTTAAACACAAAATTATGACTTTAAATCTTGTAATTTCGACTTCCTGTTGGGCTTTTATTTTTTAACATGGCGGAAACGGGCTTCCATATCTAACAGTTCATATAAACCAAGCTGTGTGATACAGATTAGAATTAACGGTCAGATTATGTTTCATGTTTCATGTTATTCACAGACTCCCGTGTTTCCTTCAGAGGTTTCTCGTTTATTACAGTTATGATCCTCCTGCTTCATTTATTATTATTGTGTCATTTGACTTGGAGACAAACAAACAAATGTCATGAAAAAAGGACTAAACACCCACAGTAACGCGGCCACATGAGCTGTTGTGAATGAACGTAGAGGTTGATCCTCAGACTCAGACCAGCTTGTTCTCACGGTGAGAAACATGAGAAACGTGATGCTCGTCTCTGTTACTGTTTCCTCCACCGTCACATTACAGCCTCTAAGCACTGACACTAACCCCTGACCCTTGACCTTTCATGGGGTCGACTGTTAGATCTGTGCCGTTAGGGAACTAGAGCTTCAGCAGCATTTGCCCAATTCACCCGTCCTTACCCAGAGGAAAGGGAAGTGACATCACGAACAGCTGCTGTTCTTCTGCTTTAAGGTTATTGGTGGAGCAGGCAAACAAAAGCACATGTCGCCCCCTGCTGTACAGCGTCAACAACAACATAGTGTCCAAACAAAGACATTTAAGGAAGAAAAAAACCCCAAATGATCCAAACATTTCCCTTTAGTCTTATTTTATCTCACAGCTGTTTCTTAAAGCTACAGTAACACATGATCCATGTGGCTTAAGTTTCTACTACATGAAGCAAAAGCACAAACTGTTTCATTTAATCTCTTTAACACTGACATGTGACTGAGCTGTGGGGACGACAACATGGATTTATCACTTTATAAAGTTTGGCTTGTGCAGAATCTTACTTTTATTGTATTATTTGTATTGTTAAATGTGCTCCTGTCAATCAACAGTGGTTGTGCATGAATCACTGAGGGCGGGGCCGAGGGGGTGCAGTGGCGTATGGGACGGCACATGGCTCCTAATCACCGGTTAGTTAGAGGTCCCTATGCTAAAGTGGCTATGATAGTTAGCACCAGAGGTCCCTATGCTAAAGTGGCTATGATAGTTAGCACCAGAGGTCCCTATGCTAAAGTGGCTATGATAGTTAGCATCAGAGGTCCCTATGCTAAAGTGGCTATGATAGTTAGCATCAGAGGTCCCTATGCTAAAGTGGCTATGATAGTTAGCACCAGAGGTCCCTATGCTAAAGTGGCTATGATAGTTAGCACCAGAGGTCCCTATGCTAAAGTGGCTATGATAGTTAGCATCAGAGGCCCCTATGCTAAAGTGGCTATGATAGTTAGCATCAGAGGTCCCTATGCTAAAGTGGCTATGATAGTTAGCATCAGAGGTCCCTATGCTAAAGTGGCTATGATAGTTAGCATCAGAGGTCCCTATGCTAAAGTGGCTATGATAGTTAGCACCAGAGGTCCCTATGCTAAAGTAGCTATGATAGTTAGCATCAGAGGTCCCTATGCTAAAGTGGCTATGATAGTTAGCATCAGAGGTCCCTATGCTAAAGTGGCTATGATAGTTAGCATCAGAGGTCCCTATGCTAAAGTGGCTATGATAGTTAGCACCAGAGGTCCCTAAAGTGGCTATGATAGTTAGCATCAGAGGTCACTATGCTAAAGTGGCTATGATAGTTAGCATCAGAGGTCCCTATGCTAAAGTGGCTATGATAGTTAGCATCAGAGGTCCCTATGCTAAAGTGGCTATGATAGTTAGCACCAGAGGTCCCTATGCTAAAGTAGCTATGATAGTTAGCATCAGAGGTCCCTATGCTAAAGTGGCTATGATAGTTAGCACCAGAGGTCCCTATGCTAAAGTGGCTATGATAGTTAGCATCAGAGGTCCCTATGCTAAAGTGGCTATGATAGTTAGCATCAGAGGTCCCTATGCTAAAGTGGCTATGATAGTTAGCACCAGAGGTCCCTATGCTAAAGTAGCTATGATAGTTAGCATCAGAGGTCCCTATGCTAAAGTGGCTATGATAGTTAGCATCAGAGGTCCCTATGCTAAAGTGGCTATGATAGTTAGCATCAGAGGTCCCTATGCTAAAGTGGCTATGATAGTTAGCACCAGAGGTCCCTATGCTAAAGTGGCTATGACAGTTAGCATCAGAGGTCCCTATGCTAAAGTGGCTATGATAGTTAGCATCAGAGGTCCCTATGCTAAAGTGGCTATGATAGTTAGCACCAGAGGTCCCTATGCTAAAGTGGCTATGACAGTTAGCATCAGAGGTCCCTATGCTAAAGTGGCTATGATAGTTAGCATCAGAGGTCCCTATGCTAAAGTGGCTATGACAGTTAGCATCAGAGGTCCCTATGCTAAAGTGGCTATGATAGTTAGCATCAGAGTCCCTATGCTAAAGTGGCTCTGATAGTTAGCATCAGAGTCCCTATGCTAAAGTGGCTATGATAGTTAGCATCAGAGTCCCTATGCTAAAGTGGCTATGATAGTTAGCACCAGAGGTCCCTATGCTAAAGTGGCTATGATAGTTAGCACCAGAGGTCCCTATGCTAAAGTGGCTATGATAGTTAGCATCAGAGGTCCCTATGCTAAAGTGGCTATGATAGTTAGCATCAGAGTCCCTATGCTAAAGTGGCTATGATAGTTAGCATCAGAGTCCCTATGCTAAAGTGGCTATGATAGTTAGCATCAGAGGTCCCTATGCTAAAGTGGCTATGATAGTTAGCACCAGAGGTCACTATGCTAAAGTGGCTATGATAGTTAGCATCAGAGTCCCTATGCTAAAGTGGCTATGATAGTTAGCATCAGAGGTCCCTATGCTAAAGTGGCTATGATAGTTAGCATCAGAGGTCCCTATGCTAAAGTGGCTATGATAGTTAGCATCAGAGGTCACTGTGCTAAAGTGGCTATGATAGTTAGCATCAGAGTCCATATGCTAAAGTGGCTATGATAGTTAGCATCAGAGTCCCTATGCTAAAGTGGCTATGATAGTTAGCATCAGAGTCCCTATGCTAAAGTGGCTATGATAGTTAGCATCAGAGTCCCTATGCTAAAGTGGCTATGATAGTTAGCACCAGAGGTCACTATGCTAAAGTGGCTATGATAGTTAGCATCAGAGTCCCTATGCTAAAGTGGCTATGAAAGTTAGCATCAGAGTCCCTATGCTAAAGTGGCTATGAAAGTTAGCATCAGAGTCCCTATGCTAAAGTGGCTATGATAGTTAGCATCAGAGGTCCCTATGCTAAAGTGGCTATGATAGTTAGCATCAGAGGTCCCTATGCTAAAGTGGCTATGATAGTTAGCATCAGAGTCCCTATGCTAAAGTGGCTATGATAGTTAGCATCAGAGGTCCCTATGCTAAAGTGGCTATGATAGTTAGCATCAGAGTCCCTATGCTAAAGTGGCTATGATAGTTAGCATCAGAGATCCCTATGCTAAAGTGGCTATGCTAGTTAGCATCAGAGGTCCCTATGCTAAAGTGGCTATGATAGTTAGCATCAGAGGTCCCTATGCTAAAGTGGCTATGATAGTTAGCATCAGAGGTCCCTATGCTAAAGTGGCTATGATAGTTAGCATCAGAGTCCCTATGCTAAAGTGGCTATGATAGTTAGCATCAGGGGTCCCTATGCTAAAGTGGCTATGATAGTTAGCATCAGGGGTCCCTATGCTAAAGTGGCTATGATAGTTAGCATCAGAGATCCCTATGCTAAAGTGGCTATGATAGTTAGCATCAGAGGTCCCTGTGCTAAAGTGGCTATGATAGTTAGCATCAGAGGTCCCTATGCTAAAGTGGCTATGATAGTTAGCATCAGGGGTCCCTATGCTAAAGTGGCTATGATAGTTAGCATCAGAGATCCCTATGCTAAAGTGGCTATGATAGTTAGCATCAGAGGTCCCTATGCTAAAGTGGCTATGATAGTTAGCACCAGAGGTCCCTAAAGTGGCTATGATAGTTAGCATCAGAGGTCACTATGCTAAAGTGGCTATGATAGTTAGCATCGAGGCTCCTTTAACTCCTTCCTCACTGACCGATTCGGAGGCTTCTTATCATGGCGGACGCTGACGCACATCGGGTTTCTCAGACCTCTTACTGATCCGCTGGTTTCGGGCGGGGCCTTTATCGAGGGGGGGGGGGGTTGGTGAACACTCTGTTTCCTTCATGTATAGTGATGATGATGATTGTAGCTTCACCAAACATTTAGGGCCGACTTCCAGTTCGAACACAGCAGCTCCTTCAGAGTCTGTGAAGGCCTCAGAGGGGAGCCTATTGTACATGTTTGAGTGGTCCGTAGAATAGTAGCAGTGTTTCTCTACAACCTCCGGCTCCTCTTCAGGCTTTTCCACCAAGGTGCTGGTTCAGAGCTGGTTCTGGTGCCGGGTTGGTTCATACTGACTTGGTTTTCCACCAAAATGAGAGCTGAGCCTATTGTCATAGCAACGCTTTGGGAAGTCAACATCAAACATGGATAGTAACATCTCACTACAACCACTTCTGGTTATAAAATACAGAAAAATAAGTTTATGTTTCAGTCACATTTTGATTTCTTCTTTCTAACTCTTGTTTTAACTAAAGAGCATAAAACAAAACAACAGTTTCCTCCACAGAGACTGTTTTGGTTCTCCAGGAAGTTCTAAGCACAAACTAACTAATATTGATTGTTTGTTGGAGGAGAGAGCCACGCCCCCAGCCGCTGACATCACTGCTGCTCGTTTCTTAGTCCAGCTTTTAACTGGTTCCCGACCGGCACCAGATTTTGGAACCAAGAGCCAGCGTTTTTTCAGTGGAAACGGCTCCTCTGTGGTTCCTCTGTGGTTCCTCTGTGGTTCCTCTGTGGTTCCTCTGAGGCTCCTCTGTGGTTCCTCTGTGGTTCCTCTGTGGTTCCTCTGTGGTTCCTCTGTGGTTCCTCTGTGGTTCCTCTGAGGCTCCTCTGTGGTTCCTCTGTGGTCCCTCTGTGGTTCCTCTGGTTCCTCTGTGGTTCCTCTGTGGTTCCTCTGTGGCTCCTCTGTGGTTCCTCTGTGGTCCCTCTGTGGTTCCTCTGGTTCCTCTGTGGTTCCTCTGTGGTTCCTCCTGAAGGTGAAGCTCCTGTAATGAAGCGTCTCCTTGTGTCTGTGCAGACTGAGGCGCGTGGACGAGGTCAGGCAGGAGTCAGATCAGCTGAGGGTGTGATTAGGCGATAGGAGCGGCGTGTATGTGTGAGAGCGAGGGGGGGGGGGCATGTATGTGTGAGAGCGAGGGGGGGGGGGGGCGTGACAGTGGCCTGCTGACCGCCCCGTGAACCGCACGCTGAACTGCAGCTGAACTCTCAACTACAGGATCTTTCGGTCACGGAGCTCCCAGAGAGCCGCGAGCTGCAAACACGTCGCTCTACAAACAGACTGAGCTGCAAACACGTCGCTCTAGCAGACTACACTACAAACAGACTACACTACGAGCATGTACCGACCTCTACAAACTGACTACAGTACAAGCATAGACCCTTTAATTGTTTGTAAACATTCGGGGCTTAGCTGGAGGACTGTTTATTTCCATTGGAGCTGTTGTCATGGTAACAATAAACAAATGTCAAATGAAATGACATGTCAAATAAAGCTTATTTTATCGTCTCAAATGTCGTCCCTCTTGGTCTGGCACCTTAAGCCACAACAGGACCACAGGTTTTAGTTGTAGTTTTACACTCGCTAGTTTCAGTTTAGTCTTGATCACTTCCTGCCTTCAGATGATGTCACTGATGATGTCACTGATGATGTCGGCCGTTAAAGGGTCGATACCGACCTTTACAAACAGACCGAGCTACAAACAGAATTCAATAAAAATGTGACAAAATTCAACAAAAATGTGACAAAAATTCAACAAAAATGTGACAAAAATTAAATAAAAATGTGACAAAAATTCAACAAAAATGTGACAAAAATTCAATAAAAATGTGACAAAAATTCAATAAAAATGTGACAAAAATTCAATAAAAATGTGACAAAAATTCAACAAAAATGTGACAAAAATTCAACAAAAATGTGACAAAAAATCAACAAAAATGTGACAAAAAATCAACAAAAATTCAGCAAAAATTCAGCAAAAAATCGACAAAAATTCAACAAAAATTCAACAAAAATTCAACAAAAATGTGACAAAAATTCAACAAAAATGTGACAAAAATTCAACAAAAATGTGACAAAAAATCAACAAAAATTCAGCAAAAATGTGACAAAAATGTGACAAAAATTCAACAAAAATTCAACAAAAATTCAACAAAAATTAAAAAAAAAAGAAAAAAAAAAAGAAAGAAAACATACAAAAGGTGACACAACACAGCAACAATGCGAGGAAAAATATCAGTTTTGTGGGTCTTAGCTTTCAAATGAGGCGTTTACACAGGCCTATAGCCAAAGAGGACAGGATGTGTTCAGTTTAGGTAAGAGGTTAAACTCGTCTCTGTCATGGATTTTGATGCTACAAATATCCTAAGAAAGTTTGGAAACAGAAAACATTTTAATTTAGTGGCTTCTTCTTTCATTGTTTGATTAAAAAATCCGGTACAGGTCCTTTAATAAGAGGCACCATATAAATGATGGAGACTGAACAGTGTAACAGTGTTATACTGACAAGAACCAGGAAATACGACCATATTAGTCCAGCGCTCCGGTGTCTGCACTTCCTGTCACTCAGAGAAGAGTCTTTTCATGGTTTAGCACAAAAGTCCATCTCTGACATGAATCACGCTCTGCAGTAACAGCATTTTCGTGTTTCGCTGGTCATTAGGTGCATGTTTTGTTCAAAATGTTACGCAGTGTCCCTTTAAATAGCTTGTAACGGTCATTAGTGGTGGTGCTGTGCCCCCCCTGACAGATCCGTTCACACACTGTGAGGTACACATGGATTTTGTCTATGCAGCTCCTGAAGCAGATACTTATGTACCCCTTATGTACCCCCCCCCTCCCAGCTCAGGACCGACCGATGTCTGAAAAGTTGAAATCCCTGAGCTAAACGTTTGTTTTTATTCCGTAAACCTGAAGACTCAGAGTTCACGTGGATGGGGTTTGAATTGTCAGCGTTTCTTGTAGTTTCCAGCCGGCTCTACGTCCCTGTAGGAGAGTCTGTCCTCTGTCTGTGACCCTCAGCTCCTCTGGGACCACCCGTCAGGAGCTCCTCACTCAGGCCTGGGGAGGGACAACTGGGGAGGGACACCTGGGGAGGGACACCTGGGGAGGGACACCTGGGGAGGGACACCTGGGGAGGGACACCTGGGGAGGGACACCTGGGGAGGGACACCTGGGGAGGGGCTTCTGTTCACACATGGATAAACATCTGCAGCTAAAACAACAGCACAGAAACAGGATGTGTTTAATATTTATTCAGTTTTCATTGTGATTCTTCATCTGGTGCCGTTTCTGCTGTGAGAGTTTGTGATTCTGCATTTCCAAAACCCAAAGCGTGTTGACTTTTTACAGCAGGGGCAGGTCAACGTCAGGCCCGGGGCCAAATCCGGCCCTTCTGCTAAGAACCTCTGGCCCCATGACTCACGCTAATTTCGAATTCACTCCACGGCTTTTTATTCTGAACGATCCACAAATGACCACACGGTGCACATCATCGGACCTCATCCAGACCAGTATCATGATTGGGAAACAAGTAGTAATGCGTCACTGGAAAGATGCGGATGAACCCCCTTTTGCAGAATGGTTTACAGAACTTGCCAAGGTGGCCTCATATGAACACATGTCATTTAATATTATGGACCGGAATATGAGCTACACTGGAAAATGGAAGGACTACCTGGAATACATTAAAACAACCAGTAATGGAGTAACTGTATCATAATGTGCACGTCAACGCTTCTCAAAAAGGCACAATAGACCAACTCTATATCTAGCCCTGTGAGGCCCCCAGGCCACACTATATCAGAACCCAATAGAATTAAAACAATGCACTAAGGACAATTAATATGCTAACATTTAGGAAAAAGATAAAAAGATAAGTAATAATGATAACAACTATAATAATAATAATAATAATAATAATAATAATAATAATAATAATAATAATAACAACAACGATATTACTGTTATTATTATTGTTAACAAATACTCTCAGGTGATGACTTGTCCAGTGAGAAGCCTTGACTAAATACTATGTATTTGGATTAGCCCCACTGCCTACCACCTTTTTATTTATTTATTTATTCTTTCTTTTTTTATTTACTTTTTTTTTTCTTCTTTCATCTTTCTCTCATCTACATTTTTTCAATATTTGTATTATTATTATTATTATTTTCCCTCTTCTTTCTTTTTCTTTTGTTTGTTTGTATTATACTGCAGTGATTTATGTGCCATGTATAAATTCAATAAAAAAAATACAAATTATTAAAAAAAAAAGAACCTGTGGCCCTCAGGATGTTTTTTTATGATTTTGAAGATGATATTATGACACAAATGAGAGATCACATGAGCACAACATGGTCTAGAGTCACCACTGACACATGTCTGGCTGTGTGGGAGACTGTGGTGTTTTGTGTTTTGTCCCTTTCTGATCTTTTATCTGAGAAAATGTACCTACTTTTACATATTTAATGTTGTCATTCATCATTCACTGTCTCTTTAAGTCTCTGTGATGGTGTTTTCTCTGTATGTTTGTGCCTGTGTTTGTCCGTCTGTCATCTGTATGTCTAACTCTGGCATATTTACATGTTGAAGAAACACATGTTGATTAATGTGCACTGTCCCAATTCAAATAAAGATATATAACAATAAAAAAAAAGGCCTGTGAATGCTCTAAAAATGTGTGAAATACAGCCAATTCTTCATAAAATCTTCAAACAGAACCTGAATGATACTTTTTTCGATACAAAAATATCCGTCATTTAGAAACAGAAAACGAAACAATAATGTTAATAATAAAAAAAGGGGAAAATGTGGCTCAAAATAAGGAAAAATTGTGTGAAGAAATGGGACAAACGTAAATGGGGAAATATAGTGTTACACGACAAAAGTTACACAGAATTAAACAATGTGGATTTTCTAAGCAGATGAAAAGCGGAACTATATTGTGAGGCGTAATAATACCAGGAGTACTTCGACAGTAATATCTTCACTTTACTGTGCGGACGCCAAGCCATATTTAAATATATATCTTCTCCTGGTTTGGAGCTATAGAGGCTAAGTGTGTTTACGTGACTGAGGACACGCATGAAGACCAGACTGAACTCGTCTAAGCTCAGGTAAGAACATATCTCAGAGGGGGTGTTCTGCTTTTGTCAGTCCCATATCCCCAGTCTATATCACACTACAATGATGACAAACCTTCTGTTGGTCTGTAAATGCAGTAAATTAGAATAACTGCCTTGTATAAAATGTCTCTCTCAAAATGGCTGTAGTGAATGTCTTGAAATAGGCCTCTGTCTCTTTAAGAACCTCTGAGCCTTTAGACACGCCCCCTCCACACGCCAAAAAAGACAAAAAAAGTGACAAAAAAAGGACAAAAAATGACTAAAAAGTGACTAAAAATGATTCAAAAATGACAAAAAATGACAAAAAAAAGTGACAAAAAAATTACAAAAAAAGTGATGAAAAAATGACCAAAAATTGACCAAAAAAGTGACTAAAAATGATTAAAAAATTAAAAAAAAACATGAAAAAATGTGACAAAAAATGAAAAAAATTGACAAAAAATAGACCAAAAAGACCAAAAAAAGTGACTAAAAAGTGACTAAAAATGACAAAAATGTGACAAAAATGTGACAAAAAAATAAAAAAAAAACATGAAAAAATAGACAAAAAAATGACTAAAAAATGACAAAAATGTGACAAAAAATGGACAAAAAAAAGTGACGAAAAAATGACGAAAATGTGAAAAAAAAAAGATTTAAAAAAATGACAGTGAGCTGAAAAAAAAGAAATGAATGTCTTGAAATAGGCCTCTGTCTCTTTAAGAACCTCTGAGCCTTTAGACACGCCCCCTCCACACGCTGACTGTGGCATCAGTGGGGAGGGGGTTCTGCTGACCAAAGCTCGGAGGCGTCTCCAGGAGGTGGGGGCGTTCCTAGGAGGACTCAGGCAAACCTATCCCTAAAATGGCCGCCATCAGAGTTTTTACAGATTACTCAGAAATACGTGAATGTGCCAAGGCAACACTTCAGCCATGTTTTTAATGAGGGAGTGACAGAATAACATGATGGAAAGCTTGAAAAAGTCCATTTTGCAGAATACCCCCCCTTTAACCTCGTCTCTTTGATGGATTTTGATGCTACAAATATCCTTGGAAAGTTTGGACACAAAATCATTTTCATTTAGTGGCCTTTTCTTTCATTGTTTGATAAAAAAATCAGGTTTAGGGCCTTTAATAAGATAAATGATGGAGACTGAACAGTATAACAGTGTTATATTTGACCTCACGTCTCCCCCAGTGTAGTGTCTTTTATCCCCCCCCCCCCCGTACAGTAACAGTGTTATATCCGTCCTCGCCGCTCGCCGCTCGCCGCTCGCCGCTCACATGATTCCACGGGGCTTTGCGGTGAAGTGGAAAACATGGTGTGTTAATGACCTCACACTCTTCAGGCTGTCGGCTCGGGACGCCCCGGGGGCGGGGTCGACGGCGGGTCAGCGCGGGGTCAGGGGCAGGTCAGGCCGTCGCTGAGGCGCGGCGTCGAGCCTCACAGGTGGAACTCCGGCTGCTCGACCTCAGCAGGAAACATTACATTCAGCACAGACTGTGACTCTGAGCTGATACGAGGACACGTGGAGAGTCAGTGCTTTAGTTTTAATCATCACTCGTTTGTAACAGTTACTAGTTTAATCTAGTTTAATCTAATTTACTCTGACGGACGATTAACCTCTTAACTCCCACCTGAACGGAGGCTACTTGGGGAAAAAAGCACCAAAACAGCCACAAAAAATGAGAAGAAAACAAGGATGTAAACGCAACAAAAAAGTGACAAAAATTCAACAAAAATTCAAGAAAAAAATGACAAAAATTCAACAAAAAAATGACAAAAATTCAAGAAAAAAATGACAAAAATTCTACAAAAAAGAAAACATACAAAAGGAGACTCAACACAGCAGCAACGCGAGGAAAAAGATCAGTTTTGTGGGTCTTAGCTTTCAAATGAGGTGTTACACAGGCCTGTATAATGGCCAAAGGGGACAGAAGGCACTTGGTTTAGGCGGGGGGTCAGAGGTTAATATGAAAAAAACAACAACATGTACGACCCCTGCAGTGGCACTTGTGGCCTCTAGGGGCAGGAGTTACTTAGTGCTGTGTTACGGCCCCAGGCCTCCAGGTTCCCTCCTTTTTGCATATTTTGGTTTGTGTGGCCAAAACCTGCTTTTCCCCCATGTAAATTTGCTGCTGTGGTCCTGGGCTGCGATTGGTGGAGCGCATTGGGGTCCTGGCCGCCTGATTGGTGGAGCAGCTCAACACCTGGAGAGCTCGTTGAAGCCACCTGTGCCAGCCACGCCTACAAAAGGGGCTCCACCGTGGCTCATTCGGGGCTGCTGGTCCTTGTGACCAGTACGCCATTTCCATTTGCTTTTGTATTTGTGTTTGTGTTCCTTCGTGTCTGTCATGACTTTGTGTTTTCCAGGAACACTCGTTTTAGTTTGTGTCTCATTTTGTTTGTCACTCGTTTTGTTATTTAGGCCTTTTGTGACAAGTTGTGGGAGACACTCGTAAGTTTTGTCTAGTTGGTTTTGTACACTTGTTTTAGTTTGTGTCTCATTTTGTTTGTCCTTGTTTTGGTTAACCTTTTGTAAATAGCCTTTGGTTGTTATTTATGTCCCTCCGTTGTTCGTTTTACCTTTTACACTCCTTTTATTAAATTACAACTTTACTTTACCATTTTACATCTTGGTTTTTGTTACGTCCTTAACTAGCAGAGCCGGGTCGTAACAGCTGCTTTAAGCCTATGGGTAAAAAAGTTTACAAAACATTTTCAATGAACAAGGTTAATTCCAACATGACCTTTAGTTAGAGGCGGGAAATTTACCAATAATAAAATCACACACATTTCTCAGAGCGTTTCGTGTAAAGAGCCGGATGTGAAATATTGATGAGAAAAAGGATTCACAGAGAGAAGATTCCAGATTCACTGAACAAACCGCCTCTGTTTGGAGCTTCAGTTTCATAAAACTGGTCGACTGTGAGAAGGTTTGGATCAGGAAACTAAAACTGATGATCCGCCTCGTTAACTGCCGTGAGCTGGATCTCCAGGAAGATGGAAAGAAAGAAGGAAGGAAAGAAAGAAAGAAAAAGGAGGGAAGGAAAGAAAAGGGAAGGAAAGAAAAGGGAAGGAAAGAAAAGGGAAGGAAGGAAAGAAAAGGGAAGGAAAGAAAGAAAAAGGAAGGAAAGAAAAAGGAAGGAAGGAAAGAAAGAAAAAGGAAGGAAAGAAAAAGAAAGGAAAGAAAGAAAAGGGAAGGAAAGAAAGAAAAAGGGAAGGAAAGAAAGAAAAAGGAGGGAAGGAAAGAAAAGGGAAGGAAAGAAAGAAAAAGGAAGGAAAGAAAAGGGAAGGAAGGAAAGAAAAAGGAAGGAAAGAAAGAAAAAGGAAGGAAAGAAAAGGGAAGGAAGGAAGGAAGGAAAGAAAAAGAAAGAAGGAAATAAAAAGGAAGGAAGGAAAGAAAAGGGAAGGAAAGAAAGAAAAGGGAAGGAAAGAAAGAAAAAGGGAAGGAAAGAAAGAAAAAGGAGGGAAGGAAAGAAAAAAGGGAAGGAAAGAAAGAAAAAGGAAGGAAAGAAAAAGGAAGGAAGGAAAGAAAAGGGAAGGAAAGAAAGAAAAAGGGAAGGAAAGAAAGAAAAAGGAGGGAAGGAAAGAAAAGGGAAGGAAAGAAAGAAAAAGGAAGGAAGGAAAGAAAAGGGAAGGAAGGAAAGAAAAAGGAAGGAAAGAAAGAAAAAGGAAGGAAAGAAAGAAAAGGGAAGGAAAGGAAGAAAAGGGAAGGAAAGGAAGAAAAGGGAAGGAAAGGAAGAAAAGGGAAGGAAAGGAAGAAAAAGGAAGGAAAGAAAGAAAGAAAGAAAGAAGAAATACGTTTATTCCCTTTGTCTGCACATGCCCCTGTGTTGTTTCTCCCGTCTTTAGCCGCCGCTGTCTCCCACAAAGGAAATGACCATATTTGGATTACAGCGTCATCACAGCCTGTCGTGCTACACGTGGATACCGAACAGTCAGTGTGTGAGTGAATAAGGGAAAGACCATGAAGACACAGACACTTCAGGATAACTCGGAGTCGCTCATGATCCTTTCTGACCCGTTATTTCTCCTGAAGCCTCTCTGAGTCAGTTCCTCTGCTGATCCACAGGTTCCTCGTGGTGGTGGAACTGTGTGACCCCCCCCTGACCCCGGCTGTGAACGCAGCCTCTCTGAGTCAGTTCCTCTGCAGATCCACAGGTTCCTCGTGGTGGTGGAACTGTGTGACCCCACGCTGACCCCGGCCTGTGAACTCTCAGAGCTTCGGCCGGTTTTAGTGACCGGGCTTTGACCTGGTAAGTAAATTAGTTGTGACTGTGGTAAAGCCGTGTCGATAAGAGGATTTCAGTCTGAAACGAGCCCTGAGCCTCCACAGAACAACGTCTAATTACAAACCACTGAGAAGATGGTGGAGCAACATGTTCTTCTCATTACAAACCACTGAGAAGATCCTGCTGGAGCAACATGTTCTTCTCATTACAAACCACTGAGGAGGTCCTGCTGGAGCAACATGTTCTTCTCATTACAAACCACTGAGAAGATGGTGGAGCAACATGTTCTTCTCACTACAAACCACTGAGGAGGTCCTGCTGGAGCAACATGTTCTTCTCACTACAAACCACTGAGAAGATCCTGCTGGAGCACCATGTTCTTCTCACTACAAACCACTGAGGAGGTCCTGCTGGAGCACCATGTTCTTCTCACTACAAACCACTGAGAAGATCCTGCTGGAGCACCATGTTCTTCTCACTACAAACCACTGAGAAGATCCTGCTGGAGCACCATGTTCTTCTCACTACAAACCACTGAGGAGGTCCTGCTGGAGCAACATGTTCTTCTCATTACAAACCACTGAGAAGATCCTGCTGGAGCACCATGTTCTTCTCACTACAAACCACTGAGGAGGTCCTGCTGGAGCAACATGTTCTTCTCATTACAAACCACTGAGAAGATCCTGCTGGAGCACCATGTTCTGAGGAGCACGGTTCAGTTCTCAAGTTCTCAAGTCACAGTTTTCAGTCTCACAGAAAAACATCTGTGAGACTGGAGCTGACTCAGGCTCAGATCCACAGATGTTTCTGCAGTTTCTTCAAGCATTCACTTCCTGACTTCAATTAACCTCTGAACTCCCGCCTGAACCGAGAGGATCTTTTTCCTCACGTCATCACATTCTTTTTCCATCATTTTTTTGTTGGTATTCAACTCATTTTTGTAACTTTTTTGTTATTTTTTCGTCCATTTTTCATCAAATTTGTGTCACATTTTTTGTCATTTTTGTTTTTTAATTTTTGGTCAATTTAAAAAAAAAAAAATTGTCACATTTTTGTAATTTTTTCCCACATTTTTTCCACATTTTTGTCATTTTTTCGTCAATTTTTCATCAAATTTTTGTCATTTTTTTGTCACATTTTTTGTAATTTTTTGTCAAATTTTGTGTCAATTTTTTTGTAATTTTTTGGTCAAATATTCATCACATTTTTGCAATTTTTTGTCACATTTTTGTCACATTTTTTGTCACATTTTTGTCACATTTTTTGTCACATTTTTGTCACTTTTTTTGTCAATTTTTCATCAATTTTTTGTAATTTTTTTGCCAAATATTTATCACATTTGTGTAATTTTTTGTCACATTTTTGTAATTTTTTGTTTTTGTCTTTACCACATGTGTCCAGTGTGGTGTTTGTTGTTTGTCAGTGAGACGTCCTGAGCGTCAGAAAGCGCCCGAGGCGAAGGTCCCATGATGCTCCTGACCCGTCATCAATGCAGCGCTTTGTTCCTGACCTCAGACATCACTGACCATCACTTCCTGTTCCACAGAGTCTGAAACACGTCGGGAGGCGGTCCGGGAGGCGGTCCGGGAGGCGGTCCGGGAGGCGGTCCGGGAGGCGGTCCGGGAGGCGGTCCGGGGGGCGGTCCGGGGGGGCGGTCCGGGAGGCGGTCCGGGGGGCGGTCCGGGAGGCGGTCCGGGAGGCGGTCCGGGAGGCGGTCCGGGAGGCGGTCCGGGGGGCGGTCCGGGGGGCGGTCCGGGAGGCGGTCCGGGAGGCGGTCCGGGGGGCGGTCCGGGAGGCGGTCCGGGAGGCGGTCCGGGAGGCGGTCCGGGAGGCGGTCCGGGGGGCGGTCCGGGAGGCGGTCCGGGAGGCGGTCCGGGGGGCGGTCCGGGGGTTTCGAAAGTGTAAAAGTCATGTGATGATAGGTGTGACCTCCCTCACACTCACCGCTCTGGGGTCACTGCACTGATGTCAATATTAAGCACTTTTACCACAGCAGGAACCAGATGTTTACACTGTCCAGATTTCCCTCCTCCAGCGTCTCACGAACCGAACCAACTGATGAAACCGAGACACATGTGGAGCCGCCGCGCTGAGGTCAGGACTTCGTGACGACCACCTCAGAACATGGACGACCCATCTGCGCCGAGAACTTCTGGCTCTGGAGATGTTCCTCCAGTATTTCCACATAGAGTTCTTTCTTCATGATGTCGTCTGTTTAGTGAAGTTTCTTCAAGCATCCACTTCCTGACTTCAATGAACCTCTTAAAGGGGGGGTATTATGCAAAATCGACTTTTTCAAGCTTTACATCATGTTATTCTGTCACTCCCTCATTAAAACCATGCCTGAAGTGTTGCCTTGGCACATTCACGTATTTTCGAGTAATCTGTAAAAACTCCGATGGCGGCCATTTTAGGGATAAAACGCGTGATTCCTTCAGGAAACGCCTCCGACCTCCAGGATACGCCTCCAACCTTTCGTCACCAGCCGAGTAACCAACCACTGCTCCTCAGCAGAACCCCCTCCCCGCAGTGTCCAGCCCTAAGATGTAAACAGAGTCATCATGGAGGATTAGCTCCATGTGTTGTGAACCGGAGTTACAGCAGACTTTTACAAAGACACACATCAGTGTTTCTGTTACCGAAACACCCAGGATTAAAACCGGTGACAAGAACGCTTATTTCAGTGTCTGGTTCTGCGCTGGGCCTTGATGATGCACAGAGCCTCCGGAGAAAGCTAATGCTAAGCTAAACCTCGAGTCATCACGTGAAAACGAGAAATATGCACAAATAAAGTCAATAAAACCACCACACACATAAAGAACCGTTTAACAATGATCACACACGGAGCCGGGCTTGTTGATTTGGAAGTTTATTGCTCACATTTCATCTACAATGGGTCATAGCCGAGTGGCTTTCTCCCGGAGCTAACAAGCTAGCCGCGACAAGCTAACGGGAAAATTCACTGAATACAAGCATATTATGCATTGAAAACGTCACTAAAACAGGCAACTGCTTGAAGCAGCCTTTATGATGATCACACACGGAGCCTGGCTTGTTGATTTCGTAGTTTATTGCTCACATTTCATCTACAGTGAGTCGTAGCCGAGTGGTTTCTCCCGGAGCTAAGGCACTATAGCCGCGACAAGCTACAACCTTCACCTTCACAACATTCATTGAAAACAGGCAGCATATTATGCACAAATAACGTCAATAAAGCAGCAACTACTCGAAGCAGCCTTTACGATGATCACACAATGAGCCTGGCTTTACACATTTATGGTTTATTGCAGACTTTTCATCAACAATGAGCTGTAGTCGATTATAACAAGCTAACGGTAACCTCGAAAAACCACTGTCCACCTGCCACAGATAATGTCCGTCTTTGAATCGTATGGGCTCCTGCAGATCTGGTGTCGTCCATGGGGTATAGTTAGAGATCCATAGGGCATGGCAGATGCAAAGAGAAGCCTCCAAACAGCAGTTATTTTTCAGGCAAGAGCCCCTTCCAAGCGTCCGGTTGTGGAAGGTTCGTCTCCAATAATATCCTGTGTGGCCATTGTTCACAAAGTGATAAACAGTAGCTCCTTTCAACAATAAAAATTAAAATGCACCGATCGTAGTTTCAATACAGTTGAGAACAACGAGCGCAGTGTTGTGATGCCACAGACAGCGTGTGGAGGGGGCGTGTCGGAAAGGGTCAGAGGTTCTTAAAGAGACAGAGGCCTATCTCAAGTCTTTCGCTACCGCCATTTGAAAGAGCAATTTTATACAAGGCAGTTATTCTAATTTACTGCATTTACAGACCAACAGAAGGTTTCGTCATGATTGTAGTGTGATATAGACTGGTGCTATGTGGCTGAAAAAAGCATGAACACCCCCTCTTTAACTCCCGCCTGATCTTTTTCCTCACGTCATTAGATTTTTTTTCCATCATTTTTTTGTTGGGTATTCAACACATTTTTGTCACATTTTTTGTAGTTTTTTTTCACATATTTGTCAATTTTTTCGGCATTTTTTCATCAAATTTTTGTCATTTTTTTGGTCATATTTTTGTCACATTTTATTTTTTTGTCACATTTTTGTCTTTTTGTCTTTTTTTTTCTTTTTTTGTCAATTTTTTAAAATCAAATTGGTCATTTTTTTGGTCAAATTTTTATCACATTTTTGTCATTTTTCGTCCATTTTTCATCACATTTTGTCACATTTTTGTCACATTTTGTAAATTTTTTTATTTATTTTTTTGGTCAATTTTTTATCACATTTTTTGTCAATTTTTTCATCAATTTTAGTCACTTTTTTGTCATTTTTTTGTCACATTTTTGTCAAATATTTATCACATTTTTGTCAATTTTTAGCAAATTTTTTGCTACATTTTAGTCATTTTTTTGGTCAAATTTTTATCAATTTTTTCGTCCATTTTTTCTCAATTTCTTGTGACATTTTTGCCACTTTCGTCACTTTTTCATCAATGTTTTCTCACTTTTTTGTCACATTTCCATCATTGTTTTCGCCTCAGTTTTGTCGTCTATTTAGTGAAGTGCCCCTCCCCTACAGGTATGACGCTGCCCCCCTCCCCTACAGTATGACGCTGCCCCCCTCCCCTACAGTATGATGCTGCCCCCCTCCCTACAGTATGATGCCGCCCCCCTCCCCCTACAGTATGATGCTGCCCCTCCCCTACAGTATGATGCTGCCCCCCTCCCCTACAGTATGATGCTGCCCCCCTCCCCTACAGTATGATGCTGCCCCCTCCCCTACAGTATGATGCTGCCCCCCTCCCCTACAGTATGATGCTGCCCCCTCCCCTACAGTATGATGCTGCCCCCTCCCCTACAGTATGATGCTGCCCCCTCCCCTACAGTATGATGCTGCCCCCTCCCCTACAGTATGATGCTGCCCCCCTCCCCTACAGTATGATGCTGCCCCCCTCCCCTACAGTATGATGCTGCCCCCCTCCCCTACAGTATGATGCTGCCCCCTCCCCTACAGTATGATGCTGCCCCCTCCCCTACAGTATGATGCTGCCCCCCTCCCCTACAGTATGATGCTGCCCCCCTCCCCTACAGTATGATGCTGCCCCCCCTCCCCCACAGTATGATGCTGCCCCCTCCCCTACAGTATGATGCTGCCCCCCCTCCCCTACAGTATGATGCTGCCCCCCTCCCCTACAGTATGATGCTGCCCCCCTCCCCTACTGTATGATGCTGCCCCCCTCCCCTACAGTATGATGCTGCCCCCCTCCCCTACAGTATGATGCTGCCCCCCTCCCCTACAGTATGATGCTGCCCCCTCCCCTACAGTATGATGCTGCCCCCCTCCCTACAGTATGATGCTGCCCCCTCCCCTACAGTATGATGCTGCCCCCCTCCCCCACAGCATGATGCTGCCCCCCTCCCCCACAGTATGATGCTGCCCCCCTCCCCTACAGTATGATGCTGCCCCCTCCCCTACAGTATGATGCTGCCCCCCTCCCCCACAGCATGATGCTGCCCCCCTCCCCTACAGTATGATGCTGCCCCCTCCCCTACAGTATGATGCTGCCCCCCCCTCCCCTACAGTATGATGCTGCCCCCCTCCCCCACAGCATGATGCTGCCCCCCTCCCCTACAGTATGATGCTGCCCCCTCCCCTACAGTATGACGCTGCCCCCTCCCCTACAGTATGATGCTGCCCCCTCCCCTACAGTATGACGCTGCCCCCCTCCCCCCACAGTATGACGCTGCCCCCCTCCCCTACAGTATGATGCTGCCCCCTCCCCTACAGTATGATGCTGCCCCCCTCCCCCACAGCATGATGCTGCCCCCCTCCCCCACAGTATGATGCTGCCCCCCTCCCCTACAGTATGATGCTGCCCCCCTCCCCTACAGTATGATGCTGCCCCCCTCCCCTACAGTATGATGCTGCCCCCTCCCCTACAGTATGACGCTGCCCCCCCTCCCCTACAGTATGACGCTGCCCCCCCTCCCCTACAGTATGATGCTGCCCCCCCTCCCCTACAGTATGATGCTGCCCCCCTCCCCTACAGTATGATGCTGCCCCCCTCCCCTACAGTATGATGCTGCCCCCCCTCCCCTACAGTATGATGCTGCCCCCCTCCCCCACAGTATGATGCTGCCCCCCTCCCCTACAGTATGATGCTGCCCCCCTCCCCCACAGTATGATGCTGCCCCCCTCCCCTACAGTATGATGCTGCCCCCCTCCCCTACAGTATGATGCTGCCCCCCTCCCCTACAGTATGATGCTGCCCCCTCCCCTACAGTATGATGCTGCCCCCCTCCCCCACAGTATGATGCTGCCCCCCTCCCCTACAGTATGATGCTGCCCCCCTCCCCTACAGTATGATGCTGCCCCCCTCCCCTACAGTATGATGCTGCCCCCCCTCCCCTACAGTATGACGCTGCCCCCCTCCCCTACAGTATGACGCTGCCCCCCTCCCCTACAGTATGACGCTGCCCCCCTCCCCTACAGTATGATGCTGCCCCCCTCCCCTACAGTATGATGCTGCCCCCCCTCCCCTACAGTATGACGCTGCCCCCCTCCCCTACAGTATGATGCTGCCCCCCCTCCCCTACAGTATGATGCTGCCCCCTCCCCTACAGTATGATGCTGCCCCCCTCCCCTACAGTATGACGCTGCCCCCCTCCCCTACAGTATGATGCTGCCCCCTCCCCTACAGTATGATGCTGCCCCCCTCCCCTACAGTATGATGCTGCCCCCCCTCCCCTACAGTATGACGCTGCCCCCCTCCCCTACAGTATGACGCTGCCCCCCTCCCCTACAGTATGACGCTGCCCCCCTCCCCTACAGTATGACGCTGCCCCCCCTCCCCTACAGTATGATGCTGCCCCCCTCCCCTACAGTATGATGCTGCCCCCCCTCCCCTACAGTATGACGCTGCCCCCCTCCCCTACAGTATGATGCTGCCCCCCCGTATTCCACAGTGGGGACGGTGTTCTCATGGTGGTCTTTCTCCTGGTGTTTGTTTTGGAGTCAGAGCTTCTTCTTGCAGAGCTCCCTCTCACGTCGGGTCAGGACTTGTTTCTGGATAAAGACAAACTCTGACCAGGTTCAGCTTCTTCTCCAGGTCTTTGGTTCTTGGGCTGATCTTCACATTTCAGACACAGCTCGTTCATCTCTGACACAGAACCCGCCTTCTCGCTGACCTGTGTGATGATTGGACATTTACATCATTGTTTTAACCAATGAACCTGAACCTTCAAGAGTCTGGAAATCACACCCAAGGAGGAACCAGACCTGAGCTTTAGAACCAGACCTGAGCTTTAGAACCAGACCTGAGCTTTAGAACCAGACCGTGAGCTTTAGAACCAGACCTGAGCCTCAGAACCAGACCTGAGCTTCAGAACCAGACCTGAGCTTCAGAGCCAGACCTGAGCTTTAGAACCAGACCTGAGCTTTAGAACCAGACCTGAGCTTTAGAACCAGACCTGAGCCTCAGAACCAGACCTGAGCTTTAGAACCAGACCTGAGCCTCAGAACCAGACCTGAGCTTCAGAACCAGACCGTGAGCTTCAGAACCAGACCTGAGCTTCAGAACCAGACCTGAGCCTCAGAACCAGACCTGAGCTTTAGAACCAGACCTGAGCCTCAGAACCAGACCTTTTTTCATCAAATTTGTCATTTTTTTGCTACATTTTGGTCATTTTTTTGGTCAAATTTTTATCACATTTTTGTCATTTTTTTGTAATTTTTTTCACATTTTTGTCTTTTTTGGTCATTTTTTGTCACATTTTTGTCATTTTTTCGTCAATTTTTCATCAAATCTTTGTAATTTTTTTGTCACATTTTTGTCACATTTTTGTCCTTTTTTTATTTGTCAATTTTTATCAAATTTGTCGTTTTTTTGCTACATTTTGGTCATTTTTTTGTCAATTTTTATCACATTTTTTGTAAATTTTTTGTAATTTTGGGTAATTTTTTGTCACATTTTCATCAATTTTTTGTCATTTTTTTGTCATTTTTTTGTCACATTTTTTGTCTTTTTGTCTTTTTTTTGCTACATTTTAGTCATTTTTTTGGTCAAATTTTTATCAATTTTTTTTCATTTTTTCATCCATTTTTTCTCAATTTCTTGTGACATTTTTGCCACTTTCGTCACTTTTTCATCAATGTTTTCTCACTTTTTTGTTACATTTCCATCATTGTTTTCGCCTCAGTTTTGTCGTCTATTTAGTGAAGTGCCCCTCCCCTACAGTATGATGCTGCCCCCCTCCCCTACAGTATGATGCTGCCCCCCTCCCCTACAGCATGATGCTGCCCCCCTCCCCTACAGTATGACGCTGCCCCCCTCCCCTACAGTATGACGCTGCCCCCCTCCCCTACAGTATGACGCTGCCCCCCTCCCCTACAGTATGATGCTGCCCCCCTCCCCTACAGTATGATGCTGCCCCCCTCCCCTACAGTATGACGCTGCCCCCCTCCCCTACAGTATGATGCTGCCCCCCTCCCCTACAGTATGACGCTGCCCCCCTCCCCTACAGTATGACGCTGCCCCCCTCCCCTACAGTATGACGCTGCCCCCCTCCCCTACAGTATGATGCTGCCCCCCTCCCCTACAGTATGATGCTGCCCCCCTCCCCTACAGTATGACGCTGCCCCCCTCCCCTACAGTATGATGCTGCCCCCCCGTATTCCACAGTGGGGACGGTGTTCTCATGGTGGTCTTTCTCCTGGTGTTTGTTTTGGAGTCAGAGCTTCTTCTTGCAGAGCTCCCTCTCACGTCGGGTCAGGACTTGTTTCTGGATAAAGACAAACTCTGACCAGGTTCAGCTTCTTCTCCAGGTCTTTGGTTCTTGGGCTGATCTTCACATTTCAGACACAGCTCGTTCATCTCTGACACAGAACCCGCCTTCTCGCTGACCTGTGTGATGATTGGACATTTACATCATTGTTTTAACCAATGAACCTGAACCTTCAAGAGTCTGGAAATCACACCCAAGGAGGAACCAGACCTGAGCTTTAGAACCAGACCTGAGCTTTAGAACCAGACCTGAGCTTTAGAACCAGACCGTGAGCTTTAGAACCAGACCTGAGCCTCAGAACCAGACCTGAGCTTCAGAACCAGACCTGAGCTTCAGAGCCAGACCTGAGCTTCAGAGCCAGACCTGAGCTTCAGAACCAGACCTGAGCTTCAGAACCAGACCTGAGCTTCAGAACCAGACCTGAGCTTCAGAACCAGACCTGAGCTTCAGAACCAGACCTGAGCTTCAGAACCAGACCGTGAGCTTCAGAACCAGACCTGAGCTTCAGAACCAGACCTGAGCCTCAGAACCAGACCTGAGCTTCAGAACCAGACCTGAGCCTCAGAACCAGACCTGAGCTTCAGAACCAGACCTGAGCTTCAGAACCAGACCTGAGCTTTAGAACCAGACCTGAGCCTCAGAACCAGACCTGAGCTTCAGAACCAGACCGTGAGCTTCAGAACCAGACCTGAGCTTCAGAACCAGACCTGAGCTTCAGAACCAGACCTGAGCCTCAGAACCAGACCTGAGCTTCAGAACCAGACCTGAGCTTCAGAACCAGACCTGAGCTTTAGAACCAGACCTGAGCTTCAGAACCAGACCTGAGCTTTAGAACCAGACCTGAGCTTCAGAACCAGACCTGAGCTTTAGAACCAGACCTGAGCTTCAGAACCAGACCTGAGCTTTAGAACCAGACCTGAGCTTTAGAACCAGACCTGAGCTTTAGAACCAGACCTGAGCTTTAGAACCAGACCTGAGCTTCAGAACCAGACCTGAGCTTTAGAACCAGACCTGAGCTTCAGAACCAGACCTGAGCTTTAGAACCAGACCTGAGCTTCAGAACCAGACCTGAGCTTTAGAACCAGACCTGAGCTTTAGAACCAGACCTGAGCTTCAGAACCAGACCTGAGCTTCAGAACCAGACCTGAGCTTTAGAACCAGACCTGAGCTTCAGAACCAGACCTGAGCTTTAGAACCAGACCTGAGCTTCAGAACCAGACCTGAGCTTTAGAACCAGACCTGAGCTTCAGAACCAGACCTGAGCTTTAGAACCAGACCTGAGCTTTAGAACCAGACCTGAGCTTCAGAACCAGACCTGAGCCTCAGAACCAGACCTGAGCTTTAGAACCAGACCTGAGCTTTAGAACCAGACCTGAGCTTCAGAACCAGACCTGAGCCTCAGAACCAGACCTGAGCCTCAGAACCAGACCTGAGCTTTAGAACCAGACCTGAGCCTCAGAACCAGACCTGAGCTTTAGAACCAGACCTGAGCTTCAGAACCAGACCTGAGCTTCAGAACCAGACCTGAGCTTTAGAACCAGACCTGAGCTTCAGAACCAGACCTGAGCTTCAGAACCAGACCTGAGCTTTAGAACCAGACCTGAGCTTCAGAACCAGACCTGAGCTTCAGAACCAGACCTGAGCTTTAGAACCAGACCTGAGCCTCAGAACCAGACCTGAGCTTTAGAACCAGACCTGAGCTTCAGAACCAGACCTGAGCTTCAGAACCAGACCTGAGCTTCAGAACCAGACCTGAGCTTTAGAACCAGACCTGAGCTTCAGAACCAGACCTGAGCTTCAGAACCAGACCTGAGCTTTAGAACCAGACCTGAGCTTCAGAACCAGACCTGAGCTTCAGAACCAGACCTGAGCTTCAGAACCAGACCTGAGCCTCAGAACCAGACCTGAGCTTTAGAACCAGACCTGAGCTTCAGAACCAGACCTGAGCCTCGGAACCAGACCTGAGCTTCGGAACCAGACCTGAGCTTCAGAACCAGACCTGAGCTTCAGAACCAGACCTGAGCTTCAGAACCAGACCTGAGCTTCAGAACCAGACCTGAGCCTCAGAACCAGACCTGAGCTTCAGAACCAGACCTGAGCTTCAGAACCAGACCTGAGCTTCAGAGCCAGACCTGAGTTTCAGAACCAGACCTGATCTTCAGAACCAGACCTGAGCCTCAGAACCAGACCTGAGCTTCAGAACCAGACCTGAGCCTCAGAACCAGACCTGAGCTTCAGAACCAGACCTGAGCCTCAGAACCAGACCTGAGCTTCAGAACCAGACCTGAGCTTCAGAGCCAGACCTGAGTTTCAGAACCAGACCTGAGCTTCAGAACCAGACCTGAGCTTCAGAGCCAGACCTGAGTTTCAGAACCAGACCTGAGCCTCAGAACCAGACCTGAGCTTCAGAACCAGACCTGAGCTTCAGAACCAGACCTGAGCTTCAGAGCCAGACCTGAGTTTCAGAACCAGACCTGAGCTTCAGAACCAGACCTGAGCTTCAGAACCAGACCTGAGCTTCAGAACCAGACCTGAGCCTCAGAACCAGACCTGAGCTTTAGAACCAGACCTGAGCTTCAGAACCAGACCTGAGCCTCGGAACCAGACCTGAGCTTCGGAACCAGACCTGAGCTTCAGAACCAGACCTGAGCTTCAGAACCAGACCTGAGCTTCAGAACCAGACCTGAGCTTCAGAACCAGACCTGAGCCTCAGAACCAGACCTGAGCTTCAGAACCAGACCTGAGCTTCAGAACCAGACCTGAGCTTCAGAGCCAGACCTGAGTTTCAGAACCAGACCTGATCTTCAGAACCAGACCTGAGCCTCAGAACCAGACCTGAGCTTCAGAACCAGACCTGAGCCTCAGAACCAGACCTGAGCTTCAGAACCAGACCTGAGCCTCAGAACCAGACCTGAGCTTCAGAACCAGACCTGAGCTTCAGAGCCAGACCTGAGTTTCAGAACCAGACCTGAGCTTCAGAACCAGACCTGAGCTTCAGAGCCAGACCTGAGTTTCAGAACCAGACCTGAGCCTCAGAACCAGACCTGAGCTTCAGAACCAGACCTGAGCTTCAGAACCAGACCTGAGCTTCAGAGCCAGACCTGAGTTTCAGAACCAGACCTGAGCCTCAGAACCAGACCTGAGCTTCAGAGCCAGACCTGAGTTTCAGAACCAGACCTGAGCTTCAGAACCAGACCTGAGCTTCAGAACCAGACCTGAGCCTCAGAACCAGACCTGAGCTTTAGAACCAGACCTGATCTTCAGAACCAGACCTGAGCTTTAGAACCAGACCTGAGCTTCAGAACCAGACCTGAGCTTCAGAACCAGACCTGAGCTTCAGAACCAGACCTGAGTTTCAGAACCAGACCTGAGTTTCAGAACCAGACCTGAGTTTCAGAACCAGACCTGAGTTTCAGAACCAGACCGTGAGCTTCAGAACCAGACCTGAGCTTCAGAACCAGACCTGAGCTTTAGAACCAGACCTGATCTTCAGAACCAGACCTGAGCTTCAGAACCAGACCTGAGTTTCAGAACCAGACCTGAGCTTCAGAACCAGACCTGAGCCTCAGAACCAGACCTGAGCTTCAGAGCCAGACCTGAGCCTCAGAACCAGACCTGATCTTCAGAACCAGACCTGAGCCTCAGAACCAGACCTGAGCTTTAGAACCAGACCTGAGCTTCGGAACCAGACCTGAGCCTCAGAACCAGACCTGAGCTTCAGAACCAGACCTGAGCCTCGGAACCAGACCTGAGCTTCGGAACCAGACCTGAGCTTCAGAACCAGACCTGAGCTTCAGAACCAGACCTGAGCTTCAGAACCAGACCTGAGCTTCAGAACCAGACCTGAGCCTCAGAACCAGACCTGAGCTTTAGAACCAGACCTGAGCTTTAGAACCAGACCTGAGCTTCAGAACCAGACCTGAGCCTCAGAACCAGACCTGAGCCTCAGAACCAGACCTGAGCTTCAGAACCAGACCTGAGCTTCAGAGCCAGACCTGAGTTTCAGAACCAGACCTGAGCTTCAGAACCAGACCTGAGCCTCAGAACCAGACCTGAGCTTCAGAACCAGACCTGAGCTTCAGAACCAGACCTGAGCTTCAGAGCCAGACCTGAGCTTCAGAACCAGACCTGAGCCTCAGAACCAGACCTGAGCTTTAGAACCAGACCTGATCTTCAGAACCAGACCTGAGCTTTAGAACCAGACCTGAGCTTCAGAACCAGACCTGAGCTTCAGAACCAGACCTGAGCTTCAGAGCCAGACCTGAGCTTTAGAACCAGACCGTGAGCTTCAGAACCAGACCTGAGCTTCAGAACCAGACCTGAGCTTTAGAACCAGACCTGATCTTCAGAACCAGACCTGAGCTTCAGAACCAGACCTGAGTTTCAGAACCAGACCTGAGCTTCAGAACCAGACCTGAGCCTCAGAACCAGACCTGAGCTTCAGAGCCAGACCTGAGCCTCAGAACCAGACCTGATCTTCAGAACCAGACCTGAGCCTCAGAACCAGACCTGAGCTTTAGAACCAGACCTGAGCTTCGGAACCAGACCTGAGCCTCAGAACCAGACCTGAGCCTCAGAACCAGACCTGAGCTTCAGAACCAGACCTGAGCTTCAGAACCAGACCTGAGCTTTAGAACCAGACCTGAGCTTTAGAACCAGACCAGAGCTTCAGAACCAGACCTGAGCTTCAGAACCAGACCACTGAGCCACCGCTCTGACCGCGGCGTCCATGATGTTTTCTCCAAACTAATGTAGAAATGAATGATACATGTGAGAGTCGCCCCTAAGCTCCAATTTACATCTGCAGATCCGCCTGATGCATAAGTCTGGTCCCGTAAACGCCATCGCACACGCCATCGCACACGCCATCGCACACGCCATCGCACACGCCATCGCACACGCCATCGCACACGCCATCGCACACGCCATCGCACACGCCATCGCACACGCCATCGCACACGCCATCGCACACACACACACGCCATCGCACACACACACACACACACACACCCCTCCCTCTTTCATAAATGCTTAAACAGCTGTGCAGATGTGTGGCATCAGTGTAAATATTGATGCTGTGGGAGTCGGGGCTGTTGCATATTGATGGTGTTGTGCTGCGGCGGCGGCGGCGGCGGCGGCGGCGGCGGCGGCGGAGGCGGGTCAGAGGACACGGCGCTCTGGAGCTGCCACTCACACCACTCCTCTGTGTCAGGAGACGTCTGCAGGAACATCAGGAACATCAGGAAACATGAGGAAACATTAGGAACATTAGGAAACATTAGAGACATTAGAGACATTAGGAAACATCAGGAACATTAGGAAACATGAGGAACATCAGGAACATCAGGAAACATTAGGAAACATTAGGAAACATTAGGAAACATTAGAGACATTAGGAAACATGAGGAACATAAGGAACATCAGGAACATCAGGAACATCAGGAAACATTAGGAAACATTAGGAAACATTAGAGACATTAGGAAACATTAGAGACATTAGGAAACACGAGGAACATAAGGAACATCAGGAACATCAGGAACATCAGGAAACATTAGAGACATTAGGAAACATTAGGAAAAATTAAGAAACATTAGGAAACATTAGGAACTTCAGGAACATTAGGAAACATCAGAGACATTAGGAAACATGAGGAACATGAGGAACATCAGGAACATCAGGAAACATTAGGAAACATCAGGAAACATTAGGAACATCAGAGACATCAGGAAACATTAGGAACATCAGAGACATCAGGAAACATTAGGAAACATCAGGAAACATCAGGAAAAATTAAGAAACATTAGGAAACATCAGGAACATTAGGAACATCAGAGACATTAGGAAACATTAGGAAACATCAGGAAACATCAGGAAAAATTAAGAAACATTAGGAAACATCAGGAACATTAGGAACATCAGAGACATTAGGAAACATTAGGAAACATCAGGAACATCAGGAAACATCAGGAAACATCAGGAAAAATTAAGAAACATTAGGAAACATCAGGAACATTAGGAACATCAGAGACATTAGGAACATTGGGAACATTGGGAACATTAGGAAACATTGGGAACATTAGGAAACATTGGGAACATTAGGAAACATTGGGAACGTTAGGAACATTGGGAACATCAGGAAACATGAGGAAACATCAGGAACATCAGGAACTCTGCTCACAAAGGCCTGGGGAGACTTGAACCCGTGACTCGCCTGATCAGGGGTTTATGATCAGGGTTCGGCTGATGTTTCACTCACACAGATCTCACACAGTTTTAGACACTAGAAGGTCTTGGCTTTCAAATGAGGATCACACATTTCCCTGAGCGATGCTTTTTTTTACTCTGGCCGTGGATATTTAGTTCGAAATCCGCGCAGTAATCTTCCCTTTACTGCGCGGATGCCAAACTACTCCTGGTATTATTACGCCTTACGATATAGTTCCCCCTTTTATCCGCTTAGAAAATCCACATTGTTTAATTGTGTGTAATTATACTTTGTAGTGGAACACTTCACGTAACCATATTTAAATAGGGAAAACGTGGAAGAGCTTGGTAGCTTCTATCTTGACCTGTTTTGGAGCTATAGAGGAGAGAGGGAGAGGCTAAATGCTAACGCCGTCTGCGCTGTGTTTACGTGACTGAAGATCAGACAGGTCCTAAAGAACTCGTCACAGCTCAGGTAAGAACATATCTCAGTGTGGAAAAACGGTGGCCTGTTCCTTTAACAGCACCAAAACTGAGGCAATACGTGTTGGCACATCTCCTCAGACTCACCCCTCATCCAGACCGCAGCTCATCCTCGACAATCAGACCATAAATCTCACAAACCTCGGCGTCCGGTTCGACCCTCAGCAAACCTTCTCTCATCATATCAAGAACCTGTGTAAAACGTCATTTATTCACATCGCAAAACTCCGTCCTCTATTAACCGTTCCTGATGCAGAAAAACGTGTCCATGCCTTTGTTTTTCACTGCACTGGCTCCCAGTTTCTGCCCGGATCGACTTCTGCTCACCCATAATGCATCACTGGTCACGCTCCACAATACCTGCAAGAACTCACATCACCCTGGAAACCCTCCACCCGCACCCTCAGGTCATCCAGGAGCCTCCACCTCCATGTTCCTTCAACTAAACGCTGAACCACGGGGGACAGAGTGACCCTCAGCTACCCCCCCCCCCCCCGCGGAGCTGAGGGAAACACAAAACCTGGACTTTAAAAAAAAAGCTTATAATTGTTGATGTTTTTTAATGTGTGTGTTTTCTTGTAGCGCTCTGAGATTCTCTGAATGAAAAGTGTGTTACAAATAAAATGTATTATTATTATTATTTATTTATTTATGAATCCAGGTCAGCCCGTTAGCCCGTTAGCCCCGTTAGCCCGTTAGCCCCGTTAGCCCCGTTAGCCCCGATAGCCCCGTTAGCCCCGTTAGCCCCGTTAACCCGTTAGCCCGTTAGCCCGTTAGCCCGTTAGCCCCGTTAGCCCCGTTAGCCCCGATAGCCCCGTTAGCCCCGTTAGCCCCGTTAGCCCGTTAGCCCCGTTAGCCCCGTTAGCCCCGTTAACCCGTTAGCCCGTTAGCCCGTTAGCCCCGTTAGCCCCGTTAGCCCCGTTAGCCCCGTTAACCCGTTAGCCCGTTAGCCCGTTAGCCCCGTTAGCCCCGTTAGCCCGTTAGCCCGTTAGCCCGTTAGCCCCGTTAGCCCCGTTAGCCCCGTTAGCCCGTTAGCCCCGTTAGCCCCGTTAGCCCCGTTAGCCCGTTAGCCCGTTAGCCCCGTTAGCCCCGTTAGCCCGTTAGCCCGTTAGCCCCGTTAGCCCCGTTAGCCCCGTTAGCCCCGATAGCCCCGTTAGCCCCGTTAGCCCCGATAGCCCCGTTAGCCCCGTTAGCCCGTTAGCCCCGTTAGCCCCGATAGCCCCGTTAGCCCCGTTAGCCCCGTTAACCCGTTAGCCCGTTAGCCCGTTAGCCCGTTAGCCCGTTAGCCCCGTTAGCCCCGTTAGCCCCGATAGCCCCGTTAGCCCCGTTAGCCCCGTTAACCCGTTAGCCCGTTAGCCCGTTAGCCCGTTAGCCCCGTTAGCCCCGTTAGCCCCGATAGCCCCGTTAGCCCCGTTAGCCCCGTTAACCCGTTAGCCCGTTAGCCCGTTAGCCCGTTAGCCCCGTTAGCCCCGTTAGCCCCGTTAGCCCCGATAGCCCCGTTAGCCCCGTTAGCCCCGTTAACCCGTTAGCCCGTTAGCCCCGTTAGCCCCGTTAGCCCCGATAGCCCCGTTAGCCCCGTTAGCCCCGTTAGCCCCGTTAGCCCGTTAGCCCCGTTAGCCCCGTTAGCCCGTTAGCCCGTTAGCCCCGTTAGCCCCGTTAACCCGTTAGCCCGTTAGCCCGTTAGCCCGTTAGCCCCGTTAGCCCGTTAGCCCGTTAGCCCCGTTAGCCCCGTTAGCCCGTTAGCCCCGTTAGCCCGTTAGCCCCGTTAGCCCCGTTAACCCGTTAGCCCGTTAGCCCGTTAGCCCCGTTAGCCCGTTAGCCCGTTAGCCCGTTAGCCCGTTAGCCCCGTTAGCCCATTAGCCCCGTTAACCCGTCAGCCCGTTAGCCCTGTTAGCCCCGTTAGCCCCGTTAGCCCCGTTAGCTTGGTACAATCACAGCTCATTGTTGATGAAAAGTCCAAAATAAAGCACAAACGTGTCTCAGTGTGAGCTCATCTCAAAGGCTGCTTTATATAGTTACTGCTTTACTGACGTTATTAGTGCATAAACTTGTTTTCAGCGGATCTATGCGAGCTAACTGCTAAGCCGCTAGTTAGCTCTGCGTGCTAACCGCTCGGCTACGGTACTGATTGACATGACTGATGTTCTCACATTGAAAATAAAGACACGATAAAGCTGTATAGATAGTTTTCCATTGACGTCACACTCCCGCATAGTTCCATACGGCGCCATCTTGTGTGTCTAGGGTCTAATTGTTTGTGTTACGGATCATTGATAATATGGTGAAGAAATAGTGCTCACACCTGTGTTGTGTGGGGCTGATCCCGACACCACGAAGAGAAAACGTCTCAATATCCCAAAAGTAATTCATCACTAAGTAACAGAAACAGAAAAACTTTCGTACGAGAGATTTAAACTATGGCCGACCCCTCGTCCCGGGTGTCGGGTCTGACTTTGCGGGGCAGCCTGTGCTCATTCCGCTCTGTGTCTGAGTCTGAGTCTCATGTCTTGGCTGATGTTCCCTGGTTTTGCCAGGGTCTGTCAGCTTTTATCTGACGGATAAAAGAGAAAAAGTGGCATCAAACAGATTTGACAACGGCTAGCTGCTAGCATGAAATAAAGCAAGTCTTCGATGAGCTCATAGTAGACTTGTATTTTTTCATGTTGCTGAAAAACGCAAACCAGGTACAGTTAGCAGTTAGCAGAGAAATGAGACTCGGACAAATAACGGAGGAAGCACCGGCCGTCCCCGTGAAGTGAGACCCGGCGAGAGCGAGAGGCGGCCGGGGAGACGAGAGCGAGGCGGCCGCTGTTACTCTCTTCCTTCATCAGGAGGTAAACGCAGCACAGATCGGCGCTGATACACGTTATAAATACAGCCATTCCTCATTGTTTAACCGCTCACATGACGGCTGTTTGTTTGGTTCGATTGACAAGTTTAAGTGCACGCTCAGGCCTACGTGTTTTGCTGTTATGATCACCGTGCATGTGTACATTACCATGATTTTGTTAGCCTCCCCATCACACGGCTCATTGTGAGTGAAAAAAACACATTAGCGACTACAGAACGACCGTCGTAGACACAATTATTCATGAAATGTGCACGCGAGTCGTGCATAAACATTGTCAAACGCCACCCAAAATGGCGGCGCGGCGCAGAGGATCATGGGAACAGAAAACCATCTATAGGGAGGGCGGTCTCCCAGGGACAGCTCGCAGACACCGGGGGCCCGGAGGCCGGGGGCCGTGGGGGGGGGCCGGTGCAATAGGCCCTTTATCGACGAATTAGGAGCAAGTTACTTCATAACAACATAAACCGGCTAAACATCCACTACAGTCTATACAATATACGGAAATATGAAAACAATGATTGATTTTTTATTTATCTGAGCTGAACCCAGTTCTCCAGAAACACAGACCGAGGTCAGAGTCTCAAACGGTGCAAAAAGAGGTTCTTCTCATGAAAACATGATGAAGCTCCAGACCTGGACTTATGTCTTTGAGTAAATGATTATTATCATTGATCCTGGATTAAACAAAAACACAAACACGTGATTCATGAACCACCATTTTATTCCAAATGAAGCAGAATCCAAACAAAAATAGAAGCTTTAAACAATTCGCCAGACGATAAACTGTACAATACACGGACGACAGTGAGAGCAGAGAGAGAGAGAGCGCCCCCTGCAGTTCACTCCCACCACCACACACACACACACACACACACACACACACACACACACGCGCGGCTGAGTGGGTATTGTGTTTTATTTTATTTCTTCCCCAATCATTCATATTCAAACATCAGACGTTTCTCCGCCTGTTCTTCGCTCCAGGACTTTCTCTTTTCTCCAGGACGGTGAGAAATCCCGACGTCCGACAGCAGCTCGATGAGACAGAAGGTCAAAGAGAGGGCGGAGCCTATGGGTGACGTGGACGTGGAGCCCTGGAAGATCTACCAACACTCAGATATGTGGACGATCTCGACCTAAACATGGACTTAAAGACATGAGTTAATTTGATATTTCAAGTTTTATTTTCTGCAATAATGTCTCTGTTCAATGACACACAGGCGAAAGAGGATCCTGACCGGGGCGCCTCCTGCTGGCAGCTTTAGGAATAATTAAAAAAACAAACCTCCAGCTTTGACTCTGCCCAGTTTTCT
Source organism: Gobius niger (assembly GCF_951799975.1). NCBI lineage: Eukaryota > Metazoa > Chordata > Actinopteri > Gobiiformes > Gobiidae > Gobius > Gobius niger. The sequence goes on along the minus strand of NC_136864.1, from coordinate 1,184,367 downwards.
CAATTTTCCTCCATTTTATCTGAACGTTTGCCCAATTTTTCACTTTTTTTGTTGTTGCAAAATGTCCATATTTTTCCCCCAATTGATTTTTTTCTCTGTTTTTGTAAAAGAAATGTCTCCGTTTCTTGACATTGGAGATGAAACGAACTCTGTAAATATGCAGATCCTCCAGGACACGCCCACTTTAATGACATCATAGTTTGAGGACACGCCCACTTTATTGTAGTCTTAGTTTGAGGACACGCCCACTTTAATAATGTCTTAGTTTGAGGACACGCCCACTTTAATGACGTCTTAGTTTGAGGACACGCCCACTTTATTGTAGTCTTAGTTGAGGACACGCCCACTTTATTGTAGTCTTAGTTTGAGGACACGCCCACTTTGAAACATCTTAGTTTGAGGACACGCCCACTTTAATGACGTCTTAGTTTGAGGACATGCCCACTTTAATAATGCCTTAAGGCCTCTTCATTCTCCACAAGACGCGAGAACTTTGTTCTTGTTCTTGAGGCAAAAAGAACGAGAACAAAGTTCGTCTGAGCTCTGACATTTCATTCTCCACAAGACGCTGCCGAACTGCCACGCCCACTTTTCCCACAGCCAAAACAAACAAGGAATGACCGAAATAAATGAGCTATTTGAGTTCAAACTATTATTAAATGTATCAGTCTCGATATTGCAAACATTTTGAAGATCGACTTCATGTTTAGCCACATCTCACGCTGGTTTATTATGTTAGAAACGCCCAAACGTCGGCGTGTTTCTCCCCAGGACTTCTTTACATGTGCGTTTCCTTGTCCTTCAGCGAAGTATTTTACTGCCGTGAGCGGTGCCTCAAAAGCATCCATGTCGTCTCCGTTTTCCGCACCGGTGTTAGGACGTAAACATTGGATTCTCGCTTCCCGCTTCCGCCAAAATAACCCCGCCCACTAAAAATCCAGCCAATCACAGCCAGAGTTCTCGCAGCCGAAATAGTTCTGCTGAGCTGATGCGTCAGCGAGAGCTGCCGAACAGGAGCTGCGAGAACAACATGTCATTTTGTTCTCGCCTCTTGTGGAGTATGAATAGGCCTTTAGTTTGAGGACACGCCCACTTTGATGACGTCTTAGTTTGATGACACGCCCACTTTAATAACGCCTTAGTTTGAGGACACGCCCACTTTAATGACGTCTTAGTTTGATGACACGCCCACTTTAATGACGTCTTAGTTTGAGGACACGCCCACTTTAATAAAGGACACGCCCACTTTAATGACGTCTTAGTTTGAGGACACGCCCACTTTAATGACGTCTTAGTTTGAGGACACGCCCACTTTAATGACGTCTTAGTTTGAGGACACGCCCACTTTAATAACGTCTTAGTTTGAGGACACGCCCACTTTAATGACGTCTTAGTTTGAGGACACGCCCACTTTAATAACGTCTTAGTTTGAGGACACGCCCACTTTAATAACGTCTTAGTTTGAGGACACGCCCACTTTAATAACGTCTTAGTTTGAGGACACGCCCACTTTAATGACGTCTTAGTTTGAGGACACGCCCACTTTAATGACGTCTTAGTTTGAGGACACGCCCACTTTAATGACGTCTTAGTTTGAGGACACGCCCACTTTAATAACGTCTTAGTTTGAGGACACGCCCACTTTAATAACGTCTTAGTTTGAGGACACGCCCACTTTAATGACGTCTTAGTTTGAGGACACGCCCACTTTAATGACGTCTTAGTTTGAGGACACGCCCACTTTAATAACGTCTTAGTTTGAGGACACGCCCACTTTAATAACGTCTTAGTTTGAGGACACGCCCACTTTAATGACGTCTTAGTTTGAGGACACGCCCACTTTAATAACGTCTTAGTTTGAGGACACGCCCACTTTAATGACGTCTTAGTTTGAGGACACGCCCACTTTAATGACGTCTTAGTTTGAGGACACGCCCACTTTAATAACGTCTTAGTTTGAGGACACGCCCACTTTAATGACATCTTCGTTTGAGGACACGCCCACTTTAATGACGTCTTAGTTTGAGGACACGCCCACTTTAATAACGCCTTAGTTTGAGGACACGCCCACTTTAAGACATCTTAGTTTGAGGACACGCCCACTTTAAGACATCTTAGTTTGAGGACACGCCCACTTTAATAACGTCTTAGTTTGAGGACACGCCCACTTTAATGACGTCTTAGTTTGAGGACACGCCCACTTTAATAACGTCTTAGTTTGAGGACACGCCCACTTTGATGACGTCTTAGTTTGAGGACACGCCCACTTTAATGACGTCTTAGTTTGAGGACACGCCCACTTTAATAACGTCTTAGTTTGAGGACACGCCCACTTTAATGACGTCTTAGTTTGAGGACACGCCCACTTTAATAACGTCTTAGTTTGAGGACACGCCCACTTTAATGACGTCTTAGTTTGAGGACACGCCCACTTTAATAACGCCTTAGTTTGAGGACACGCCCACTTTAAGACATCTTAGTTTGAGGACACGCCCACTTTATCGTAGTCTTAGTTTGAGGACACGCCCACTTTAATAACATTTTAGTTTGAGGACACGCCCACTTTAATGACGTCTTAGTTTGAGGACACGCCCACTTTAATAACGCCTTAGTTTGAGGACACGCCCACTTTAATGACGTCTTAGTTTGAGGACACGCCCACTTTAATGACGTCTTAGTTTGAGGACACGCCCACTTTAATAACGCCTTAGTTTGAGGACACGCCCACTTTAATAACGCCTTAGTTTGAGGACACGCCCACTTTAATGACGTCTTAGTTTGAGGACACGCCCACTTTAATAACGCCTTAGTTTGAGGACACGCCCACTTTAAGACATCTTAGTTTGAGGACACGCCCACTTTAAGACATCTTAGTTTGAGGACACGCCCACTTTAATAACGTCTTAGTTTGAGGACACGCCCACTTTAATGACGTCTTAGTTTGAGGACACGCCCACTTTAATAACGTCTTAGTTTGAGGACACGCCCACTTTGATGACGTCTTAGTTTGAGGACACGCCCACTTTAATGACGTCTTAGTTTGAGGACACGCCCACTTTAATAACGTCTTAGTTTGAGGACACGCCCACTTTAATGACGTCTTAGTTTGAGGACACGCCCACTTTAATAACGTCTTAGTTTGAGGACACGCCCACTTTAATGACGTCTTAGTTTGAGGACACGCCCACTTTAATAACGCCTTAGTTTGAGGACACGCCCACTTTAAGACATCTTAGTTTGAGGACACGCCCACTTTATCGTAGTCTTAGTTTGAGGACACGCCCACTTTAATAACATTTTAGTTTGAGGACACGCCCACTTTAATGACGTCTTAGTTTGAGGACACGCCCACTTTAATAACGCCTTAGTTTGAGGACACGCCCACTTTAATGACGTCTTAGTTTGAGGACACGCCCACTTTAATGACGTCTTAGTTTGAGGACACGCCCACTTTAATAACGCCTTAGTTTGAGGACACGCCCACTTTAATAACGCCTTAGTTTGAGGATACGCCCACTTTAATAACGCCTTAGTTTGAGGACACGCCCACTTTAATGACGTCTTAGTTTGAGGACACGCCCACTTTAATAACGCCTTAGTTTGAGGACACGCCCACTTTAATAACGCCTTAGTTTGAGGACACGCCCACTTTAATAACGCCTTAGTTTGAGGACACGCCCACTTTAAAACGTCTTAGTTTGAGGACACGCCCACTTTAATGACGTCTTAAGTTCTCTTCATACTCCACAAGACGCGAGAACTTTGTTCTTGAGGCAAAAAGAACGAGAACAAAGTTGGTCTGAGCTCTGACCTTTCATTCTCCACAAGACGTGTTTCTGCCGAACGGCCACGCCCCCTTTTCCCACAGCCAAAACAAACAAGGAATGACCGAAATAAAACGAGCTATTTGACTTCAAACTATTATTAAATGTATCAGTCACGATATTGCAAACATTTTGAAGATCGACTTCATGTTTAGCCACATCTCCGCTGGTTTATTATGTTAGAAACGCCCAAAGCGTCGGCGTGTTTCTCCCCAGGACTTCTTTACATGTGCGTTTCCTTGTCCTTCAGCGAAGTATTTTACTGCCGCGAGCGGCGCCGCAAAACTATCCGTGTCGTCTCCGTTTTCCGCACCGGTGTCAGGACGTAAACATTGGATTCTCGCTTCTCGCTTCCGCCAAAATAACCCCGCCCACTAAAAATCCAGCCAATCACAGCCAGAGTTCTCGTAGCCGAAATAGTTCTGCTGAGCTGATGCGTCAGCGAGACCTGCCGAACAGGAGCTGCGAGAACAACATGAGAGGCGAGAACAAAGTTCTTGCCTTCATACTCTTGTGGAGTATGAATAGGCCTTTAGTTTGAGGACACGCCCACTTTAATGACGTCCTAGTTTGAGGACACGCCCACTTTAATAAAGGACACGCCCACTTTAATAAGATTTTAGTTTGAGGACACGCCCACTTTAATAACGCCTTAGTTTGAGGACACGCCCACTTTAATGACGTCTTAGTTTGAGGACACGCCCACTTTAATGACGTCTTAGTTTGAGGACACGCCCACTTTAATAACGCCTTAGTTTGAGGACACGCCCACTTTAATAACGCCTTAGTTTGAGGATACGCCCACTTTAATAACGCCTTAGTTTGAGGACACGCCCACTTTAATGACGTCTTAGTTTGAGGACACGCCCACTTTAATAACGCCTTAGTTTGAGGACACGCCCACTTTAATAACGCCTTAGTTTGAGGACACGCCCACTTTAATAACGCCTTAGTTTGAGGACACGCCCACTTTAAAACGTCTTAGTTTGAGGACACGCCCACTTTAATGACGTCTTAAGTTCTCTTCATACTCCACAAGACGCGAGAACTTTGTTCTTGAGGCAAAAAGAACGAGAACAAAGTTGGTCTGAGCTCTGACCTTTCATTCTCCACAAGACGTGTTTCTGCCGAACGGCCACGCCCCCTTTTCCCACAGCCAAAACAAACAAGGAATGACCGAAATAAAACGAGCTATTTGACTTCAAACTATTATTAAATGTATCAGTCACGATATTGCAAACATTTTGAAGATCGACTTCATGTTTAGCCACATCTCCGCTGGTTTATTATGTTAGAAACGCCCAAAGCGTCGGCGTGTTTCTCTCCAGGACTTTGTTTCCATGTGCGTTTCCTTGTCCTTCAGCGAAGTATTTTACTGCCGCGAGCGGCGCCGCAAAACTATCCGTGTCGTCTCCGTTTTCCGCACCGGTGTCAGGACGTAAACATTGGATTCTCGCTTCTCGCTTCCGCCAAAATAACCCCGCCCACTAAAAATCCAGCCAATCACAGCCAGAGTTCTCGTAGCCGAAATAGTTCTGCTGAGCTGATGCGTCAGCGAGACCTGCCGAACAGGAGCTGCGAGAACAACATGAGAGGCGAGAACAAAGTTCTTGCCTTCATACTCTTGTGGAGTATGAATAGGCCTTTAGTTTGAGGACACGCCCACTTTAATGACGTCCTAGTTTGAGGACACGCCCACTTTAATAAAGGACACGCCCACTTTAATAAGATTTTAGTTTGAGGACACGCCCACTTTAATAAGATTTTAGTTTGAGGACACGCCCACTTTAATAAAGGACACGCCCACTTTAATAACATTTTAGTTTGAGGACACGCCCACTTTAATGACGCCTTAGTTTGAGGACACGCCCACTTTAATAACATTTTAGTTTGAGGACACGCCCACTTTAATGACGTCTTAGTTTGAGGACACGCCCACTTTAATGACGTCTTAGTTTGAGGACACGCCCACTTTAATAAGATTTTAGTTTGAGGACACGCCCACTTTAATGACATCATAGTTTGAGGACACGCCCACTTTAATGACGTCTTAGTTTGAGGACACGCCCACTTTAATGATGTCTTAGTTTGAGGACACGCCCACTTTAATAAGATTTTAGTTTGAGGACACGCCCACTTTAATGACATCATAGTTTGAGGACACGCCCACTTTAATGACGGACACGCCCACTTTATTGACCAGCCTCGGCACAGACTCACACACACACATTCACATCGACAGTTTGATCTTTGGCACATCAGGGCGGCAGAAACATCTGCTCATTCACGTTTATACAAAAACACCTCCTCGAGGCGGCGCCGGGAGGAGCGGGAGGTGAAGGCGAGGCCGACGCCCACATTCCACGTCCTCCGCCTCAGTCCGGAGAAGAACTCGCCCTCTTCATCGAGTGATTGAACTGGTTTGTTTTGATTCAAATAAAGTTTTTTACTTTGAACATGTGGATGTTTCTGACGAGAACCAGGATGTTTAAATGAGGAGGAGGAGGAGAGAGGAGGAGAGAGGAGGAGAGAGGAGGAGGAGGAGGAGGAGAGAGGAGGAGAGAGGAGAGAGGAGGAGAGAGAGGAGAGAGGAGGAGGAGGAGAGAGGAGGAGAGAGGAGGAGGAAGAGAGAGGAGTTAATCAGTAAGGAGTGTTTCATAAAAGACGCATTTTTGATCCAAACTAGCCTCTGTTTAGCTCAGATTTCTCAGGAACCGAGACCCATAGAATCAAACAGTTTTCACCCACGCAGAGCTCAGAGTCTCCTCTTTCAAACGAGCCACAACACGTGTCCATAACTGTAACACAGAATACGCTGTGGTGCGACAAATATCACGGAAAACGGTCTGGATTGTTGGCGCTCAATGTGTTAATCAGAATTTTTTCCCCATTTTTTCCGCACAATTTCCCCCCCATTTTCTGCCTTTTTTTTGGGCCAATTTCCCTCACGTTTTGCCCCTAATTTCCCCCTCCTTTTGTATTGATTTATTGATTTTATTGCTTCAAATTTCACCCATTTTTTCCCCACATTTGCATCTGATCTTGTGGACGATGCGGTGAAGGCGAACGTGGAGGACGTGGAATCTGGGCGTTCCCTGCGACAGTCACAGCCGCCTCGGGGCAGCTCGTCGGGCTCTTTAACGGCTTCCGGTGTGAGTCACTGTCCCCTATAAAGTCCAGGGGGCCCGGCGTCTCGGTGGCCTCGGGTCCCGCCTCTCACGGGCCGCTCTCGTTGTAGTGCAGGCTCAGGGGCCGCTCCCTCTGCACCGGGGCCATGTAGGGCCAGTTGTAGCTGGAGCCGGACAGCAGCATGTCCCGCAGCAGAGTCTCGATGGGCGTCTTCCCCACCAGCCGCACGAAGAACAGCTGCTCGATGACGGGCGACGACACGATGCGCAGCGACGGCAGCCGCAGCAGGAGGCGCCCGAAGCGGTTGGGCTGGTTCGGGTACTGGTTCCTCACGTACTCCTCCAGGGCGCACTGGGACTTCTCCTGGATGCTCTCCACGTGGGCCACGTCCGACAGGCCCATGGCGTCTGCGGGACAGGGACACGGGTCAGGAAACAGGTTTAACGTGTTTAAACGTACAATTCAGAGAAGTCAATTTGACACTATTTGACATTTGAAAACATGGAACATAAAGGGCCAGATGTTGTGGTTCACGGCGCAGGCTGTAGAGCAGACGACTGCGCAGACGGTGGAGCTCTTTGTAATCTTCAGTGTCAGACCTGGAGCAAAAAGATTTTTCTACAGATTGTTTTCCCCCTTAACCCGCCTAAACCAAATGCATTCTGTCCTCTTTGGTCATTATATAGGTCTGTGTAACACCTCATTTGAAAGCTAAGACCCACAAAACTGATCTTTTTGCTTGTGTTGTTGCTGTTTTGTGTCACCTTTTGTATGTTTTTTTTCTTTCTTTTTTTTCCATTTTTGTTGAATTTTTGTTGAGTTTTTGTTGAGTTTTTGTCACATTTTTCTTGAATTTTTGTTGAATTTTTGTCATTTTTTTGTTGAATTTTTGTCATTTTTTTGTTGAATTTTTGTCATTTTTTTGTTGAATTTTTGTCACATTTTTGTTGAATTTTTGTCACATTTTTTGTTGAATTTTTGTCACATTTTTGTTGAATTTTTGTCACATTTTTGTTGAATTTTTGTTGAATTTTTGTCATTTTTTTGTCACATTTTTGTTGAATTTTTGTTGAATTTTTGTCATTTTTTTGTCACATTTTTGTTGAATTTTTGTCACATTTTTGTTGAATTTTTGTCACATTTTTGTTGAATTTTTGTCACATTTTTGTCACATTTTGTTGCGTTTACATCCTTATTTTCTTAAAAATTTTTGTGGCTGTTTTGGTGCTTTTTTCCCCAAGCAGCTTTTTGATTTGGGTAAAGCCAAACTGGAGAAAACGGGATCCGTTCAGGTGGGAGTTAAGAGGTTCACTGTTTTCAAACATGACCATATATGGGCGAGTTCAGAGATGACGTCATGAAAAACACAACAGCAGAAGTGTTAAAACTGAATCCTCCTGAGCTTCTAAATGACCTCCAGCAGGTCCAGGACTGAGGTCTGACTGCAGCTTCTCCTGAGGCCCAGGGAGGTTCTGTCAGACTCGTTTAGAGAAACATAACGTGAGAGAAATGCCCGACACTGATGGAGAAAACCAACAAACCCACGAGTCGCTTCTGAAACGGTTTTACGCTGATCAGAGATAAAAGGAAATCACAGAGAAAAAGCACAAGACACAAACCAAACCCGGCTCCTCGGGTCACATGGAGGTCATGAAGGAACTGATGGTTTTGATAGAAGTGGCTACAGACGGTTCACTCTGGGAGGAAAACTGCTCAAACATCTGCAAATTTAAACTCTTTAGGATGAAGGACGTCTGTGAAAACTTCCTCCTCTGTCACTGAGCACAGGCGTCCCCCAGGGCTGTGTCCTGCCTCCATCTGTATATTCACTGCACATAGATACAGACGGCATCACTGGAATCGCCCATATATGGTCATTTTTGAAAAAAGTTAAGGGGGAAAACAAAAAAAATTGAAAAAATAAAAATAAAAATTGAAAAAAAAAGGAAAAATTGAAAAAATAAATACATATTTTATTGTTTTTTTCAAATGTTTATGTATGTTTTTTTTTCCTTTTTTTCCAATGTTTTTATTTTTATTTTATTTTTTCAATTTACTTTTTTTTTCTTCAAATTTTTACTTATTTATAAAAAAAAAAAAAAGTTTTTTTGCCGTGGCTCAGGCTTTTGTCTGACATAAAAACAAACAACGCTGTGTGATGATGTCATCAGTCCGCACTGCTCAGTTTGCTTGCGCAGGTGTGAGAGCTGGCCAGCAGGGGGCAGGTGTGAAACAGGGACCTCTCTTTAATCAAGGCGTACTTGAAATCATTTGTATTTTTATAACTGTCCAGAAAACATAAAATATCATCATAGTGTTTGATTAATGAATAAATAAAATAAAGATAGACTTTTTTTTAAAGGCAACAAATAATCGTTTGAATAATCATGATTTCAATGATGACATAAATAATCGTGATATTTTTTTTTCAGTAATGGAGCTGCCCTATGTTCCACAGACACTGAGACGTTCCTCCTCTGTGTCAGGATCAGGTCTGAAGAGCAGACTGACCCCACAGGCCGGGGGTCACGTTTCACCGTCAGAACGTCCACCAGGGGGTTATGTAGGTCAGGGCAGACCCTCGTCACCCCCCATGTATAATTCAGAGCAGAGGAGGAGGAGGGGGGGGCAGGGGTCGCTCTGACACGTTTCAATTATAGATGGAGACACAGGACAAAGAGTCGCCGCCTGCTCCGCTCAGAGAGATCGTCCTTTACAGCACAAGATGACTTTAGATTTATGATTATATTCATCACGACGGTTTCCTGGTTTAGCAGAGACGCTTTAACCTCTTAACTCCCGCTTTAATCTCTTAACTCCCGCCTGAAACGAGAGGATCCTTTTCCTCACGTCATCAGATGTTTTTTCCATCATTTTCTTGTTGGGTATTCAACTCATTTTTGTAACTTTTTTGTCACATTTTTATCATTTTTTTGTCACATTTTTTGTCACATTTTTATCATTTTTTGGTCATTTTTTTGTCATTTTTTTGTCTTTTTTTGTCACATTTTTATCATTTTTTGTCACATTTTTAATCATTTTTTTGTCATTTTTTTGTCATTTTTTGTCACATTTTTTGTCACATTTTTATCATTTTTTGGTCATTTTTTAATAATTTTTTTTATCATTTTTTTGTCACATTTTTATCATTTTTTTGTCATTTTTTTGTCACATTTTTATCATTTTTTGTCCATTTTTTATCACATTTTTGTCATTTTTTTTGTCACATTTTTATCATTTTTTTGTCATTTTTTTGTCACATTTTTATCAAATTTTTGTCATTTTTTTGTCACATTTTTATCATTTTTTGTCACATTATCATTTTTTTGTCATTTTTTTGTCACATTTTTATCATTTTTTGTCCATTTTTTATCACATTTTTGTCATTTTTTTGTCACATTTTTATCATTTTTTGTCACATTTTTATCAAATTTTTGTCATTTTTTTGTCACATTTTTTATCACATTTTTGTCATTTTTTTGTCACATTTTTATCAAATTTTTGTCATTTTTTTGTCATATTTTTGTCATTTTTTGTCACATTTTGTCTTTTTTTTTTGTCACATTTTTATCATTTTGTTGTCACATTTTTGTCATATTTTTTTCACATTTTTGTCATTTTTTGGTCATTTTTTGTCAATTTTTTGGGTTAGGCTAACCCTAACCCTATAGCCCTATACATTAGCTTTATAAAAATGCTGTGAGGAAGTTTTCTTTCCCTGTCTTGGAACCAGCAGAATGTTGTAACATAAATATTGATGATTGTAAAGTCACTAGAATAGGACAAAATGACTATATGTCATATCTTCTTTGTGCATAGTAAATGAATGTATCCATTTCTTAAGTACGAAAGGGGGTCGGCTCTAACAAGCTGAAGCTTCTGCTGACTCCTTTTGAGCATCATATCCACGTTATTTATTTATCTATTTGGCGATTCACCTACGCATGTATCTTTCTTTTTCTTGATTACTGAGCTGAGCTCTGTTCCTATGAAGAACTTTGTGGAGCTCAGATGCTCAAATAAAAAAGATGAATTGAATTGAAATTGAAGTTTACCTCAAAATAGGTCATTTCTTTTCATATTATAGCCTAATTTATAGCCTATTTTTTAATGAATTGATAAGCAAAGTGATAAAGAACTGTATCAATAAGAGAAACTATCATCAGATTTTTGTCATTTTTTCATCAGATTTTTGTCATTTTTTCATCACTTTTTTTTTCATTTTTTCATCAGATTTTTGTCATTTTTTCATCAGATTTTTGTTATTTTTTCATCACTTTTTTGTCATTTTTTCATCAGATTTTTGTCATTTTTTCATCAGATTTTTGTCATTTTTTCATCAGATTTTTGTTATTTTTTCATCACTTTTTTGTCATTTTTTCATCAGATTTTTGTCATTTTTTCATCAGATTTTTGTCATTTTTTCATCAGATTTTTGTTATTTTTTCATCACTTTTTTGTCATTTTTTCATCACTTTTTTGTCGTTTTTTCAACAGATTTTTGTCATTTTTTCATCACTTTTTTGTCATTTTTTCATCAGATTTTTGTCATTTTTTCAACACTTTTTTGTCATTTTTTCATCAGATTTTTGTCGTTTTTTCAACAGATTTTTGTCATTTTTTCATCACTTTTTTGTCATTTTTTCATCAGATTTTTGTCATTTTTTCATCACATTGTTGATATTTCAATTACATACAGTTCTGTTTAAGCCCCGGGGCCTATGGGTACATTAAGGAGGGCCTGGCCGCTGCTGTAGTAAAAAGAGCTGTTTTTCCTCTGACAGAGTTAAACCCGCTCCTCTGTGGCGGGTCGTGGCAGGTCGTGGCGGGTGTGATGGGGTCGTGGCGGGTCGTGGCAGGTCGTGGCGGGTCGTGGCGGGTCGTGGCGGGTCGTGGCGGGTCATGGCGGGTCGTGGCGGGTCGTGGCGGGTCGTGGCGGGTCGTGGCGGGTCGTGGCGGGTCGTGGCGGGTCGTGGCGGGTCGTGGCGGGTCAGGGATTACTCGCCCTCGCTCTGCCCCGTGGTCACCGTTCCACACTCAGGGCAGGAAAAGCCGCTGCTAATCCTCCTGAGCCGCAGATCTGTTTACTGTAAACGCTGCTTAAAACGAGGAGGATTTATCGCCGGAATCTGCGCCAACGTCCAACATCTCCCCAACCTTATCTCCGGCTTTCACGCCTCGGCCACTTCCTGCTCAAACAAGGCGGCGCTGATGGGAAAGACGAGGACACGACCGTCCCGAACGACCAGGTTATTCCATCAGAGCCACGGGTATATTCCAACATGACGAGGATCACGGACTCATCGAGGCGAGGTCTTAAAGTGTTACCAGCCAAACAAAACCTGCTCCTCATGACCATCTAGACCAGGGGTTCCCAAACCTTCTTCTGCAAAATGTAATTAGCATTTATAACAATTAACCCCTTAACTCCCACCTGAACCGAGCACATTTTCTCCAGTTTGGCTTTACCCCAATCCAAAAGCTTCTGGAAATAAGGTGAGAAAATAGCAACAGAACTGAGACGAAAACAATGATGGAAATGTGACAAAAAAGTGAGAAAAAATGGATGAAAAAGTGGCAAAAATGTCACAAAAATGTCACATGAAGCTGACAAAAAATGGACAAAAATGTGACAAAATTTGACAAAAATGTGACAAAATGTGAAAAAAAAATTGACAAAATTTGACAAAAAAAAGGACAAAAATGTGACAAAAATTGACAAAAAATGGAAAAAAAATGACAAAAAAAATGACAAAAATTGACAAAAAATTACAAGAAAAGACAAAAATGTGACAAAAAATAACAAAAATTTGACTAAAAAATGACAAAAATGTGACAAAAATTGACAAAAAATGAAAAAAAATGAAAAAAAATGAAAAAAATTGACAAAAAATTACAAGAAAAGACAAAAATGTGACAAAATGTGACCAAAAAATGACAAAAATTTGACAAAAAAATGACAAAAATTTGATTAAAAAAAATGACAGAAAAATGACAAAAAATGACAAAAAAAAATAAAATACAAAAATGTGATTAAAATTTCACAAGAAATGACCAACAAGTTGCAAAAATGAGTTGAATAAAAATGATGGAAGAAGATCTGATGACGTGAGGAAAAAGATCCTCTCGGTTCAGGCGGGAGTTAAGAGGTTAAAGGCGCTATACCTGGAATGGACCAACATTTATTTTCTCCACTTCTAGCAAACATTTCCTTGTTATCCAGAGTGTTGTTGATTTCTGGAGATATATATTATTTTTAATCCATACAGTCTTTATATTTGAAGAGTTTAGTGGTGCTAATGCTAGGCTAGTGCATGCCTATGGTAACTAGTAGCCTGCATTAAAAACAGTCTGGCCCGAGCAATTTTGGGAGAAAAATCTAAACTTTCTCTAATTAACCTCTTACCCCCCGCCTGAACCAAGCGTATTTTCTCCATTTCGGCTTTACCCAAACCTAAAAGCTTCTCAACTAGAGCTTACAGCCTATTGGCCAGTGCAGCGCCGCATTTGAAAGATAATACAAATGTTTAGGGATATTTTTCCTCACGTTGTTGCTGCATTGTTGCCACTTTGCCACTTTTCTGTAACTTTTTTCCTACCAATTTTTGTCATTTTTTCAACAGATTTTTGTCATTTTTTCATCACTTTTCCGTTATTTTTTCATCCGATTTTTGTCTTTTTTTCATCATATTTTCGTCACTTTTTCATAATTTTTTTTCAATCACTTTTCCGTAATTGTTTCATCACATATTTGTCATTTTTTCATTACATTTTTGAAATTTCTTCATCACTTTTATGTGTACTTTTTTTTCGTTTTTTCATCACATTTTTTTCCATTTTTTCATCAGAATTTTTTCATTTTTTCATCACTTTTTTGTCATTTTTTTGTCACTTTTTTGTCATTTTTTCATCACATTTTTTTCATTTATTCATCAGATTTTTGTCATTTTTTCATCACTTTTTTTGTCATTTTTTCATCACATTTTTGTCATTTTTTCATCACTTTTTTGTCATTTTTTCATCACATTTTTGTCATTTTTTCATCACATTTTTGTCATTTTTTCATCACATTTTTGTCATTTTTTCATCACTTTTTTGTCATTTTTTCATCACATTTTTGTCATTTTTTCATCACTTTTTTGTCATTTTTTCATCACTTTTTTTCATTTTTTCATCACATTTTTGTCATTTTTTCATCACTTTTTTGTCATTTTTTCATCACATTTTTGTCATTTTTTCATCACATTTTTGTCATTTTTTCGTCACTTTTTTGTCATTTTTTCATCACTTTTTTTCATTTTTTCATCACATTTTTGTCATTTTTTCATCAGAATTTTTTCATTTTTTCATCACTTTTTTGTCATTTTTTTGTCACTTTTTTGTCATTTTTTCATCACATTTTTTTCCATTTTTACATCAGAATTTTTTCATTTTTTCATCAAATTGTCATTTTTTCATCACTTTTTTTGTCATTTTTTCATCACTTTTTTGTCATTTTTTCGTCACTTTTTTGTCATTTTTTCATCACATTTTTGTCATTTTTTCATCACATTTTTGTCATTTTTTCATCACTTTTTTGTCATTTTTTCATCACTTTTTTGTCATTTTTTCATCACTTTTTTTGTCATTTTTTCATCACTTTTTTGTCATTTTTTCATCACTTTTTTGTCATTTTTTCATCACTTTTTTTGTCATTTTTTCATCACTTTTTTGTCATTTTTTGTCATTTTTTTGTCACTTTTTTGTCATTTTTTTGTCACTTTTTTGTCATTTATTCATCTGATTTTTGTCATTTTTGTCATTCCAATCTGGAGAAAATGGAATCCGTTCAGGTGGGAGTTAAGAGGTTAACGCGCTAAAGCTGAGGCGCTGAGGAGGATGTGAGACCTGCTGCTGAGGAGGATGTGAGACCTGCTGCTGAGGAGGATGTGAGACCTGCTGCTGAGGAGGATGTGAGACCTGCTGCTGAGGAGGATGTGAGACCTGCTGCTGAGGAGGATGTGAGACCTGCTGCTGAGGAGGATGTGAGACCTGCTGCTGAGGAGGATGTGAGACCTGCTGCTGAGGAGGATGTGAGACCTGCTGCTGAGGAGGATGTGAGACCTGCTGCTGAGGAGGATGTGAGACCTGCTGCTGAGGAGGATGTGAGACCTGCTGCTGAGGAGGTTCTGACCTGAGGTGAAGAGCACGATGGACTTGAGGCAGGAGTACTCGGCCGTGTCCACCTGCAGAGCTTTGAGCTTCTCCACCTGCTCCTGGAAGACCCGGATGTGGTCCATGAAGGCGACCACGCGCTCGGCCGACATGGGCGACGCGTGGAGCCCGGCCGCCGCCAGCAGCGGCGCCACGTGCAGCGGCATGGAGCACTGCGCCGCGTTCAGCACAAACAGCTCGCTCCAGGACATCCGCAGCAGCGCCACCTGCAGGAGAGCGAGGGGAGGTCAGGTCTGCTCTCAAGAAACTAGACAGAGTTAACACGATTATATTTCAGATTTGGATAAAGCTTGTTCCCAGCTTTCCTTAGTTTGGCCATTTTTGTGATGTTTATGCTTCACTTTCTTATTAGACACCGACAGGAAGTGACATCAGCAGCTTCAAAATGCAACAAAAAAAACTTTTCTGCCCAACATTTCTTCATTGAAATTGCTAGGGAGGCACCGATACCACTTCTTCTAAAACCGATTCGAGTACTTTGATTTAAGTACTCGCCGATACCGAATACCGATACGAGTACAAGGCGTTTACTTCAACGTTCTTACTTTTTTCACAGCAGATTGGTTTGTAATTAGTTAATTTACTCATGTACATTTCCTTAAGTAAAGTATTTGACACATTTAAGAGCCGTTATATTAGAATTGTGCTGATGCCATTTATTTATTTATTTTATTTTCATTCAATATATTTTTTTATTTTTATGTCTCTGTCCATCATAGACAGAAAAGCCCATGTCCTAAAGCTCCCAATGCCTGAGCTTTATTCATTTATGTGTTTTTATTTAACAATAGTATTGAGATGTTTCTTAAATGGTCTCTTTTCGTCTTTACTTCAGCTCCTGTAGATCTTCTCGTGTGTTTGTAGTAACTTAGCGAGAAGCTACAGCGTTTTCATTGTTCTGCTGCAGCTCATTTTCCCTCAATATAAACATGCTGTATGTCTTTCATCTGGATTTTCTGAGGACTTTTTAGTCGCTGGGTTAGTTTTTCAGATGAATAAACCCCTGGGCATAAAACGGCGTCAGAATGGCTTAAACTGCGCTAGCCACGAGTTAGCAACGTTAGCAACGTTAGCCTGTATGTTGTAAACACTGCAGACGCTGCAGCGCTAACAACATTAAGCTCTGGTTAAATCCAGCTCAGACTCTGGTGCGCCTCGTAGCTGCGCCTCGTAGCTGCGCCTCGTAGCTGCGCCTCGTAGCTGCGCCTCGTAGGTCAAATGGTGTCGGTTTCTGGTATCGGGGCCTCATGAACGAGTACGAGTATGAGGACAAGCCTGTGGTATCGGTCCATCCCTAGAAATCGCTGCTTCACTGAAATAAAATGATGATTATGCAATTATGTTATCGATCTAAACAAGCCCTATACTCATAGAGTGAAGGTCCTGACGTCAGTGAGACGTTCCCCTGACGTCAGTGAGACGTTCCCCTGACGTCAGTGAGACGTTCTCCTGACGTCAGTGAGACGTTCTCCTGACGTCAGTGAGACGTTCTCCTGACGTCAGTGAGACGTTCCCCTGACGTCAGTGAGACGTTCTCCTGACGTCAGTGAGACGTTCTCCTGCCGTCAGTGAGACGTTCCCCTGACGTCAGTGAGACGTTCCCCTGACGTCAGTGAGACGTTCTCCTGACGTCAGTGAGACGTTCTCCTGACGTCAGTGAGACGTTCTCCTGACGTCAGTGAGACGTTCTCCTGCCGTCAGTGAGACGTTCCCCTGACGTCAGTGAGACGTTCTCCTGATGTCAGTGAGACGTTCCCCTGACGTCAGTGAGACGTTCTCCTGACGTCAGTGAGACGTTCCCCTGACGTCAGTGAGACGTTCCCCTGACGTCAGTGAGACGTTCTCCTGACGTCAGTGAGACGTTCTCCTGATGTCAGTGAGACGTTCTCCTGACGTCAGTGAGACGTTCTCCTGACGTCAGTGAGACGTTCTCCTGACGTCAGTGAGACGTTCTCCTGACGTCAGTGAGACGTTCTCCTGACGTCAGTGAGACGTTCCCCTGACGTCAGTGAGACGTTCTCCTGACGTCAGTGAGACGTTCTCCTGACGTCAGTGAGACGTTCTCCTGACGTCAGTGAGACGTTCTCCTGACGTCAGTGAGACGTTCTCCTGACGTCAGTGAGACGTTCTCCTGATGTCAGTGAGACGTTCTCCTGCCGTCAGTGAGACGTTCCCCTGACGTCAGTGAGACGTTCTCCTGACGTCAGTGAGACGTTCCCCTGACGTCAGTGAGACGTTCCCCTGACGTCAGTGAGACGTTCCCCTGACGTCAGTGAGACGTTCTCCTGCCGTCAGTGAGACGTTCCCCTGACGTCAGTGAGACGTTCTCCTGACGTCAGTGAGACGTTCTCCTGACGTCAGTGAGACGTTCCCCTGACGTCAGTGAGACGTTCCCCTGACGTCAGTGAGACGTTCTCCTGACGTCAGTGAGACGTTCTCCTGACGTCAGTGAGACGTTCTCCTGACGTCAGTGAGACTTTCTCCTGCCGTCAGTGAGACGTTCTCCTGCCGTCAGTGAGACGTTCTCCTGACGTCAGTGAGACGTTCTCCTGACGTCAGTGAGACGTTCTCCTGACGTCAGTGAGACGTTCTCCTGCCGTCAGTGAGACGTTCTCCTGCCGTCAGTGAGACGTTCTCCTGACGTCAGTGAGACGTTCTCCTGACGTCAGTGAGACGTTCTCCTGACGTCAGTGAGACGTTCTCCTGACGTCAGTGAGACGTTCTCCTGACGTCAGTGAGACGTTCTCCTGATGTCAGTGAGACGTTCTCCTGACGTCAGTGAGACGTTCCCCTGACGTCAGTGAGACGTTCTCCTGACGTCAGTGAGACGTTCTCCTGACGTCAGTGAGACGTTCTCCTGATGTCAGTGAGACGTTCTCCTGACGTCAGTGAGACGTTCTCCTGCCGTCAGTGAGACGTTCTCCTGACGTCAGTGAGACGTTCTCCATGTTCCTCCTTCTGCAGAAGAACCGTCCGTACCTGGTCCATGAGCTGCAGGTCGGGGAAGAAGGGGATGTTCTTGGCCCACTCCACGGCGGAGAACAGCAGCCGCGCCGCCAGCTCGCAGATGTTCTCGATGCCCATCAGGTTATTTCCCTGCATGCACTGGGCTCCGTAGCGGGACGTGGGGTACGGCTCCGCCCGCAGCAGCAGCGAGATGAAGCCCGACAGGTACGGCTGAGCGCTGTAGGCGTCCGAGCCGTTCGGGAGGTACTGGCCCGGGCTGCTCTGGGAGCTGGAGGTCCGGCCGCGCTGCACCGCTGCAACAGAGGGCGGAGTTACTGATGCAGGAACCAGCTAACGAGCTAACGAACACAGGAACGAGCTAACGAGCACAGGAACAAGCTAATGATCACAGAAACAGGCTAATGAACAAGCTAACAATCACAGGAACAAGCTAACAATCACAGGAACAAGCTAACAATCACAGGAACAAGCTAATGATCACAGGAACAAGCTAACGAGCACAGGAACAAGCTAATGATCACAGAAACAGGCTAATGATCACAGAAACAGGCTAGTGAACAAGCTAACGATCACAGGAACAAGCTAATGATCACAGGAACCAGCTAACAGTTACAGGAACGAGCTAACGAGCTAACGAACAGGCTAATGAGCACAGGAACGAGCTAACGAGCTAACGAACAGGCTAACGAGCTAATGAACAGGCTAACGAGCTAGTGAACAGGCTAACGAGCACAGGAACAAGCTAACGAGCTAACGAGCTAACGAGCACAGGAACGAGCTAACGAGCTAACGAGCTAACGAGCACAGGAACGAGCTAACGAGCTAACGAGCTAACGAGCACAGGAACGAGCTAACGAGCTAATGAACGAGCTAACGAGCACAGGAACAAGCTAACAATCACAGAAACAGGCTAATGATCACAGGAACAAGCTAACGAGCTAACGAACAGGCTAATGATCACAGAAACAGGCTAATGAACAAGCTAATGATCTCATGAACAAGCTAACGATCACAGGAACAGGCTAATGATCAAAGAAACAGGCTAATGAACAAGCTAACGATCACAGGAAAAAGCTAATGATCACAGAAACAGGCTAATGAACAAGCTAATGATCTCATGAACAAGCTAACGATCACAGGAACAAGCAAATGAACAAGCTAACGATCAAAGGAACAAGCTAACGATCACAGGAACAAGCTAATGAACAAGCTAACGATCACAGGAACAAGCTAACGATCACAGAAACAGGCTAATGAACAAGCTAATGATCACAGGAACAAGCTAATGAACAAGCTAACGATCACGGGAACAAGCTAACAATCACAGGAACAAGCTAACGATCACAGGAACAAGCTAATGAACAAGCTAACGATCACAGGAACAAGCTAACGATCACAGGAACAAGCAAATGAACAAGCTAACGATCAAAGGAACAAGCTAACGATCACAGGAACAAGCTAATGAACAAGCTAACGATCACAGGAACAAGCTAACAATCACAGGAACAAGCTAACGATCACAGGAACAAGCTAACGATCACAGGAACAAGCAAATGAACAAGCTAACGATCACAGGAACAAGCTAATGATCACAGAAACAAGCTAATGAACAAGCTAACAATCACAGGAACAAGCTAACGATCACAGACACGGAGAGGCTTCTGCTGGACTTTGCGTTACGTTGTTTATACCGATACTGAACGACCTGAACGATTCTTTTTCCGATCCCTAAACTAAAACAAGTCACTTCCTTTAACCCCGAACCCGCCGCCTGAACCGAGCACATTTTCTCCAGTCGACCTTTACCCAAATCTAAAAGCTTCGACAAAAAAGGGATGAAAAAGCAACAAAAACAGGACAAAAAAGTGACGACCTCCACAGTTTGAATCAAAATGCTCAGAGTAAACGAGCTCTAGTGTGTTTGTGTGTGTTTGTGTGTTTGTGTGTGTGTGTGTGTGTTTGGATGGACGTCATAGCGAGTCAGGGCGTCTGAGGTCAGCAGATTATGGCTCTGATCTGTGAAATCATCCTCACGGTCCCGGGTCACTGACGAAAATAGAACAAACTCTCTCTTTACCAGGATCATTCACAAACACTGACGGGTTTGGGATCCACGTGTAGCAGGAGAGACGCTGTAATCCAAATATGGTCATTTCCTGTGTGGGAGACAGCGGCGGCTAAAGACGGGAGCGAGTGCAGACAAAGAGACTAAAATAAACAATAAAACATCCCAAAAGCTTAGTTACATTTACTCAAGTACAGGTCACTTTTAGAAGTAATTTAGTGGTAGTTTTATCATACGGTACTTCTACTTGAGTAAAAATATTTGTTACTTTGCTCCATTCGTTGGTCTCGTGCTCCTCGTTCTTTAGAATGATTTAGTTTTTCCTCAGGATTTCATGTTTTGTTTCACACATTTATGTCGTCACTGAAAATAAATCTTTTCCGCTCAGTTACTCAGAGTACTCGAGTAACTTTTTCTACTTTTTAACTTCTGCTTCAGGAATTGTTTCTGTCGCTAAACCTTTACTCGTTTCAAAGCAACATTACTTGAGTAAATAGTTACTGTTACTGAACAAGCTAACGATCACAGGAACAAGCTAACGATCACAGGAAAAAGCTAACGATCACAGGAGCAAGATAACAATCACAGGAGCAAGATAATGAACAAGCTAACGATCACAGGAAAAAGCTAACGATCACAGGAAAAAGCTAACGATCACAGGAAAAAGCTAACGATCACAGGAAAAAGCTAACGATCACAGGAAAAAGCTAACGATCACATGAACAAGCTAACGATCACAGGAAAAAGCTAACGATCACAGGAGCAAGATAACAATCACAGGAGCAAGATAATGAACAAGCTAACGATCACATGAACAAGCTAACGATCACAGGAAAAAGCTAACGATCACAGGAAAAAGCTAACGATCACATGAACAAGCTAACGATCACAGGAACAAGCTAACGATCACAGGAACAAGCTAACGATCACATGAACAAGCTAACGATCACAGGAAAAAGCTAACGATCAGAGGAACAAGCTAATGAACAAGCTAACGATCACAGGAACAAGCTAACGATCACAGGAACAAGCTATTGAACAAGCTAGCGATCACATGAACAAGCTAACGATCACAGGAGCAAGATAACGATCACATGAACAAGCTAACGATCACAGGAACAAAACAGTTACTCTGGCTCTGTCACAAACTGGGCGTCACGGGGGCTCAGTGGTTAGCGCTCGGGCATCACAGTTAGAAGGTCCCGGGTTTGTTTCCCACCTGGTCGGGGCCTTTCTGTGTCTGTGTAGCTTTCCCCTACCACTAAAAACATGTACAATAGGTTCACCTCTGGGGTCAGGACTCCCCTGTAAAAGAGATTCTTCATCTCCTGGTTCAATAAAATAAAACAAACAAAAACTATAAACTTTACCCTGGCCCTGAGTGTCCTCGAGGGCCACACTCGTCACACACTCGCCTTTAGTCGACTAAAATTGCAAGTAAATTTAGTCGACTAAATTTAAGACTAATTTATTGGACTTTGCATTGATAATCTTCATTCTAATCATATTTAATGTTGTTCCTCTGCTTCATGTTTCTGCTCCACATGAACAAAGCTCAGAGCTGATCCTTTACATGATCTGAGGCTCTTTCAGACGCTCAATACAAGTTTGGATGATTTTAGTCTCTCCTTTTCATTTTTATTTAGTCTGATTTTAGTCGACTAAAATATCTGGACATTTTAGTCACAGTTTTAGTCTCATGAGGAACTTTTAATTTAGTTTTAGTCCAATTTTTGTCACAAAAATATCACTTTGACTAAAATTAAGACTAAATATTTTAGTCGACGAAATTATCACTCGTCACACACTCGTCACACACTCAGTTTTGCACTGTTTGAGTCTGTGTTTACGAGAACAGTGTTTTTCAACCTTTTTTGAGCTCAGGCCCTTTTTTTTCATTGAAAAAATCCAGAGGCACCGGCAGAACATGTTTACAATGTAACTCTGTGGCCGATATTCACAATACAAAGTCTCATCAAAGTGTTGAATAAGAACGCCGTCGTCACTCCCGTCACATTCCTGCATCTATAATTCTCTCATCTCATAGAAGTGAGTTTCCTGACGTCACTGATATGGAAGTACTTTACTAAACTACTTCAAAAACCGTTTCAGCACGAAGAAACGTCTAACCTCTGAACCGTCACCAGGACCGTGGACATTTCCTCCAGTTTGACTTCACACAAATCTAAAAACCTTTGAAAAAGAGCGTCCAAAAAACAAGAATGAAAATGCAACAAAATGTGACAAAAAAAGAACTCGGTATCGATTCCAAATGTCCGATACTGAACCGATACCATGATCGCCCTGAACCTGGAGAATCCAAATCCCTGAGCTCCTGAAGGGCAGGATCAGGGCTGACCTTTGACCTCTGAACCCCTGTCTCCAGCGTCCACTAAAGTAAAACCAAACATAACTTTCCTCACAGATCTGTAGCATCTAAAGTCCAAACATTTCACTTTCACAAAAATGAAGAGAAAAGAAAAATAGCTTGAAAGTTCATGAAATTGTTTCTGAATTTGTTTTTCGCACAAATGTTATTATATTATTATTACGATATTACACTAAAAAAAAAGTCAAATAAATGTCATTCCATTTATAGAAGTCAAATCAGGTAGAGCTCGTTTAACCTCTTAACTCCCGCCTGAACCGAGAGGATCTTTTTCCTCAAGTCATCAGGTTTTCCATTATTTGTTGTTCGGTATTCAACTCATTTTTGTAACTTTTTTGTCATTTTTGTGTCATTTTTTCCTCACATTTTTGTCAATTTTTGGTCACTTTTTTGTCGTATTTTCGTCAATTTTTTTCATCAAATCTTTTCAATTTTTAAATAATTTTTTGTCATTTTTTGGTCACATTTTTCTTCAATTTTTTGTCACTTTTTTGTCACATTTCCATCATTGTTTTCGTCTCAGTTTTGTTGCTATTTTCACACCTTTTTTCCAGCCAAACTGGAGAAAATGTGCTCGGTTCAGGCGGGAGTTAAGGGGTTAAGAAGTTCTACTCAAACAAAAAGTGTCAAAATGGCGACGAAAGCGACAAGAAGAAAAGTGACAAAAACACAATGAAAGGAGGATGAAAAAGCCACAAAAAAACAACACAAAAACGATGAGAACAGGACAAAAGAGCGACAAAAACATGCCGGAACAGCAACATTTAGGGCTGGCCGATAAATGAGATCTGGGATTAGATCATATCGTGAAATGAACAAAAAGAAACAGGTAACGTCAAGTTTAAACTGAGCTCTTTACTTTGTTTTCTCTTATTTTTATTTAAGATGTTTTTTGTTTTTTTATTTAAATGTGACCTCACGGAGCTTTGTTTTACAGTGTTTATGTTACATTTTTACAGTGAATTTTCAATAAAGCGACTCTGACTGAACATTACATTCACAGATCTCACTTTGCAGAAACAATATCGGGATAGTATTTATATCGGATATATCGATATTCAACCTAAATATATCGGGACATGAGTTTTAGTCGCCCAGAACAACGACACAATAATAAAGAGGGAAAAACTGAACGAAAAAGAGAAGAAAAAGTGACAAAAATACGCAATAACAAAGCAACAAAAAAGCTTTATAGGTCTTAGCTTTCAAATGAGGCTGGCCTGTAGGCTGTAAATCACAGTCGAGGAGCTTTTAGATTTGGGTAAAGCTTTTTTTGTCACATTTTGTCACATTTTTGTCATTTTTTGGTCATTTTTTGGTCAAATTTTTGTAAATTTTTTTTATTTTATCGTCAATTTTTTATCAAATTTTTGTCACATTTTTATCACATTTTTTGTCACATTTTTGTCACATTTTTATCACATTTCCATCATTGTTTTCGTCTCAGTTTTGTTGCTATTTCCTCACCTTTTTCCCAGAAGCTTTTGCATTGGGGTAAAGCCAAACTGGAGAAAACGTGCTCGGTTCAGGTGGGAGTTAAGGGGTTAAGAAGTTCTACTCAAACAAAAAGTGTCAAAATGGCGCCGAAAGTTTTATAGGTCTTAGCTTCCAGATGAGGCCGGCCTGTAGGCGGTAAATCACAGTCGAGGAGCTTTTAGATTTGGGTAAAGCTGAACTGGACAAATGCGCTGGGTTAAAGTGGAGAGAAAGAGGTTTGATTTGGTTTAAAGTGTTTTATCGTTTCCGTGAAGCGTCTGTCCTTCATGTCCCGCCCCCTCCACAGTGTGAGGTCAGGGCCGGACCGGGACTGAAACACAGCCCTGGACTCTGACAGGGCCGGACCGGGACTGAAACACAGCCCTGGACTCTGACAGGGCCGGAGCGGGACTGAAACACAGCCCTGGACTCTGACAGGACCGGGACTGAAACACAGCCCTGGACTCTGACAGGGCCGGACCGGGACTGAAACACAGCCCTGGACTCTGACAGGGCCGGACCGGGACTGAAACACAGCCCTGGACTCTGACAGGGCCGGACCGGGACTGAAACACAGCCCTGGACTCGGACCAGCCTGGTCCAAATCAGCGTAAATGTGACACTTCCACAAATACATGTTTTAACCTCTTACCCCCCGCCTGAACCGAGAGCATTCTGTCCTCTTTTGACTCATTTGAAAGCTAAGACCCACAAAACGGACCTGTTTTCTCGCGCGGTTGCTGTGTTGTGTCAACTTTTGGATGTTTTTTTTCTTTTTTTTTCTTTTTTGTCACGTTTTTGTTGAATTTTTGTCACTTTTTTGTCATTTTTTTGTTGATTTTTTGTTGAAATTTTGTCACTTTTTTGTCACATTTTTGTTGAAATTTTGTTGAAATTTTGTCACATTTTTGTCACATTTTTGTCACATTTTTGTCACATTTTTGTCACATTTTTGTCACTTTTTTGTCACTTTTTTGTCACATTTTTGTCACGTTTTTGTTGAATTTTTGTCATTTTTTTGTTGAATTTTTGTCACTTTTTTGTCACATTTTTGTTGAGTTTTTGTCATTTTTTTGTTGAATTTTTGTCACTTTTTTGTTGAGTTTTTGTCACTTTTTTGTCACGTTTTTGTTGAATTTTTGTCACTTTTTTGTTGAGTTTTTGTCATTTTTTTTTAGCTTTTGTTGAATTTTTGTCACATTTTTGTCACATTTTTGTCACACACAGTTTTTATCATTTCTTGTTGTGTTTTTTCTCATGTTTTCATCCTCACTATTTTGATCCTTTTCCTTTCAGCTTTTAGATTTGGGTAAAGCTCTTTTAAGGCGGGACCGGTGGCTCCTCTCTGCTCTTCCAGAACACAGCACATATGGCCGGTCCGCCCCGTGTGAGGCTAAAGCAAAAACTGGACTCGAGAAGTTAAAGTCTGGATGTAGCTCAGCGCGCGCGGACCGGACAGGGCTTTGTGTCGGCAAACCCCAAAAAACACTTTAAACAAAACTAATCCACGCCTTTAACACGTTTAAACCCAGGCAGAAACAGAAACTTAGCGTCATCTGGATCAACTTATCAGAATAAAAAAATGAAGCGATTTAAATTTAAGGCTTTTCAAACAGTGCCTTTAAGTGACACAAACATAACAGACCGGGCCGTAAACAGGTGGGACAGGGGGACACGGGGGGGACACAGGGGGGACACAGGGGGGACACGGAGGGACAGGTGGTCCCGTCTCCGTGCGTAAAGGACCAGCCGGACGCAGCCTTGGAGAGGTCAGTCACAGAGGAGGCACGAGTCCGGGAGTTTGGAACGAGATTTCTGGATGTTTGTGTTTGTTCATTAAAGTCGTGTCTCTGTGCTCACGAACATTAAACTCTTATTAAAACTGTTAAATTAAACTCTTGTTAAAACTCTCTGTTCTAAAGTAAAGTCGTCTGAAAACTCTCCGTTAGGTAAGTCTCGCATTAACCTCCCCGTTACGCACAGCCCGCCGGAGGATCAGCGCTCTTACCTTCCCTCCTCATGCCCACCTTCAGGCACTTCTTGAGGCGGCAGTACTGGCACTGGTTGCGGTGGTGCTGGTCGATGGGACAGTCCCGGTTCCCGCGGCACGTGTACGTCAGGCTGCGGCGCACGGAGCGCTTGAAGAAGCTCTTGCAGCCCTCGCACGTGAACTGGCCGTAGTGCTTCCCGCTGGACTTGTCCCCGCACACCATGCAGTCCACGTTGGGGAGCTTGTCCCCGGAGAGCGCGTCCGTGCCCGGGGTGGATCCGTTCGGCGTGTCCGGGCCGCCCGCCGGGTCCGGCCCGCACATCTGCAGCTGCGGGTCCGGGATGTTCTCTTGCCACTGGTTTACTACCATTGCCATGCTCCCTGCGCGTCCTGCGCGTCCTGCGCGTCCTCCGCGTCCTCCGCGTCCTCCGCGTCCTCCGCGTCACAGCGTCACAGAGTCGGAAACATCCGCGCGTGAACGATCCAAAACAAGCGTCTCCATAAAAGTCCCGCGGCAGGTAACAGGTAACAGGTAACCGGCTCCGGCGTCACATCCACGGCGTTACGTCCTCGTCCCGCAGCGGCTCCGTGCCACACTGAGCCCCGGGTCCACGCACGGCCTCTGGGTCAGCGTGGCCCCGCCCACAGCGCGTCCTTATAAGGAAGTCATGACCGAATAAGGAGCGGGCCGCACGGCCTGATTGGGCCGAGTCTCTGCGCGCACGAGAGCGAGCCGCTGATTGGACGGCTCCGAGTTTGACTGACGGCTTCAGTCAGCTGGAAACTTAATATTATTATTATTATTATTATTATTATTATTATTAGTATTATTATTTTAAATATTATTATTTTAAATATTATTATTTTAAATATTATTATTTTAAATATTATTATTTTAAATATTATTATTTTAAATATTATTATTTTAAATATTATTATTTTAAATATTATTATTAGGCCGGAGCCTGTGGGATTAAACAGTGTTTCTTATTTTATGGTTTTCCGTTTCTAAAATTGTGTCAGAGCTGTTTAACCTCTTAACTCCCACCTGAACGGATCCTATTTTCTCCAGTTTGGCTTTAACCGAATCAAAAAGCTTCTTGGGACAAAAGCACAAAATAGCCACAAAAAATGAGAAGAAAACAAGGATGTAAACGCATCAAAAATGTGACAAAAAAATCAATAAAAAATTCAACAAAAAAATGACAAAAATGTGACAAAAAATCAACAAAAATCAACAAAAATGTGACAAAAAATCAACAAAAACTCGACAAAAATGTCACAAAAACAAAACAAAAAATTGAAAAAAATTCAACAAAAAATTGACAAAAAATTGACAAAAATTCAGCCAAAAAGTGACAAAAAGTCGACAAAAATGTCACAAAAATTAAAAAAATAAAACATACAAAAGGTGCCACAACACTGCAACAACGCGAGTAAAAAGATCAGTTTTGTGGGTCTTAGCTTTCAAATGAGGTGCTACACAGGCCTATATAACAGCCAAAGAGGGTTAGGCGGGTGGTAAGAGGTAAAGAAAACCCTCAGAAACAGACTCAACATCTGTCCAGCTTCAGCTTCAGGGATGAACTGTGGAACGAGGAACATTTGTTGTGTAGAAAAAGAACGGTTCCTTAGAGTCGTCACAAACCCGTAGCTCTGTGAGGTTGAGGAAGATAATGAAAGATAATGAAAGATAATGAAAGATAATGAAAGATAATCAGCATTTACAGGCTATTGTTGAAAAACTGTCAGTTTCTAGCGATAGGATTTACGACTCTTTTCTGAAGCCGAGTCTTTGGGATCTGTTTGTTTCCGAGAGCCGTTCAAAAGACTCGTTTTAATTTAACATTTTAATAACTCGAGCCAGAAAACTCGCCGCCCCAGCTGCTGGTTCCTCAGCCATCGCTCCAGCCTGTGGTTCTCTGGAGTCAGACCTTCAGCCTGTGGTTCTCTGCAGTCAGACCTTCAGCCTGTGGTTCTCTGCAGTCAGACCTTCAGCCTGTGGTTCTCTGCAGTCAGACCTTCAGCCTGTGGTTCTCTGCAGTCAGACCTTCAGCCTGTGGTTCTCTGCAGTCAGACCTTCAGCCTGTGGTTCTCTGCAGTCAGACCTTCAGCCTGTGGTTCTCTGGAGTCAGACCTTCAGCCTGTGGTTCTCTGCAGTCAGACCTTCAGCCTGTGGTTCTCTGCAGTCAGACCTTCAGCCTGTGGTTCTCTGCAGTCAGACCTTCAGCCTGTGGTTCTCTGCAGTCAGACCTTCAGCCTGTGGTTCTCTGGAGTCAGACCTTCAGCCTGTGGTTCTCTGCAGTCAGACCTTCAGCCTGTGGTTCTCTGCAGTCAGACCTTCAGCCTGTGGTTCTCTGCAGTCAGACCTTCAGCCTGTGGTTCTCTGCAGTCAGACCTTCAGCCTGTGGTTCTCTGCTCGGACCTTCAGCCTGTGGTTCTCTGGAGTCAGACCTTCAGCCTGTGGTTCTCTGCAGTCAGACCTTCAGCCTGTGGTTCTCTGGAGTCAGACCTTTAGCCTGTGGTTCTCTGCAGTCAGACCTTCAGCCTGTGGTTCTCTGCAGTCAGACCTTCAGCCTGTGGTTCTCTGCAGTCAGACCTTCAGCCTGTGGTTCTCTGCAGTCAGACCTTCAGCCTGTGGTTCTCTGGGACCTTCAGCCTGTGGTTCTCTGCAGTCGGACCTTCAGCCTGTGGTTCTCTGCAGTCAGACCTTCAGCCTGTGGTTCTCTGGGACCTTCAGCCTGTGGTTCTCTGGAGTCAGACCTTCAGCCTGTGTCATTTTTTGTAATTTTTTGTCGTTTCTTTGTCATTTTTTTGTCACATTTTTGTCATTTTTTTGCCACATTTTTGTCACATTTTTGTCACATTTTAGTCATTTTTTTTGTCATTTTTTGTCACATTTTTTTTTAATTTTTTTGCAATTTTTTTGTCATTTTTTGTTATTTTTTTTGTCATTTTTTCGTCCTTTTTTGTCGTTTTTTTGGTAATTTTTTTGTCACATTTTTGTCCTTTTTTTTTGTCATTTTTTGGTCATTTTTTGGTCATTTTTTTGTCATTTTTTTGGTCATTTTTTCGGTCATTTTTTCGTCATTTTTTACGTAGTTTTTTTGGTCATTTTTTTGTCACATTTTTGTCATTTTTTGTCACATTTTAGTCATTTTTTGTCATTTTTTGTCACATTTTTTTTGTTTTTTTTGCAATTTTTTTGTCATTTTTTGTTATTTTTTTGTCATTTTTTTGTAATTTTTTTGTCATTTTTTCGTCATTTTTTGTCGTTTTTTTGGTAATTTTTTTGTCACATTTTTGTCGTTTTTTTGGTAATTTTTTTGTCACATTTTTGTCATTTTTTTGTCACATTTTTGTCATTTTTTGTCATTTTTTCGTCATTTATTACGTCGTTTTTTTTGTCATTTTTTGTCACATTTTAGTCATTTTTTGTCATTTTTTGTCACATTTTTTTTTAATTTGTTTGCAATTTTTTTGTCATTTTTTGTTATTTTTTTGTCATTTTTTTGTTATTTTTTTGTCATTTTTTCGTCATTTTTTGTCGTTTTTTTGGTAATTTTTTTGTCACATTTTTGTCGTTTTTTTGGTAATTTTTTTGTCACATTTTTGTCATTTTTTTGTCACATTTTTGTCATTTTTTGTCATTTTTTCGTCATTTTTTACGTCGTTTTTTTTGTCATTTTTTTGTCACATTTTTGTCATTTTTGCAATTTTTTTGTCATTTTTTTGTCCATTTTTGTCACATTTTTTGTTTTCTGCAGTCAGACCTTCAGCCTGTGGTTCTCTGTGGTTCTCTGGGACCTTCAGCCTGTGGTTCTCTGGGGCCTTCAGCCTGTGGTTCTCTGTGGTTCTCTGGGACCTTCAGCCTGTGGTTCTCTGTGGTTCTCTGGGACCTTCAGCCTGTGGTTCTCTGGGGCCTTCAGCCTGCGGTTCTCTGTGGTTCTCTGTGACCTTCAGCCTGTGGTTCTCTGGGGCCTTCAGCCTGCGGTTCTCTGTGGTTCTCTGGGACCTTCAGCCTGTGGTTCTCTGTGGTTCTCTGGGACCTTCAGCCTGTGGTTCTCTGTGGTTCTCTGGGACCTCCAGCCCGTGGTTCTCTGTGGTTCACTGTGGTTCTCTGTGGTTCTCTGGGACCTTCAGCCTGTGGTTCTCTGGAGTCAGACCTTCAGCCTGCGGTTCTCTGGGACCTTCAGCCTGTGGTTCTCTGGGACCTTCAGCCTGTGGTTCTCTGTGGTTCCCTGTGGTTCTGCTCGGACCTCCAGCTCCCGCTCGCCCCGGTTTCCGCCCGTGCCCCGCCCGCCCTCGCAGCCTGATTGGGGCTGAAGCGTGCGGTGGATTTATGGGTTCCGGAGCTCAGATTTATCCGCGTGTTTGTTTGTGCGGCGCTGGGGTCGCGCTCCGGGGCCCGTTACTCATGTGTGGGAGCGAGATGTTGCTGACTCCGCAGACTCGGCCCCGCTCTGTCTGACCACCCCTGACCTCTCGCCCCCGCGCTCCCAAAAATGGACACTTTCCTCGGACACGTGTTGGGACCGTCCGACCGGCTCCTCCAGGAACCCTCTGAGCTCCGGTCAGGAACTCCGGATAAGAAACTGGAGAAACCGCTCCGATCACAGAGAACTGTCCCTGGAGGGATCCTGTGAAGGCCACATGTGAACAGTGAGGAGGTCAGTGCAGGTAAAGGTTTAACCCAGGGCTGGACTGGAAGAAAAAATCGTCCCGGGACTTTTGGGTCAAGACCGGCCCTGAAACAAATCCAAGCAGAAACTCTCCAAAAACTCACATGTTTAAACCTCTTAACTCCCGCCTGAACCGAGAGGATCTTTTTCCTCACGTCTTCAGATTTTTTTCCATCATTTTTTTGTTGGTTATTCAACTCATTTTTGTTACTTTTTTGTCATTTTTTTGTCAATTTTTTTGTCATTTTTTCTTCAATTTTTTGTCAATTTCTCGTGACATTTTTGTCAATTTTTTTTTCTCTTTTTTTTTTTTCTTTGTCAATATTTTGTAATTTTTTTGTCACATTTTTGTCATTAAAAAAAAAAAATCTTCATTTTTTTCATTTTGTCGTCA
This sequence comes from Gobius niger, assembly GCF_951799975.1. Classification (NCBI taxonomy): domain Eukaryota; kingdom Metazoa; phylum Chordata; class Actinopteri; order Gobiiformes; family Gobiidae; genus Gobius; species Gobius niger. Next base: position 1,153,237 of record NC_136864.1, on the reverse strand, counting down.
ATTTTTGTCAATTTTTTGTCATTTTTGTGACATTTTTGCCACTTTTTCATAAATTTTCCGTCACATTTTTTGTAATTTTTTGTAATTTTTTTGTCACATTTTTGTCATTTTGTTTTTTTGTAATTTTTTTGTCACATTTTTGTCATTTTGTTTTTTTTTCATTCATTTTTGTCATTTTGACGTCAATTTTTGGTCATTTTTGGGTCACATTTTTGTCAATTTCTTGTGACAATTTTGTGACATTTTTACCACTTTTTCATCAATTTTTCGTCATTTTTTTTGTCTTTTTTGTCAATTTTTTATCACTTTTTCATCCATTTTTTAATCATTTTTTGGTAATTTTTTGTCTTTTTGTCACATTTTTCGTCAATTTTTTTGTCAATTTCTTGTGACATTTTTGACACTTTTTCATCATTGTTTTCGTCTCAGTTTTGTCGCTATTTTCTCACCTTTTTTCCAGAAGCTTTTGGATTGGGGTAAAGCCAAACTGGAGAAAATGTGCTCGGTTCAGGCGGGAGTTAAGGGGTTAAAAGAATAAATATAAATAAAAACACATTAAAAACTATAAAAAATAAAACTCAATAAAATAAGTAAAAAGACACAACTTACGCGGTGTAAAAGCCAGAGAATAAAAGTGAGTCTTAAGACGAGATTTAAAACACTGACCTATTGTGGGGACAGACACACAAACTCTAGAGAAAGGCCCCGCCCACCCGGGGATCGAACCCGGGACCGGAGCTGCAGCGGCGGGAAGTACTCAGTTACATTTCTCAAGTACATGTACTTCTTATAGTAGTTTTATAGCATATTTTAGTGTCAAAAAGGTTAAAAAAAATCAATGAAACTCAGGATGGTTTTCTTCTAAGCTACAAAATCATCTTAATCTTGACAACGCACCATGTCCTGCTGTAAAGAAAACCTCTGCATCACTGACTGCTATGGGCATAAAAGGAGAGAAACTCATGATGTGGACCCCCTCCTCCCCTGACCTCAACCCTATTGAGAACCTTTGGAGCCTCAAGCAGAACGTCTATGAGGGTGGGAGGCAGTTTTCATCCAAACAGCAGCTCTGAGGCTATTCTAACATCCTGCAAAGAAATCCAAGCAGAAACTGTCCAAAAACTCACAAGTTTAATGGATTTAAGAATTTTGAAGCTGCTCAAAGAAGCCCCTAAAATATAACTTGACCTGTTAAGATGTAAATATGACGTCCTCATGCTGCAAATTCAACAAATGACCATGTTCAGTTAACCTCTTAACTCCCGCCTGAACCGAGAGGATATTTTTCCTCACGTCATCAGATTTTTTTCCCATCATTTTTTTGTTGGGTATTCAACTCATTTTTGTAACTTTTTTATAATTTTTTTGTCATTTAGTGTTACATTTTTTGAATTTTTTTCTGTCATTTTTTTGCAAATTTTTGTCAAATTTTTGTCATTTTTTTGTCAATTTTTTGTCAATTTTTTGTCAATTTTTTATAAAATTTTATTCACTTTTTGTTACATTTTTGTCATTTTTTTGTTCAATTTTTATCAATTTTTTCAATTCTTTTGTCAAATTTTTTTCATTTTTTCGTCATTTATTTTTAGCAATTTCTTGTCATTTTTTGTCACATTTTTATATTTTTTTTTATCAAATTTTTTGTCATTAAAAAAAAAAGTCATTTTTTCGTCCATTTTTCGTCAATTTCTTTTTGACATTTTTGTGACATTTTTGCCACTTTTTCATCAATTTTTTGTCAATGTTTTCTCATTTTTTTTGTCACATTTCCATCATTGTTTTCGTCTCAGTTTTGTTGCTATTTTCACACCTTTTCCCCAGAAGCTTTTGGATTGGGGTAAAGCCAAACTGGAGAAAACGTGCTCGGTTCAGGCGGGAGTTAAGGGGTTAACATGTATTGAAACGGTGAGTGGTGATTCTGTTTGTTTGTTTCTGGTTCTGTTTGTTTGTTTCTGGTTCTGTTTGTTTGTTTCTGGTTCTGTCTGTTTGTTTCTGGTTCTGTTTGTTTGTTTCTGGTTCTGTTTGTTTGTTTCTGGTTCTGTTTGTTTCTGCTTCTGTTTGTTTGTTTCTGGTTCTGTTTGTTTCTGCTTCTGTTTGTTTGTTTCTGGTTCTGTTTGTTTGTTTCTGGTTCTGGTGTAGTTTTGGTGAAAGTCCAGCTGAGACTGTGAACACTCTGGGTCCGGCTCGCTCCTCTCCGAGTGCGGGGGGTGAGGAGGGGGAGGAGGGGGGAGGGAGGGGGGGTTGTTGGCGGGGGGAGGGCGGCCGGCGCTATACAAGGAATGCTATGTGGCTCGCATGACCTGACATGTCTCTGAAGCCGGAGGGGGTCCCGACCTCTGACCCCGCGCTCCCAAACGAGGGAGATGAAAAAAGGGCCGAGGGGAGGCAGGGCCCGGCCTGAACAAGGGGCTCTGTTCGGACACTGCAGGAATGTCAGCGCCATAAAAAGATGCCTTCAGAGGCCGAGGGAGAGCGGCGCGTCAGCTGTCAGCCTCACACCGAGAGGACGGGGGAGTCTTCCTTTAGAGACGAGACACCGAGAGTCTTCACAGCAGACCAGGAGAGTCTTCCTTTAGAGACGAGACACTGAAAGCCCTTTTCCACCAGGCTGGTGCCGGTGCTGGTTCTGTGTCAGTTCCAGTTTCAGAACCGTTTCTTTCGTTTTCCGCTGAAAAAACGCTGGCTCTTGGTTCCAAAATCTGGTGCCGGTTGGGAACCAATTAAAAGCTGGACCAAGAAACGAGCACCAGTGATGTCAGCGGCTGGAGGCGTGGCTCTGTCCTCCAACAAACAATCAATATTAGTTAGTTTGTGCTTAGAACTTCCTGAAGAAGCAGAAACAGTCTTAAACAGGCTTTAAACAATAGTTAGAAAGAAGAAATCAAAATGTTAACGGCTGCTGTGACTGAAACATAAACTTACTTTTCTGTGTTTTATAACCAGAAGTGGCTGTAGTGAGATGTTACTATCCATGTTTGATGTTGACTCCCCAAAGTGTTGCTATGACAACAGGCACAGCTCTCATTTTGGTGGAAAACCAAGTCAGTAAAGAACCAACCCGGCACCAGAACCAGCTCTGAACCAGCCCAGGACCAACACCTTGGTGGAAAAGCCCTATGAGACTCTTCCTTTAGAGAGGAGACACCAAGACTCTTCTCTCTGAGAGGCTCCACCTTCATAAAACCGAGACTCTTTCCTTAGAGACGCCTTTATCAAACCAAGACTTTCATTTGAAAACTCATGGATACGACACCGATACCAAACTGGAATCCAAAAAACAAAAAAATGTAGGTTCTACCACTCTCTGTGTGGAGTTTGCATGTTCTCCCCGTGCCTGCGTAGGTTTCCTCCGGGTTCTCCGGTTTCCCCTACCACTAAAAACATGTACAATAGGCCAGGATGTTTGAGAGTGCGCATGGGGGACGACGGATGAAAATTAGCCTAAGGCTGTGTGTGGCCGGTGTGGCTTGTTCATTAACTTGCACCAAATAAACCTTAAAAAAAGCAGATGTGCGTCCGATATACGGACGTACCAGAAACACACAAATAGAAAGGTTCCGGCTCGGGGTGAGGGCGTGATTGCCCAGTTCGTATTTTTTCCCCTGCATTTCATTATTTTTTACACGTTTTATTTCTTACTTTTGTGCCAATTTTCAACTCATTTTTGCATTTTTTTATTTTTATTTTCTCTATTTCCCCTGATTTTCTAAAATATTTTGACACAACGTCTCCCAAATGACTCCCCATCTTCACACATTCCAGAACATCTTCCACACATTATTGTTCTGTTTTCTGCTTCGAGGCGACAAAAACATTGTAAGTAACGTTAAAATACTGGTTTATTTTCTGGGAGCTGAGTCTTTAGGATCTGTTCATTTCAAAGAGCCGGTCAGAAGACTGGCTCTTTTTAACATAAGGCTTGTGTCTCGTGAGTCTTGCCCGGATACCTCCTCGTTCGTCCCTGGTCTTGGTTCCTGTAGCTCCTCTTGAGACGCTGTGGAGGCTCCTGGTGCCTCCTCAGCGTCTCATCATCTGTTTGTTTCCTTTTAAAGAATCAAACTGTTCATCTGTAAATATGAAGCTCTCGCTCTCTGTTTGTCCGTATGTTAATCCTTTATTACAAAGTCCCTCCATGAGGAAACCCTGAGCTCCAGCCGAGCAGGCCTGACCTTTGCATCAGAGGCGTCCGCTCCGCTAACAGAGCCGTTCAGCTAAAAGACGACTTTGTTCATGGATGGAAAGAAGTCAATGAGATTCTCCAGTTCTTTATTCCCCCCGAGCAGCAGCAGCAGAAGCACGTCTCACACCACACTCTGATCTGTGTTACTCTGGCAGAGCTTTACTGACTCTCACAGACACGGACAAAACCTTTATGGACGTTTTACATTATTATGTAAAGAACTTTCCACAGACAGAAGCTCTGGTGTTCAGGACACACTCATGTTCAGGCTCTTCGTCCTCCTCTTGTTTGTTACGCTGCATCAAAACATCACAAGAGTTTTATTCACAAACTCCGTGAATCAGACGATCTGCACCGACCGAAAGCCACGGGGCAGGTTCTCGTCTCAGTGTCAGCAGAAAGTGGAAAGTGGTTCAGGTTCTGAGCAGGTTTTAGCTCCGTCTAAAGTCAGGGCTTTATTTGTCAAATCATCAACACCGACTTCTGGACTGCCATGTTGGGTATCTCTGAATATTCAAAATGTGCCTTCATTTGAACTTATTGATATCATCTATTTTATGGACAATTTGGACTCAAAAACATCTGATATTGTGAACTTTGTAAGGCAAGGCGAGGCAAGTTTGTTTGTAGAGCACAATTCATACACAAGGCAATTCAAAGTGCTTCACAGTTGCAGAAATATAAGAAAATAAATAGAGTCAATAAAAACATCAACATAGAATTAATCAATTACAGTAAAAGGCGAGAGTGTAGATAAAATACTTTCAGTCATATTCACGGGTAAAAAGAACTGTTTTCAGCCTGGATTTGAACATTTTCCAGTTGAGGGCCCGAGATGGTTCATACGGCTGTAACATGTCAGAGATGGACTTTGGTGCTAAACCATGAAAAGACAAAACAAAAGACGAAAACACGACAAAAAAAGACAAAAAAATAACAAAAAAAGACCAAAAAAAAGACAAAAAAATGACAAAAAAATCAACAAAAAAATGACAAAAATGTGACAAAAAATGACCAAAAAAAATGACAAAAATTTGATAGAAATTGACGAAAAAATGACAAAAAATTTATAAAAAATCAATGAAAAAATGACAAAAAATGTATAAAAAATTTATAAAAAATCAACGAAAAAATCAACGAAAAAATTACAAAAAAATGACAAAAAAATTGATAAAAAATCAACGAAAAAATGACTAAAATGTGACAAAAATTGACGAAAAAATGACAAAAAATTGATAAAAAATCAATGAAAAAATGACAAAAAATTGATAAAAAATGGATTAAAAAATCTACAAAAAAATGAAAAAAAAAGACAAAAAACACAAAAAAATGATAAAAAAAAAAAAATCAACGAAAAAAATGACAAAAATGTGACAAAAAAGGACAAAAAAGGACAAAAATTTGATAAAAATTGACGAAAAAATGACAAAAATGTGAAAATTAATCAATTACAGTGAAAGGCGAGAGTGCAGATAAAATACTTTCAGTCATATGAACGGGCAAAAAGAACTGTTTTCAGCCTGGATTTGAACATTGTCAGAGTTGAGGCCTGTCTCACATCCTCGTGAAGACTGTTCTAGATTTTAGCCTCACCATGTTTAGTCCTGACTCTGGGAACCACCAGGAGGCCCCTCCCTGAGGTTCTCAGGGCCCGAGATGGTTCACACGGCTGTAACATTTCAGAGATGGACTTTAGTGCTAAACCATGAAAAGACCAAAAAAAGACCAAAAAATTACAAAAATGTGTCAAAAAATGACAAAAAAGCGACAAAAAAAAATGGCAAAAAAATCAAAAAAATGACAAAAAATTGATCAAAAATCAACGAAAAAATCACAAAAATGTGACCAAAAATTTGTCAAAAAGACGACAAAAAATGACCAAAAAAAAGAAAAAAATGTGATAAAAAATGGACGAAAAAATGACAAAAATTTGACCAAAAAATTGCCAAAAAATGTGACAAAAATGTGATAAAAAATCAACAAAAAAACGTCAAAAATGTGACAAAAAACGACAAAAAAACGACAAAAAATGACCAAAAAAAGACAAAAATGTGATAAAAAATTGAAGAAAAAATGTCAAAAATGTGAAAATTGATCAACTACAGTAAGAGACAAGAGTGCAGATAAAATACATTCTGTCATATGAACGGGCAAACAGAACTGTTTTCAGGCTGGATTTGAACATTGTCAGAGTTGAGGGCCCGAGATGGTTCATACGGCTGTAACATGTCAGAGATGGACTTTGGTGCTAAACCATGAAAAGACTTGTAGACAAGCAGAGCTGTTTTAAAGTCTATTCTCTGAGTGACAGGAAGCCAGTGCAGAGACCGGAGCACTGGACTAATATGGTCGTATTTCCTGGTTCTTGTCAGGACTCGAGCAGCAGCGTTCTGGATGTTCTGCAGCTCTGACAGCTCGTTTAGAGAGGCCAGTGAGCAGCCGTTACAGTAGTGTAATCGTAATGGGTAAATACTTTATTCACACATGTAAGTGGGAAAATGCCACTCCTCTTTTTTCTGTTTTTATGAATTATTTTACAAACTACTTCCTGTCCTTAAGATGTGCCTCAAACTTGAATAAGAAAGCCTCATTAACTGATAACAATGTGACAAAAAATTACAAAAAATTGATACAAAATGGACAAAAAAATGACAAAAATTGTGACAAAAAATTGATAAAAAATGTAATAAAAAATTGACGAAAAATTGACAAAAATGTAATAAAAATGTGACGAAAAATGACAAAAAAATGACAAAAAATTGATAAGATGTGCCTCAAACTTGAATAAGAAAGCCTCATTAACTGATAACAATGTGACAAAATGTGACAAAATGTGTCAAAAAATGACAAAAAATGGATACAAAATGGACAAAAAATGGACAAAAAATGGACAAAAAAATGACAAAAAAATGACAAAAATTGGGACAAAAACTGATAAAAAATTGACAAAAATGTGACAAAAAATTGACAAAAATGTAATAAAAATGTGACGAAGAATGACAAAAAATTGGACAAAAAAATGACAAAAATGTAACGAAAAAAGACAAAAAAATGACAAAAAATTGATAAGATGTGCCTCAAACTTGAATAAGAAAGCCTCATTAACTGATAACAATGTGACAAAATATGACAAAATGTGACAAAAAATGACCAAAATTTGATAAAAAATTGACAAAAAAATGACAAAAAAGTTACAAAAACGAGTTGAATACCGAACAAAAAAATGATGGAAAAAAAAGTGTGATGACGTGACCCGCGTCTCGGTTCAGGCGGGAGTTAAGAGGTTAAATCGTTTGTAACAGAAAAGTCTGATAGAACCTTTAAGGCCGTTTCAAACAACGACTTCACTGGAGGAAACTCCGTGTTCATAACGTGGATGTTTTTGTCTTGAGGCTAACGCAGCTAACGCGGCTAACGCGGCTATAAAAATAAAACTAAAACTAGTGCAAAGTTTTGAACGAGCCTGCGCAAAAAAGAATCGTCCTGTTAGTTTAAATAATACTTACTTGTTTACATGTATATTAGCATTTTTCAACACTAGCCTTTAGCTCTAAGATAAAGCTCCGCCCCTTACGAGCGCTGGCGTTTCCTTTGGGGCAGATTCACAGTGAACATGATGTTTGTAACACGTTTCTGTGACTCCATCAGTAACTCTCTGTCCTTAACCAGATCCTGAGCTTCTCTACATTTGTGTGTGTCCCTCTCGTCGTCTCTAAGCGCTCGGCGTTTTCGCTCTCAGCTGGAAGCACTCCAGCTCGGTGACTTCTCACACAGTTCCTGCTGTAGCCAAAGGGGATGCATTCTCTCCGGGGTCAGAGGTCGGCGTCGCTGCTGTGAAGAAGAGAAGCCGTTTAGTGGAGTCGCTCCGTGAAGAGAAACTACGGAGTCACAGAGAGAAAAGGCGGGAGGAGGAACTCTGGAGGAAAAATGATGAAAAATGACAAAAATGTGACAAAATGTGACAAAAAAATGACAAAAAATTGATAAAAAATTGACGAAAAAATGACAAAATTGTGACGAAAAAATGACAAAATTGTGACGAAAAAATGACAAAAAATGGACAAAAAAATTACAAAAAATGACAAAAAATTGATAAAAAATGTAATGAAAATTTGGGGAAAAAATGACAAAAATGTGACAAAAAATGGACAAAAAAATGACAAAAAAATGACAAAAATTGATGAAAAAATGAAATAAAAAATTGATAAAAATTGGACGAAAAAATGACAAAAATTTATGAAAAATGTACGAAAAAATGGCAAGAATGTGACAAAAAAGTGACAAATATTCAACAAAAATGTGACAAAAAATTGACAAAAAATTGACAGAAATTTGACAACAACAAAAAAAGGCGGGAGGAGGAACACAGGGGGAACACAGGGGGAACACTGGAGGAACACTGGAGGAACACTGGAGGAACACTGGAGGAACACTGGGGGAACACTGGAGGAACACTGGGGGAACACTGGAGGAACACTGGGGGAACACTGGAGGAACACTGGAGGATTACTGGAGGAACACTGGAGGAACACTGGAGGAACACTGGAGGAACACAGGAGGAACACTAGAGGAACACTGGAGGAACACTGGGGGAACACTGGAGAAACACTGGAGGAACACTGGAGGAACACTGGAGCTGAGATGATATGATGGAGCTTCACGGAGCCTGTGAAGCCAGCGAGCGTTTCTGAATTTAGATCGGAACTAACGTTTCATTTAGTGGCTTCGTCTTAACCCCTTAACTCCCACCTGAACCGAGCACATTTTCTCCGGTTTGGCTTTACCCCAATCCAAAAGCTTCTGGAAAAAAAGCAACAAAACTGAGACGAAAACAATGATGGAAATGTGACAAAAAAGTGATAAAAAATTGATTAAAAAAGTGACGATAAATTCATGAAAAAGTGGCAAAAATGTCACAAAAAAATTGTTAAAAAAATTGAGGAAAAATGACAAAATTGTGACGAAAAAATGACAAAAATGTGACAAAAATGTAATAAAAATGTGACTAAAAAATTACAAAAAAAATACAAAAAATGTGACAAAAAAATGTGACAAAAAATGTAAAAAAAAATGTGACAAAAAATTGACGAAAAAATGACAAAAAATGTAGAAAAAATTGACAAAAAATTAAAAAAAATTGATAAAAAATTGACAAAAAAATGACAAAAATGTGATAAAAATGTGATAAAAAATTGACGAAAAAATTACTAAAAATTGATTAAAAAATGACAAAATTATGACGAAAAAATGACAAAAAATGCGACGAAAAATGACAAAAAATTTATTAAAAAATTACAAAACGTTAACAAAAAAATGACAAAAATTTGACAAAATGTGACAAAAATTCTACAAAAATGAAAAAAAAAACATAAAGGTGACACAACACAGCAACAACGCGAGGAAAAAGATCAGTTCTGTGGGTCTTAGCTTTCAAATGAGGTGTTACACAGGCCTATAGCCAAAGAGGACAGAAGGCATTGGATTTAGACCGGTGGTAAAAGGTTCATTTTGCTTGAGTATTTGTTTGGGTCAGAGGATCTGCTCCTGCACAAACCGCGGGTCGACCCGACGGCCCGGCTCCGGCCCGGGCTGTGGGTGGACCCGCAGTACCCGGGGCCGTTAAAGCTCCCCCGGTGGTCCGCGCCGCAGCAGCCTCTCCATAAAACCCCTGACCAGCGCTTGACCTCGGCCCGGGCTCCTCTCCCCGTCCCGGTGCGGGCCCTGGAGGGGGGCGGGGCCTGGGGGGTCAGCGGGGGTCACGCTCCTGCTAAAGTCATTGCAGAGCGAGAGCTGAGATTCTCTTCAAAGGCCCCGCGGCCCCTGTGCCCCCGCGGCCCCCACAGGTCACCGCGCTCAGGGTTAATAAAGTGATACCAGGTGTCGGTCAGAGCCGAGGCCCCCACTTCACACCAGAGCGTCCCCGGGGCCCGTGTGTGTCCGAGAGGGGCCCCTTCACACCCCCCATGAGGAGCAGGAGCAGGAGGAGGAGCAGGAGGAGGAGGAGCAGGAGGAGGAGGAGGAGGAGCTGGAGCAGGAGCAGGAGCAGGAGCAGGAGGAGCAGGAGCAGGAGGAGCAGGAGCAGGAGCAGGAGGAGGAGGAGCAGGAGCAGGAGGAGGAGGAGGAGCAGGAGGAGCAGGAGGAGCAGGAGGAGGAGGAGGAGGAGCAGGAGGAGGAGGAGGAGGAGGAGGAGCAGGAGCAGGAGCAGGAGCAGGAGCAGGAGGAGGAGGAGGAGGAGGAGGAGGAGGAGCAGGAGGAGGAGGAGGAGCAGGAGCAGGAGCAGGAGCAGGAGCAGGACCAGGACCAGGAGCAGGAGCAGGAGGAGGAGCAGGAGCAGCAGCAGCAGCAGGACCAGGAGGAGCAGGACCAGGAGCAGGAGCAGGAGGAGGAGCAGGACCAGGAGCAGGAGCAGGAGGAGGAGCAGGAGCAGCAGCAGCAGCAGGACCAGGAGGAGCAGGACCAGGAGCAGGAGCAGGAGGAGGAGCAGGACCAGGAGCAGGAGCAGGAGGAGGAGCAGGAGCAGCAGCAGCAGCAGGACCAGGAGGAGCAGGACCAGGAGCAGGAGCAGGAGGAGGAGCAGGAGCAGCAGCAGGACCAGGAGGAGCAGGAGCAGGACCAGGAGCAGGAGGAGGAGCAGGAGCAGGAGCAGGAGTGGAGGGGGGCAGGAGGTGTGAGGGTCACAACACAAGCACTAACAGCCGCACGAGGGGCAGATCTGTGGGGGTGAACATGAGAAGAACTCTCCATGAGGGAAACAAACCTGCTCCATCATTTCATTTCATTTATTTATTTATTTATTGATTTCATTCACAAGTGATGTTATACAATCACAATAAAACCGCCAACACAGAAGAACAAGTCTTATAATATCTGCCCCTTTTGTTACTTCACACTTTACACTTCACATTGTTGTCCTTTGGAACATAGTATTTATATCTACATACATATATTTACAGTCTTATGTCTATATATATATATTTACAGTATTAACAGATGTTTTTGTTTCTATATTCAGTTTTTCAATATATAAAATACAGAACCTTCGTATTCTTGAATGTTTACAAATGTTCAAAAAGAAACAAACCGTCGTATTCATGTTTGTTCAAATCAAATATCCCACATTATTCATGTCCCAGTTCTTCATACTTTTTTACTTTTATGTGTTTTTTAAACTCCAGGAGAGTTTCTGACTTTTTCACTTCTTTCTGGAGTTTATTCCATAAACTGATTCCTGTCACGGTAACAGTTCGTTCCGTTGCTTTAGAATCGAACCTGGGTTTGACGTTCCTTTCAGATTATAGTGACTTTCTCTTTTCTCAAACATTTCAAACATGTTCACTGGCAATATTTTTCTATTTGCTTTATACAAAACCCTTTGAATTTCCATACCTTCAATTTCTATTGTTATATCAACTGTCTTTCTTTTGTCATCAAATATTATAAAGTTTGTTTTTTTAACATTGAGAGACACTTTATTTAGATCAAACCAATATTTATTTTTTTGGAGTTCTTCGTTTACTACTTCTGTTTTCTCCTGTATATCTTTCCCTGAGTAAAATAATGTTGTATCATCGGCAAATAAAATACTCTGCAGTTTGTCCGACGCTTTTACAAAGTCAGTCATGTATAATATGAACAGTAGTGAACCAAGTATCGAGCCTTGGGGAACCCCACATGTCACGAATCAAATCAGACAAATGTTCCTCATTCTGACCTTTGTTTCACCTCGAAGAAGAAGAAGAAGAAGAAGGAGAAAGAGAAGAAGAAGAAGAAGAAGGAGGAGAAGGAGAAGGAGAAGAAGAAGAAGAAGGAGAAGGAGAAGGAGAAGGAGAAGAAGGAGAAGGAGAAGAAGAAGGAGAAGAAGAAGAAGGAGGAGAAGAAGGAGAAGGAGAAGAAGAAGAAGAAGGAGGAGAAGGAGAAGAAGAAGAAGAGCGTTATTTATACAGCGTCTTTCACACATGAGACAATTTTACATTCGCTCCACAAAAGTATAAAAGTATAAAAGTATAATAGTATAAAAGTATAATAGTATAAAAGTATAATAGTATAATATAACAGTGTAATAGTTTAATATAACAGTGTAATAGTATAATATAACAGTGTAATAGTAAAATATAACAGGGTAATAGTAAAATATAACAGTGTAATAGTATAATATAACAATGTAATAGTATAATATAACAGTGTAATAGTATAATATAACAGTGTAATAGTATAATATAACAGTGTAATAGTATAATAGTGTAATAGTATAATATAACAGTGTAATAGTATAATATAACAGTGTAATAGTATAATATAACAGTGTAATAGTATAATATAACAGTGTAATAGTTTAATATAACAGTGTAATAGTATAATATAACAGTGTAATAGTAAAATATAACAGGGTAATAGTAAAATATAACAGTGTAATAGTATAATATAACAATGTAATAGTATAATATAACAGTGTAATAGTAAAATATAACAGTGTAATAGTAAAATATAACAGTGTAATAGTATAATATAACAGTGTAATAGTAAAATATAACAGTGTAATAGTAAAACATAACAGTGTAATAGTAAAATATAACAGTGTAATAGTAAAACATAACAGTGTAATAGTATAATATAACAGTGTAATAGTAAAATATAACAGTGTAATAGTATAATATAACAGTGTAATAGTATAATATAACAGTGTAATAGTAAAATATAACAGTGTAATAGTAAAATATAACAGTGTAATAGTATAATATAACAATGTAATAGTATAATATAACAGTGTAATAGTAAAATATAACAGTGTAATAGTAAAATATAACAGTGTAATAGTATAATATAACAGTGTAATAGTAAAATATAACAGTGTAATAGTAAAACATAACAGTGTAATAGTAAAATATAACAGTGTAATAGTAAAATATAACAGTGTAATAGTATAATATAACAATGTAATAGTATAATAAAACAGTGTAATAGTAAAATATAACAGTGTAATAGTAAAATATAACAGTGTAATAGTATAATATAACAGTGTAATAGTAAAATATAACAGTGTAATAGTAAAACATAACAGTGTAATAGTAAAACATAACAGTGTAATAGTAAAACATAACAGTGTAATAGTATAATATAACAGTGTAATAGTAAAATATAACAGTGTAATAGTATAATATAACAGTGTAATAGTATAATATAACAGTGTAATAGTAAAATATAACAGTGTAATAGTAAAATATAACAGTGTAATAGTAAAACATAACAGTGTAATAGTAAAATATAACAGTGTAATAGTAAAATATAACAGTGTAATAGTATAATAGTGTAATAGTATAATATAACAGTGTAATAGTATAATATAACAGTGTAATAGTAAAATATAACAGTGTAATACTAAAATATAACAGTGTAATAGTATAATATAACAGCGTAATAGTAAAATATAACAGTGTAATAGTAAAATATAACAGTGTAATAGTAAAAATATAACAGTGTAATAGTATAATATAACAGTGTAATAGTAAAATATAACAGGGTAATAGTAAAATATAACAGTGTAATAGTATAATATAACAATGTAATAGTATAATATAACAGTGTAATAGTAAAATATAACAGTGTAATAGTATAATATAACAGTGTAATAGTAAAATATAACAGTGTAATAGTAAAATATAACAGTGTAATAGTAAAACATAACAGTGTAATAGTAAAATACAACAGTGTAATAGTAAAATATAACAGTGTAATAGTAAAATATAACAGTGTAATAGTATAATAGTGTAATAGTATAATATAACAGTGTAATAGTATAATATAACAGTGTAATAGTATAATATAACAGTGTAATAGTAAATATAACAGTGTAATAGTAAAATATAACAGTGTAATAGTATAATATAACAGTGTAATAGTAAAATATAACAGTGTAATAGTATAATATAACAGTGTAATAGTAAAAATATAACAGTGTAATAGTATAATATAACAGTGTAATAGTAAAATATAACAGGGTAATAGTAAAATATAACAGTGTAATAGTATAATATAACATGTAATAGTATAATATAACAGTGTAATAGTAAAATATAACAGTGTAATAGTAAAATATAACAGTGTAATAGTATAATATAACAGTGTAATAGTAAAATATAACAGTGTAATAGTAAAACATAACAGTGTAATAGTAAAATATAACAGTGTAATAGTAAAATATAACAGTGTAATAGTATAATATAACAGTGTAATAGTAAAATATAACAGTGTAATAGTAAAACATAACAGTGTAATAGTATAATATAACAGTGTAATAGTAAAATATAACAGTGTAATAGTAAAATATAACAGTGTAATAGTATAATATAACAGTGTAATAGTAAAATATAACAGTGTAATAGTATAATATAACAGTGTAATAGTAAAAATATAACAGTGTAATAGTATAATATAACAGTGTAATAGTAAAATATAACAGGGTAATAGTAAAATATAACAGTGTAATAGTATAATATAACAATGTAATAGTATAATATAACAGTGTAATAGTAAAATATAACAGTGTAATAGTAAAATATAACAGTGTAATAGTATAATATAACAGTGTAATAGTAAAATATAACAGTGTAATAGTAAAACATAACAGTGTAATAGTAAAATATAACAGTGTAATAGTAAAATATAACAGTGTAATAGTAAAATATAACAGTGTAATAGTATATAGTGTAATAGTATAATATAGCAGTGTAATAGTATAATATAACAGTGTAATAGTAAAATATAACAGTGTAATAGTAAAATATAACAGTGTAATAGTATAATATAACAGTGTAATAGTAAAATATAACAGTGTAATAGTATAATATAACAGTGTAATAGTAAAAATATAACAGTGTAATAGTATAATATAACAGTGTAATAGTAAAATATAACAGTGTAATAGTATAATATAACAGTGTAATAGTAAAATATAACAGTGTAATAGTATAATATAACAGTGTAATAGTATAATATAACAGTGTAATAGTAAAATATAACAGTGTAATAGTATAATAGTGTAATAGTAAAATATAACAGTGTAATAGTAAAATATAACAGTGTAATAGTAAAATATAACAGTGTAATAGTAAAATATAACAGTGTAATAGTATAATATAACAGTGTAATAGTAAAATATAACAGTGTAATAGTATAATATAACAGTGTAATAGTAAAATATAACAGTGTAATAGTATAATATAACAGTGTAATAGTAAAACATAACAGTGCAATAGTAAAATATAACAGTGTAATAGTATAATATAACAGTGTAATAGTATAATATAACAGTGTAATAGTAAAATATAACAGTGTAATAGTATAATAGTGTAATAGTAAAATATAACAGTGTAATAGTAAAATATAACAGTGTAATAGTAAAATATAACAGTGTAATAGTAAAATATAACAGTGTAATAGTATAATATAACAGTGTAATAGTAAAATATAACAGTGTAATAGTAAAATATAACAGTGTAATAGTAAAAATATAACAGTGTAATAGTATAATATAACAGTGTAATAGTAAAATATAACAGTGTAATAGTATAATATAAAAGTGTAATAGTAAAATATAACAGTGTAATAGTATAATATAACAGTGTAATAGTATAATATAACAGTGTAATAGTAAAATATAACAGTGTAATAGTATAATATAACAGTGTAATAGTAAAATATAACAGTGTAATAGTAAAATATAACAGTGTAATAGTATAATATAACAGTGTAATAGTAAAATATAACAGTGTAATAGTAAAATATAACAGTGTAATAGTAAAATATAACAGTGTAATAGTAAAATATAACAGTGTAATAGTGTAATATAACAGTGTAATAGTAAAATATAACAGTGTAATAGTATAATATAACAGTGTAATAGTAAAATATAACAGTTTAATAGTAAAATATAACAGTGTAATAGTAAAATATAACAGTGTAATAGTATAATATAACAGTGTAATAGTAAAATATAACAGTGTAATAGTAAAATATAACAGTGTAATAGTATAATATAACAGTGTAATAGTATAATAGTGTAATAGTAAAATATAACAGTGTAATAGTAAAATATAATAGTATAATAGTGTGACAGATGAAACTGATGTGCAGGTAAACACCGTCACTGTGAAGAGTGAGACCCTGTGAAGAGTGAGACCCTGTGAAGAGTGAGACCCTGTGAAGAGTGAGACCCTGTGAAGAGTGAGACCCTGTGAAGAGTGAGACCCTGTGAAGACGAGGAGAACCCGCCTCCTCTTTCTCACTCGGACCAATTTGTGCAACAGTTGCTTCTTTACGCCCAGAAAAGTAAATACAATAAACTGGGCCGGAGCCGGTGTTGTTTCTCGGCGCGGTGGACGAGCACAAAGGAAACACAGCTGTGCCCCCCCCTCGTCCCCCCCCCCCCTGTCCCCCCCCTCGTCCCCCCCCCCCCTGTCTCCCCCCCGTCCCCCCCCCGGCCCGGCCAGAGGGCGGGGCCACATGTTCCTTAATGATCATTACGAGCGACAATAGAGGCTTAGGCCCGAGCGCCGACACGTGAGAGGGATTAACACTCGGCCATTACTGGGGGACACCGGGGGGGGGGGACACCGGGGGGGGGGAGACACTGAGGACACTTTCTCCTTTAGATACAGTGAGGACACTTTAAGAATCCTGCAGTCGCCTCCTGTAAAGAGCCGTGAATCCTGCAGTCGTCTCCTGTAAAGAGTCTCCTGTAAAGAGTCTCCAGTAAAGAGTCTCCTGTAAAGAGTCTCCAGTAAAGAGCCATGAATCCTGCAGTCGTCTCCAGTAAAGAGTCTCCAGTAAAGAGTCTCCTGTAAAGAGCCGTGAATCCCGCATTTGTCTCCTGTAAAGAGCCGTGAATCCTGCAGTCGTCTCCTGTAAAGAGTCTCCTGTAAAGAGCCGTGAATCCCACAGTCGTCTCCTGTAAAGAGTCTCCTGTAAAGAGTCTCCTGTAAAGAGCCGTGAATCCCACAGTCGTCTCCTGTAAAGAGTCTCCTGTAAAGAGTCTCCTGTAAAGAGCCGTGAATCCCACAGTCGTCTCCTGTAAAGAGTCTCTCCTGTAAAGAGCCGTGAATCCCGCAGTCGTCTCCTGTAAAGAGTCTCCAGTAAAGAGCCGTGAATCCCACAGTCGTCTCCTGTAAAGAGTCTCCTGTAAAGAGTCTCCTGTAAAGAGCCGTGAATCCTGCAGTCGTCTCCTGTAAAGAGTCTCCTGTAAAGAGCCGCGAATCCCGCAGTCGTCTCCAGTAAAGAGTAAAGAGCCATGAATCCCGCAGTCGTCTCCTGTAAAGAGTCTCCTGTAAAGAGCCATGAATCCCGCAGTCGTCTCCAGTAAAGAGTCTCCTGTAAAGAGTCTCCTGTAAAGAGTCTCCTGTAAAGAGCCGTGAATCCTGCAGTCGTCTCCTGTAAAGAGTCTCCTGTAAAGAGCCGCGAATCCCGCAGTCGTCTCCAGTAAAGAGTAAAGAGCCATGAATCCCGCAGTCGTCTCCTGTAAAGAGTCTCCTGTAAAGAGCCATGAATCCCGCAGTCGTCTCCTGTAAAGAGTCTCCTGTAAAGAGCCGTGAATCCTGCAGTCGTCTCCAGTAAAGAGTCTCCTGTAAAGAGTCTCCTGTAAAGAGTCTCCTGTAAAGAGCCATGAATCCCGCAGTCGTCTCCTGTAAAGAGTCTCCTATAAAGAGCCATGAATCCTCAAGGCCGTGGGAACCCAGGGTGCTGAGGGCGCTGCAGCCCCCCCTGGTGGATAGTTTGTGAACTGCAGGCAATATTAATAAATAGGAAATGTGCACAGAAAAAGCGTTTTTGGGGTACATTGTTGTCCTCAGCACCCCCTAACTAAAATGTCTTCCCACGTCTCTGTCTCCTGTAAAGAGCCGTGAACCCCCCCCCACTCGCCCCCCCCCCTGGTCGCCGTGTCACGTGACCTCGGCGAGCGCGGGGGCGGGACACAGAGGCGGTCTGTTCGGTGGAAAATAGAAGCCGGACTCACTTCATCTTGTGCGTGTCAGGAGGTCAGAGGTCAGGAGTCAGGGGCTGCATACCGACGGATCGGGTGTCCGGGGGGGGGGGGACGGGGGGGGGGCACCCTGGGGCGGGGCCGCGGGAGCCTGTCCCGACACGTCTCAGCTGTCACTCTGAGGAACGGGACTTTACTGTAGCAGTACTCGAGTACAAGTATCGATCCCCCTGTTGTGCCGTGAGTGTCTCTGACGAGGCTGTGGTTCTGGGGGGGGGACAGACGGGGGACTGTCCCAGAGAAGAGCCCCCCCCTCCTGTAGACTCATTTACGAAAGATGAGTGAAAATAGCAATAAAACTGAGACGAAAACAATGACAAAAATGTGACAAAATTTGACAAAAAAACGTCAAAAAATTGATAAAAAAATGAAAAAATTATACAAAAAATGTATAAAAAATTTGGCTAATTTTTTTTTTTAAATATGACAAAAAAAATGACAAAATGATAAAAAATGTGACAAAAGTTTGATTAAAAAATGAAAAAAACAAAAAAGAAAAATGTGACAAAATGTGAAAAAAATTTTATTAAAAATTTACCAAAAATGACCAAAAAATGACAAAAATGTGATAAAAAATGGACAAAAAAAAGTCAAAAATGATTAAAAAAAAATGTGACAAAATTTTATTAAAAAATGGACGAAAAAATTACAAAAATGTGATAAAAATTTGACTAAAAAATTACAAGAAATTGATTAAAAAATGGAAAAAAAAATACAAAAAATTGATAAAAAATTGGACAATTTTTTTTTTTTTAATGTGACAAAAAATGACAAAAATGATAAAAAATGTGACAAAAATTTGATTAAAAAAAGAAAAAAAAAGAAAAATACAAAAATGTGATACAAATTTGACAAAAAAATTACGAAAAATGTGACAAAATGTGAAAAAAATGAAAAAAAAAATAACAAAAATGTGACAAAAAAATGTCAAAAATTTGATAAAAAATTTGACTAAAAAAATGTGACAAAATGTGATAAAAAATGGACAAAAAAAAAGTCAAAAATGATTAAAAAAAAAAGTCAAAATTTGATTAAAAAATGGACGAAAAAATGCCAAAAATGTGACAAAAATGTGACAAAAAATGTCAAAAATTAAAAAATGGACGAAAAAATTCCACAAAAAATGACAAAAAAATGACAAAAAAGTTACAAAAATGAGTTGAATGCCCCCAACCAAAAAATGATGGAAAAAAAATCTGATGACGTGAGGAAAAAGATCCTCTCGGTTCAGGCGGGGGTTAAGAGGTTAAACACCACAGAGAGTTCGATGTTTTTCCAGCAGTAACGGAGTTTTTCCACGGCTTTTCCTCCACTTTTTATTCTGTTTTTAGCTCGTGTTGCTCAGTGGAAATGTAGGCCTTTGCTAACAGCTGCAAAGATGGCCGATCTCCATGGTAACTGTGGAGGACTCTGGTCAGCCTGGGCCCAAATTAGCGTAAATGTGACACTTCCACAAATACATATTAACCTCTGACCCCCCGCCTTAACCGAGAGCATTTTCTCCAGTTCGGCTTTACCCAAATCCAAAAGCTTCTTGACTGGAGCAACACTGTAGCGCCTCATTTGAAAGATAAAGTCTAGAAAAGTGACGGGAACTTTTTGTCACACCTGCATTTTTGTCAAGTTTTTGTTGTTTTTTCATTACTTTTTGTTATGTTTTTGTTTTGTTTTTGTCACTTTTTTGTTGCTTTTCCAGCACATGTTTGTTTTCGGATGTTTTTCTTTGAAGCTTGTAGATTTGGGTAAAGCTCGGTTGTGCCCGGGGGTGAGGGTATAAGGTAAAGTGAGGGGCCAGACCGGGGGCCCTGGAGCCCGGGGCCCTGGAGCCCGTGGCCCCTCTGTGCTCATGGCCAGTCCAGCCCTGCTCTTCCTTCAGGCTTCATGAAGATGTTCAGACGTGAAGCTCATCTGGAAACAGACGACAAACTGTTGGAGTTTGAACCACAGGAGTGAAGAGCGGGCGTGAGCTGGTTATTGAGACCCCGCCCCCCTGACCCCGCCCCCTGACCCCGCCCCCCTGACCCCTGACCCCCGCGGCGCGACAATCCAGCGCGCGACAATCCAGCGACACAAAGCGGCGTTTAAGGCCTTTCTCTAAAACCCGGAGCACGACGGATTAAAGAGAGCGGATTCTTCACGGATTCTCCACGGCTTCTTCACGGCTTCTCCACGGCTTCTTCACGGCTTCTTCACGGCTTCTTCACGGCTTCTTCACGGCTTCTCCACGGCTTCTTCACGGCTTCTTCACGGCTTCTTCACGGCTTCTTCACGGCTTCTTCACGGCTTCTTCACGGCTTCTTCACGGCTTCTCCACGGCTTCTCCACGGCTTCTCCACGGCTTCTTCACGGCTTCTTCACGGCTTCTCCACGGCTTCTCCACGGCTTCTTCACGGCTTCTTCACGGCTTCTTCACGGCTTCTTCACGGCTTCTTCACGGCTTCTTCACGGCTTCTTCACGGCTTCTTCACGGCTTCTTCACGGCTTCTTCACGGCTTCTTCACGGCTTCTTCACGGCTTCTTCACGGCTTCTTCACGGCTTCTTCACGGCTTCTTCACGGCTTCACTCCACACCTCAGGCACGAGGCGGGAACCAGATAACTTCAGGAGAGTTTATCTGTACTTTATGTGGAGAACATAGTACTTTTACTTTACAGATAAATATAACACTTTCTGCTCCACTGCATTTCTATAAAGGCTCCAAAGTCAAAAGTCCATTTCTTCTTCTTCTTCTTCTTCTTCTTCTTCTTCTTCTTCTTCTTCTTCTTCTTCTTCTTCTTCTTCTTCTTCTTCTTCTTCTTCTTCTTCTTCTTCTTCTTCTTCTTCTTCTTCAAAACTGGGGCCCTCTCCTGATGCCTCCAGAGGAGAGCCCCCCCTGATCCCCCCCCCTGAGAGGGCCCCCCCCCCGCCGGCCCCTCACAGCAGCAAAGCACTCACTTTCACACTTCAGCGCCGCCTCAGCCTGATCTTCAGTCCTCGGGTTCGCGGACACTCACTGAAGCCCCGCCCCCTGGCCTTTGTGCTCCGCCCCCTGGCCTTTGTGCTCCGTCCCGCCCCCAGGACAAAGCCTCCCCAGTGAGGGCGCTCTGTCCTGGGCCTAATGAGAGCCGGACCCCCCCCTGCTCCTCTGTGGGAGCTGCTGCTGCTCTCTTCATCTGACACGCTTTCATTTCACTTATTCCTGCAGCTCGTGTGGCTCTGGGGGAGCCGCCACTTTTTTAGCGTATTGTATCGAAAAACAGACATTTTTTCCAAAAACGGTAAAAAAAATAAATTAATAATAATATCTTATGATCCATCAGAACCAGGCTGTGTTGCTTCAGCTCAAATCAATCATTTTTCCCCCTTATTTTTTTGTTTTTCCATAACTTTTGCAGTTTCATAATAACTAATATTTTACACCCAATTTGTTTTTTTACCCAATTTGTTCATATTTTTCCCCATTTCTTCCCAGATTATCCCCATCGTTCACACATTTCTTCACATTTCAGATCTTCCTCACATTATTGTTCAGTTTCCATGTACATGTTATATCGGTCACAGGAAGAGTATCGGCCAGATATCGGGATCGAAAGCCAAGTATCGTTAAAATACGAAGCCCTACAGAGTTCCGGAATGTGACGTCATATCGCTGAGCATTATGGGAACAGCAGCGATTATAAACGAAGGGAGATTTAAAAGTTCTTGTTCCCTTGTACCCTTTAACTCCCGCCTGAACCGAGCACTTTTTCTCCAGTTTGGCTTTACCCCAATCCAAAAGCTTCTGGGAAAAAGGTGAGAAAATAGCGACAAAACTGAGACGAAAACAATGATGGAAATGTGACAAAAAAGTGAGAAAACATTGATAAAAGTGTGATAAAAATTTGACCAAAAAAAAATGACAAAAATGTGACAAAGAATGAAAAAAAAGTGATACAAAATTGACCAAAAAAATGACAAAAATGTGATTAAAAAAATGAAAAAAATGTGATAAAAAAATGAAAAAAATAAATAACAATTTGACAAAAAAAATGACAAAAATGTGATTAAAAAATGTCAAAAATGTGATAAAAAATTGACAAAAAAATGACAAAAATGTGATTAAAAAATGTCAAAAATGTGATAAAAAATTGACAAAAAATGACAAAAAATGTCAAAAATATGATGAAAAAAAATGAAAAAAAATGACAAAAATGTGATAAAAAATGGGCAAAAAAATTACAAGAAATTGACAAAAAAATGACAAAAAATGACTTTAATGTGACAAAAAAAATGTGATAAAAATTTGACTTAAAAAATAAAAAAAAGTGATACAAAATTGACAAAAAAATGACAAAAATATGTCAAAAATGTGATAAAAATGTGATAAAAAAATTATAAGAAATTTAAAAAAATTACGAAAAACAAAAAAAAAATTGACCAAAAAATGTCAAAAATTTTCTAAAAAAATTGACGATAAAATGACAACAAAAATGACAAAAATGTGACAAAAAATGACAAAAAAGTTACAAAAATGAGTTTAATACCCAACAAAAAAATAATGGAAAAAACTCTGATGACGTGAGGAAAAAGGCGGGGGTTAAGAGGTTAAACACCACAGAGAGTTCGATGTTTTTACCAGCAGCTTTTCCACGGCTTTTCCTCCACTTTTTACAGTTTTTAGCTCGTGTTGCTCAGTGGAAACGTAGGCCTACACTAACAGCTGCAAAGATGGCCGATCTCCATGGTAACTGTGGAGCTTCATCTCTGCTGCTTCACCCGGGTCGTGCTCTGGTTTGACCCCACGCTCCCCCCGACCCGGCCCGGCCCCGAGTCCAGGGCCCGAATCCTCACACCTGCTAATAAAGAGGAGGGGGGGGGGGGTCAGCGTGAGCGTGTGGGGGGGGGGGGGGTCACCCGGACGACACATACATCACCCCGCCCTGACAGCACCACAATGGCAGAGGCTTCACTGGACGCACCGACGAGGAGCCGAGAAAACGTCCGGGAATGTTCGAAGTCGGACGTTTGGGAATAAAAGGCCCTGAACCTGGTTTTATTTAAGACAATGAAAGAGGAAAACGCGGAAGGATTCTGGCATTTTGTGATCATTTATGACACAAACAACATTATTCAACACTTTAACCTCTTAACTCCCACCTGAACGAATGCCTTCTGTCCTCTGTGGCTGTTATATAGGCCTGTGTAGCACCTCATTTGAAAGCTAAGACCCACAAAACTGATCTTTTTCCTCACAATGTTGCTGTTGTGTCACCTTTTGTATGTTTTTTTTTTGGTCCCATTTTTGATGAATTTTTGTCACTTTTTTGTAATTTTTTGTAATTTTTTGCGTTTTTTTGGGGTATGTTTTTGTCAAGTTTTTGTCATTTTTTAATCAATTTTTTAGCACAATTTTGTTGAATTTTGGTCATTTTTTTGTCACATTTTTATCATTTTTTTTGTCATTTTTTTGTCACATTTTTGCATTTTTTTTGTCAATTTGTCGTCATTTATTTTTTATTTTTTTGTCAATTTTTATCACATTTTTGTCATTTTTTTGTCAATATTTTGTCTTTTTTTTAATACATTTTGGTCATTTTTTCGCAATTTTTTTCGCAATTTTTTTGTCATTTTTTGTCACATTTTTGTCATTTTCTTGTGACATTTTTGTGACATTTTTTCCACTTTTTCTTAAATTTTTCGTCACATTTTTTGTCATTTTTTTATCACATTTTATGTCATTTTTTTAAATCATTTTTGTCACATTTTTGTCGTTTTCTCGTTAATTTTTTGTCCATTTCTTGTGACATTTTTCCACTTTTTGTCAATGTTTTCTCACTTTTTTGTCACATTTCCATCATTGTTTTCGTCTCAGTTCTGTCGCTATTTTCTCACCTTTTTTCCAGAAGCTTTTGGATTGGGGTAAAGCCAAACTGGAGAAACTGTGCTCAGTTCAGGCGGGAGTTAAGGGGTTAAAGTCACAGTAAAATGTTTGTTTTGATTGAGTGAATCTCTGGCGATGTGGCCCATGTGGGACTCGAGCCTCTGCTGTGACTAAATAAAAAGTCCGTAATAAAAGTCAGACCTGGAGCGTTCGGTTAAAGCTGAATGAAGCCCATGTGACTTTGTGATTGTCCCGCTGTGTCTTCATCCTGTCCATCCCGTCATGTGACCCCTGTGTCCTCCCCACACACACACACACACACACACACACACACACACACACCTGGGAGGACTTACCCTAATCCCCCTGCCCCGGCTCTTTGACTGCTTAGACCACTGAGTGTAACTAATTCTCCCACACCGGGGCATTGTCCCGCGCTGGGCCTTTGTGCCGGCTCCTTTCAGAGCGCCGGGCTGCGGAGCGGGACGGCGGGCGGCGGGACGGCGGGCGGGCGGGCGGGGGTTCCATTAGGCCTTTAATGATGACACTCCGACGGACACAGGAATCTGCCGGACTCGGGAGCGACCCCGAGGCAAAGGGAAGATCCTCTGTGGCAAATCCAGCAAAAAAAAGACAAAAATCCCCCAAAAAAGACTAAAAAAATGACAAAAAAAGACAAAAATCCAGCAAAAAAATGACAAAAATCCAGCAAAAAAATGACAAAAATCCAACAAAAAAATGACAAAAATCCAACAAAAAAGTGACAAAAATCTTTGTCACTTTTTTGTCACTTTTTGGTCATTTTTTGCGTTTTTTTGGGTATATTTTTGTCAAGTTTTTGTCATTTTTTAATCTTTTTTTTAGCACAATTTTGTTGAATTTTGGTCATTTTTTTGTCACATTTTTGCATTTTTTTTGTCAATTTGTCGTCATTTTTTTTTCTTTTTTTCGTCAATTTTTATCAGACTAAAAAAATGACAAAAAAAGACAAAAATCCAGCAAAAAAATTACAAAAATCCAGCAAAAAAATGACAAAAATCCATCAAAAAAGTGACAAAAATCCAACAAAAAAGTGACAAAAATCCAGCAAAGAAATGACAAAAATCCAGCAAAAAAATGACAAAAATCCATCAAAAAAAATGACAAAAATTCAGCAAAAAAATGTCAAAAATCCAGCACATTTCAGGACGGGGACGACTCTGCGGATCTCACGGAAACAGAAACAAAACTAAAACTTGACGCCTCTTTGCCTCTCGCAGGTTTATATGTTGTTGCTGATGAAGCTGAAATGTAAGAGAGGTTTATCTGCAGCTCAAATGCAGAAAAAAAAAACATGTTATACAGTTTATGCAGATTTTTTGATGATTTTTTGACTATTTTTCAGAGAATGTGAGAGTTGCTTCAGTTTATATAAGACCAAAGACCTCCCTGATGATGATTGTGGAAACGACAAACAAAAAAAACTAAAAAATCCAGTTAAATATTTACTTTTTGAAGCATTTATGTTACCTGGATGAAAAATAAAAATGAGCTGACATAGACTAAAGCAGGACTAAGTAACTCCTGCCCCTAGAGGCCATGAGCGCAACTGCAGGTGTCGCAGCAAGTTACAATGTTTTAACTTATTAATTGTCTTGGAGAGTAAATCCTGCGCTGACAGGAAAGACAAAGGGACAGAGGGAGATTGTTCATCCAGTTACACAATGGAAATTATTTTTTTCACTCAAATTTGGCTGTAAATACTGTTTAACCTCTTAACTTCCACCTGAACATGTTTTGTCCTGTTGTCCAAATTCTCCAAATCTAAAAGCTTCTTTAAAATAGCGACAAAAAACGAGAGGAAAATGCGGATGTAAATTGACAAAAAAGACAAAAATCCAGCAAAAAAAGACAAAAATCCAGCGAAAAAAAAGACAAAAAAACAGCAAAAAATGACAAAAATCCAACAAAAAAATGACAAAAATTCTGCGAAAAAATGACAAAAATCCAGCAAAAAAACTGGCAAAAATCCAGCGAAAAAATGACAAAAATCCAACAAAAAAAGACAAAAATTCAGCGAAAAAATGACAAAAATCCAACAAAAAAAGACAAAAATCCAGCGAAAAAAAGACAAAAATCCAGCAAAAAAATGACAAAAATCCAACAAAAAAAATGACAAAAATCCAGCAAAAAAAAGACAAAAATCCAGCAAAAAAAAGACAAAAATCCAGCAAAAAAAAGACAAAAATCCAACAAAAAAAAGACAAAAATCCAGCAAAAAAAAGACAAAAATCCAGCAAAAAAAGACAAAAATCCAGCAAAAAAAAGACAAAAATCCAGCAAAAAAAAGAAAAAAATCCAGCAAAAAAAAGACAAAAATCCAGCAAAAAAAAGACAAAAATCCAGCAAAAAAATGACAAAAATCCAGCAAAAAGAGACAAAAATCCAGCAAAAAAAAAGACAAAAATCCAGCAAAAAGAGACAAAAATCCAGCAAAAAAAAGACAAAAATCCAACAAAAAAAAGACAAAAATCCAGCAAAAAAATGACAAAAATCCAGCAAAAAAAGACAAAAATCCAACAAAAAAAAGACAAAAATCCAACAAAAAAAGACAAAAATCCAGCAAAAAAATGACAAAAATCCAGCAAAAAAAAGACAAAAATCCAGCAAAAAATGACAAAAATCCAGCAAAAAAGGCAAAAATCCAGCAAAAAATGACAAAAATCCAGCAAAAAAAGGCAAAAATCCAACAAAAAAAAGACAAAAATCCATCAAAAAATGACAAAAATCCAGCAAAAAAAAGACAAAAATCCAGCAAAAAAAAGAAAAAAATCCAGCAAAAAAAATGACAAAAATCCAGCAAAAAAATGACAAAAATCCAGCAAAAAAATGACTAAAATCAAGGAAAAAAACTGGCAAAAATTCAGCAAAAAAAATGACAAAAATCCAGGAAAAAAGTGACAAAAATCCAGCAAAAAGTGAGAAAAATCCAGCAAAAATATGACAAAAATCCAGCAAAAAAAAAGACAAAAATCCAGCAAACAAAAAAAAAAAAAATCCAGCTAAAAAATGACAAAAATCCAGCAAAAAAATGACAAAAATCCAGCAAAAAAGTGACAAAAATCCAGCAAAAAACGAAAAAAATGCATCAATAAAGTAACAAAAAAGTTAAAAAAGATTTATTAAGTAAACATGTTACTGAGTGCTGCTTTAAATCATAATGAAAAAAGAACGTACCAAAAAAAATCTCCTCGTAAAGAGCCGGTCTCTGAACAGATCTCGGCTCCTGGTAAAGAGCCGGTCTCTGAACAGATCTCGGCTCCTCGTAAAGAGCCGGTCTCTGAACAGATCTCCTCGTAAAGAGCCGGTCTCTGGACAGATCTCGGCTCCTCTTAAAGAGCCGTGAATCCGTCTCTGCTGTCAGACCGTATGACTCTCTGGAGCCCCGTCCTGTGGTTCTCCCCGGGGACCCGCCCTCTGCTGCCGCCCTAGTGGAGGTGACCTGTACTGCAGAGGTCAGGCCACAGCGGCGGCGGGAACGGCGCCACGAGCAGTTTCTCAGAGCAGCTCCATCTGTTCAGATACTTTTACTCCAGTACAAGTACTTCTCAGGGTCAACCAGGTACAAAAATCCAGCAAAAAATGACTAAAATCCAGCAAAAAAATGTCAAAAATCCAGCAAAAAAATGTCAAAAATCCAGAAAAAAAGTGACAAAAATCCAGAAAAAAATGTCAAAAATCCAGAAAAAAGTGACAAAAATCCAGCAAAAAAATGACAAAAATCCAGCAAAAAAATGAGAAAAATCCAGCAAAAAAATGAGAAAAATCCAGCAAAAAAATGACCAAAATCCAGCAAAAAAGTAACAAATATCCAGCAAAAAAATACAAAAATCCAGCAAAAAAATGATAAAAATCCAGTAAAAAAATGACAAAAATCCAGAAAAAAAGTAACAAAAATCCAGCAAAAAAATACAAAAATCCAGAAAAAAATGATAAAAATCCAGCAAAAAAATGATAAAAATCCAGAAAAAAATGATAAAAATCCAGAAAAAAAAATGAAAAAAATCCAGAAAAAAAATGACTAAAATCCAGTAAAAAAGTAACAAAAATCCAGCAGAAAAATGACAAAAATCCAGCGAAAAAATGACAAAATTCCAGCAAAAAATTACAAACATCCACTCTGAGTAAACCAGGTACTTCTCAGAGTAAACCAGGTACTTCTTCTCAGAGTAAACCAGGTACTTCTCAGGGTAAACCAGGTACTTCTCAGAGTAAACCAGGTTCTTCTCAGAGTAAAGCAGGTACTTCTCAGGGTAAACCAGGTACTTCTCAGAGTAAACCAGGTTCTTCTCAGAGTAAAGCAGGTACTTCTCAGAGTAAACCAGGTACTTCTCAGAGTAAACCAGGTTCTTCTCAGAGTAAAGCAGGTACTTCTCAGAGTAAACCAGGTACTTCTCAGGGTAAACCAGGTACTTCTCAGAGTAAACCAGGTTCTTCTCAGAGTAAACCAGGTACTTCTCAGAGTAAACCAGGTACTTCTTCTCAGAGTAAAGCAGGTACTTCTCAGAGTAAACCAGGTACTTCTTCTCAGAGTAAACCAGGTTCTTCTTCTCAGAGTAAACCAGGTACTTCTCAGAGTAAACCAGGTACTTCTCAGAGTAAACCAGGTACTTCTTCTCAGAGTAAACCAGGTTCTTCTCAGAGTAAACCAGGTACTTCTTCTCAGAGTAAACCAGGTACTTCTTCTCAGAGTAAACCAAGTACTTCTCAGAGTAAACCAGGTACTTCTTCTCAGAGTAAACCAGGTACTTCTTCTCAGAGTAAACCAGGTACTTCTCAGAGTAAACCAGGTACTTCTCAGAGTAAAGCAGGTACTTCTCAGAGTAAACCAGGTACTTCTCAGAGTAAACCAGGTACTTCTTCTCAGAGTAAACCAAGTACTTCTCAGAGTAAACCAGGTACTTCTTCTCAGAGTAAACCAAGTACTTCTCAGAGTAAACCAGGTACTTCTTCTCAGAGTAAACCAAGTACTTCTCAGAATAAACCAGGTACTTCTTCTCAGAGTAAACCAGGTACTTCTTCTCAGAGTAAACCAGGTACTTCTCAGAGTAAACCAGGTACTTCTCAGAGTAAACCAGGTACTTCTTCTCAGAGTAAACCAGGTACTTCTTCTCAGAGTAAACCAGGTACTTCTTCTCAGAGTAAACCAGGTACTTCTCAGAGTAAACCAGGTACTTCTCAGAGTAAACCAGGTTCTTCTCAGAGTAAAGCAGGTACTTCTCAGAGTAAACCAGGTACTTCTTCTCAGAGTAAACCAGGTTCTTCTCAGAGTAAACCAGGTACTTCTCAGAGTAAACCAGGTACTTCTTCTCAGAGTAAACCAGGTACTTCTCAGAGTAAACCAGGTACTTCTCAGAGTAAACCAGGTACTTCTCAGGGTAAACCAGGTACTTCTTCTCAGAGTAAACCAGGTACTTCTCAGAGTAAACCAGGTACTTCTCAGAGTAAACCAGGTACTTCTCAGAGTAAACCAGGTACTTCTCAGGGTAAACCAGGTACTTCTTCTCAGAGTAAACCAGGTACTTCTCAGAGTAAACCAGGTACTTCTCAGAGTAAACCAGGTTCTTCTCAGAGTAAACCAGGTACTTCTCAGAGTAAACCAGGTACTTCTCAGGGTAAACCAGGTACTTCTTCTCAGAGTAAACCAGGTACTTCTCAGAGTAAACCAGGTACTTCTCAGAGTAAACCAGGTACTTCTCAGAGTAAACCAGGTTCTTCTCAGAGTAAATCAGGTTCTTCTCAGAGTAAACCAGGTCCTTCTCAGAGTAAACCAGGTACTTCTCAGAGTAAACCAGGTACTTCTCAGAGTAAACCAGGTTCTTCTCAGAGTAAACCAGGTACTTCTCAGAGTAAACCAGGTACTTCTCAGAGTAAAGCAGGTACTTCTCAGGGTAAAGCAGGTACTTCTCAGGGTAAACCAGGTACTTCTCAGAGTAAAGCAGGTACTTCTTCTCAGAGTAAACCAGGTACTTCTCAGAGTAAACCAGGTACTTCTCAGGGTAAACCAGGTACTTCTCAGAGTAAACCTGGTACTTCTCAGAGTAAACCAGGTACTTCTCAGAGTAAACCAGGTACTTCTCAGAGTAAAGCAGGTACTTCTCAGAGTAAAGCAGGTACTTCTCAGAGTAAAGCAGGTACTTCTCAGAGTAAACCAGGTACTTCTCAGAGTAAACCTGGTACTTCTCAGGGTAAAGCAGGTACTTCTCAGGGTAAAGCAGGTACTTCTCAGGGTAAACCAGGTACTTCTCAGAGTAAACCTGGTACTTCTCAGGGTAAACCAGGTACTTCTCAGAGTAAACCTGGTACTTCTCAGAGTAAACCAGGTACTTCTCAGAGTAAACCAGGTACTTCTCAGAGTAAACCTGGTACTTCTCAGAGTAAACCTGGTACTTCTCAGAGTAAACCAGGTACTTCTCAGAGTAAACCAGGTACTTCTCAGAGTAAAGCAGGTACTTCTTCTCAGAGTAAACCAGGTACTTCTCAGGGTAAACCAGGTACTTCTCAGAGTAAACCAGATACTTCTCAGAGTAAACCAGGTTCTTCTCAGAGTAAACCAGGTACTTCTCAGAGTAAAGCAGGTACTTCTTTGAGTAAACCAGGTTCTTCTCAGAGTAAACCAGGTACTTCTCAGAGTAAACCAGGTACTTCTCAGAGTAAACCAGGTACTTCTCAGAGTAAACCAGGTACTTCTTCTCAGAGTAAACCAGGTACTTCTTCTCAGAGTAAACCAGGTTCTTCTCAGAGTAAACCAGGTACTTCTCAGAGTAAACCAGGTACTTCTTCTCAGAGTAAACCAGGTACTTCTCAGAGTAAACCAGGTTCTTCTCAGAGTAAACCAGGTACTTCTCAGAGTAAACCAGGTACTTCTTCTCAGAGTAAACCAGGTACTTCTCAGAGTAAACCAGGTACTTCTTCTCAGAGTAAACCAGGTTCTTCTCAGAGTAAACCAGGTACTTCTTCTCAGAGTAAACCAGGTTCTTCTCAGAGTAAACCAGGTGCTTCTGATCGGATGAGGCACAAACAGATACTGATGAAATTTACAACATACAAAACACTACAGACCCGAACTATTAAAACAAAGTAGGTTTTCATCAAAAGTACTACATTCTCAGGTCATTTTTGCTCCGTTTGAGTCTGTGTGAATCAGAAAACGATGAATCTGTTACTAAAATAGTCGTAGATTAATCGATTAGTTGTTTCAGCCATACATACAAATGTATGTATGGCTGAAACAACTAATGGGAAATAAAAGTCATTTTGTTTTGGTTTCTTGAGATTAAAAGATGAAAAATGTTTGTTTCCTCGCCCTGTTTTTAACAGTTGATCGATTTTAGACACGATTTTTAACGGGTGTATTTTTATAAATCAGTTTTAATCATTACTTAATTTGCCTTTGAGCCGAATATCAGAAAGAAAAATCTCCATAACAAACTGCCCTGTTCTCTGCCTGACAGAGCAGACTTTACTCCCCTGTTCAACACTGCCCCCTTGTGTTCAATGTTGACAAATCAGGCCTTTTCCAGCTTTAAACTCCATCCATCCATCTTCTTCCACTTGTCCGTTCCCGGGTCGTGGGGGCAGCTGTTGGAGTTGCCCAAATCACATTGCACCAGCCCCTTATGGCGCCCCCTGCAGGTGGTGGGTCCACAGAAGGACGGCCTCACGAGTAACCGGGCCTGTCGGTCTCTCATAAGGAGCTTCTGAACCGCTCTTTGTCTGACCTGTCACCTATAGGACCTGTTTGTCCTGGGAGACCCTACAGGGGCACGAAGCCCCCGACAACAGAGCTCCAGGATCATTCGGGCGCTCAAACCCCTCCACCACATTAAGGTGGCGGTTCCAGGAGGGGAACTTTAAACTCTATGACTGTAAATCTGAATATATTGTTCAGAACAGAAGCACCGGCGACACCAGGCACGAGTTTAATCCAATCACAAACTGATAATCGGCGATGGTGCGAACATGATAGGGTTTATCAGAACACGATCGTTTTCATAAGAACACGATCGTTTTCATCGGAACTCGATCGGGTTCATCAGATCAGGATCGGATTCATCAGAACAGGATCGGATTCATCAGAACTCGATCGGGTTCATCAGATCAGGATCGGGTTCATCAGAACAGAAATCGGGTTCATCAGATCAGGATCGGGTTCGATCGGGTTCATCAGAACTCGATCGGGAACAGGATCGGATTCATCAGAACAGGATCGGGTTCATCAGAACAGGATCGGGTTCATCAGAACTCGATCGGGTTCATCAGAACTCGATCGGGTTCATCAGAACTCGATCGGGTTCATCAGAACTCGATCGGGTTCATCAGAACTCGATCGGGTTCATCAGAACAGGATCGGGTTCATCAGAACTTGATCGGGTTAATCAGAACAGGATCGGGTTCATCAGAACTCGATCGGGTTCATCAGAACAGGATCGGGTTCATCAGAACTCGATCGGGTTCATCAGATCAGGATCGGGTTCATCAGAACAGGATCGGGTTCATCAGAACAGGATCGGGTTCATCAGAACTCGATCGGGTTCATCAGAACTCGATCGAGTTCATCAGATCAGGATCGGGTTCATCAGAACAGGATCGGGTTCATCAGAACAGGATCGGGTTCATCAGAACTCGATCGGGTTCATCAGAACTCGATCGGGTTCATCAGAACAGGATCGGGTTCATCAGAACAGGATCGGGTTCATCAGAACAGGATCGGGTTCATCAGAACTCGATCGGGTTCATCAGAACTCGATCGGGTTCATCAGAACAGGATCGGGTTCATCAGAACTCGATCGGGTTAATCAGAACAGGATCGGGTTCATCAGAACTCGATCGGGTTCATCAGAACAGGATCGGGTTCATCAGAACTCGATCGGGTTCATCAGAACTCGATCGGGTTCATCAGAACAGGATCGGGTTCATCAGAACTCGATCGGGTTCATCAGAACTCGATCGGGTTCATCAGAACTCGATCAGGTTCATCAGAACTCGATCGGGTTCATCAGAACAGGATCGGGTTCATCAGAACTCGATCGGGTTCATCAGAACAGGATCGGGTTCATCAGAGCAGGATCGGGTTCATCAGAACAGGATCGGGTTCATCAGAACAGGATCGGGTTCATCAGAACAGGATCGGGTTCATCAGAACTCGATCGGGTTCATCAGAACAGGATCGGGTTCATCAGAGCAGGATCGGGTTCATCAGAACAGGATCGGGTTCATCAGAACTCGATCGGGTTCATCAGAACAGGATCGGGTTCATCAGAACTCGATCGGGTTCATCAGAACTTGATCGGGTTCATCAGAACAGGATCAGGTTCATCAGAACTCGATCGGGTTCATCAGAACAGGATCGGGTTCATCAGAACTCGATCGGGTTCATCAGAACAGGATCGGGTTCATCAGAACTCGATCAGGTTCATCAGAACTTGATCGGGTTAATCAGAACAGGATCGGGTTAATCAGAACAGGATCAGGTTCATCAGAACTCGATCGGGTTCATCAGAACAGGATCGGGTTCATCAGAACTCGATCGGGTTCATCAGAACTTGATCGGGTTCATCAGAACAGGATCAGGTTCATCAGAACTCGATCGGGTTCATCAGAACAGGATCGGGTTCATCAGAACTTGATCGGGTTAATCAGAACAGGATCGGGTTCATCAGAACTTGATCGGGTTAATCAGAACTCGATCGGGTTCATCAGAACTCGATCGGGTTCATCAGAACTCGATCGGGTTCATCAGAACTCGATCGGGTTCATCAGAACAGGATCGGGTTCATCAGATCAGGATCGGGTTCATCAGAACTTGATCGGGTTAATCAGAACAGGATCGGGTTCATCAGATCAGGATCGGGTTCATCAGAACAGGATCGGGTTCATCAGATCAGGATCGGGTTCATCAGAACAGGATCGGGTTCATCAGAACTCGATCGGGTTCATCAGAACAGGATCGGGTTCATCAGAGCAGGTGAACGGGGGAAACCAATCAATGTGAAACTTTTATTAGACAGAAACTTGAGAGAAATGTATCACAGGTTTCTGGTCTGAATGTGTGGGTTTTTATGAAGGTTAATTTGTGTTTTTATTATCAAAGGGTTTTTTTTTTTTTCACTGAATTTATGTAACTGAATTTTTTGCATCTGAATTTCAACACCATATTTGAAAAAATCAGTGCATTTTTTTTCGCTGCTGTAAAAAAGCTGTTTCTGCTGTATGCTGTATGTTTCCTCCTTGGCTGCGCTCTGGGAGCTCACGATCTGATTAAATGTCCATCAGCTGTTTTTCGCAGCTTTTTTACAGCAGCGAAAAAAAATTACACTAAATTTTTTTAAATATGGTGTTGAAATACAGATGCAAAAAAATCAGTTGCATAAATTCAGTGTATAAAAAAAAAACACTTTGATAATAAAAACACAAATTAACCTTCATAGTTTTAGTCTCATGAGTTACAAAGATTTGCTCAGAGGGATTTTAGATCTGGTTTAATTTTGGAAAAATCTTTGTAAGTGAAAAGAAAAAAAAAGTAAAAGCCACAGTCAGTTTTCCAAACATTTCCAAACTTAAAAAAATAAATAAATCATAATTTAAAAACAAAACAAAAATAACAAACAAAGGAAATGACCATATATGGATTACAGCCCCATCCCTGTCACAGCCTTTCGTGCTACACGTGGATACCAAACATGTCATGAACGACCAGGGAGAGACAGAGACATGATGGAGTCACTTCCTGGATAAATCTCAGACTCAAAGACACAAAACATCACAGAATAAACATCATAAAGAGAGAGTTTAAGTTGTTTTATTAGTTGTTTGTATGTTTTCACCTGCAGCGTCGACTCAAAGAGATAAAACATGGGATCATGAGTTCACCAGATCAGCCACAGGGTCAGTTTATAATTCGATTAGACGTCACATTAACCGCCCCTAAATAAGGTCTGGTCTTGCCCCCAAATAAGGTTTAGTCTTGCCCCTAAATAAGGTCTGGTCTTGCCCCTAAATAAGGTCTAGTCTTGCCCCTAAATAAGGTCTAGTCTTGCCCCCAAATAAGGTCTAGTCTTGCCCCTAAATAAGGTCTAGTCTTGCCACTAAATAAGGTCTAGTCTTGCCCCTAAATAAGGTCTAGTCTTGCCCCCAAATAAGGTCTAGTCTTGCCACTAAATAAGGTTTAGTCTTGCCCCTAAATAAGGTCTGGTCTTGCCCCTAAATAAGGTCTAGTCTTGCCCCAAAATAAGGTCTAGTCTTGCCCCAAAATAAGGTCTAGTCTTGCCCCTAAATAAGGTCTAGTCTTGCCACTAAATAAGGTCTAGTCTTGCCCCTAAATAAGGTCTAGTCTTGCCCCTAAATAAGGTCTAGTCTTGCCACTAAATAAGGTCTAGTCTTGCCACTAAATAAGGTCTAGTCTTGCCCCTAAATAAGGTCTAGTCTTGCCCCTAAATAAGGTCTAGTCTTGCCCCTAAATAAGGTCTGGTCTTGCCCCTAAATAAGGTCTGGTCTTGCCCCTAAATAAGGTCTAGTCTTGCCCCTAAATAAGGTCTAGTCTTGCCCCTAAATAAGGTCTAGTCTTGCCCCTAAAT
Organism: Gobius niger; assembly: GCF_951799975.1. Lineage (NCBI taxonomy): Eukaryota > Metazoa > Chordata > Actinopteri > Gobiiformes > Gobiidae > Gobius > Gobius niger. The sequence goes on along the minus strand of NC_136864.1, from coordinate 1,117,571 downwards.
AAGGTCTAGTCTTGCCCCTAAATAAGGTCTAGTCTTGCCCCTAAATAAGGTCTAGTCTTGCCCCTAAATAAGGTCTAGTCTTGCCCCTAAATAAGGTCTAGTCTTGCCCCTAAATAAGGTCTAGTCTTGCCCCTAAATAAGGTCTAGTCTTGCCCCTAAATAAGGTCTAGTCTTGCCCCTAAATAAGGTCTAGTCTTGCCCCTAAATAAGGTCTAGTCTTGCCCCTAAATAAGGTCTGGTCTTGCCCCTAAATAAGAGCCTGGTCCGACCCCTGATTAAGAGTCTAGTCCGGTCCGGTCTGCAGTTTCTCCTGGACGCTGCGGTCCCCTTTCGAGCCGCCCAGGCAGCCGGGGCTCTTGCCCAGGGCGGGGTCCGCGGTCCACTGCTCGGGGGTCTTGGCCTGGATGGCGAGCGCGTGGATCCTGGAGCTGAGCTCGTCCTTCAGCGTGGTGTTGACCAGGCGGTGGCGCTGCAGCAGGGACAGGCCCTGGAAGCAGGGGCTGACCACCAGGACCCTGAAGTGGGACTCGGAGCCCGGCGGGACCGCGTGCATGTGGCTCTCATTGTGGACCTCCAGGTGCTCCGGCTGCAGGGCCTCGGTCAGCTTGGTCCTGATGGAGGTCTCCACGGGGCGGCTGGGGTCAGGAGCCATGAGGGGCCCGGAGTGGAGCAGACGGGTGCAGAGCGGGCGAGCGCAGAGGGGGCCCCGGGACAACATCAGAACAGCCTCACTGAGACACACAAGCACATTACTGGGGTTGGACAATTACTTTACAATTATAATATATTCTTTATTAGTAGTTACAGTTTAAAGGAACAGGCCAGTGTTTTTACACCGAGACATGTTCTTACCTGAGCTTAGACGAGTTGATACGTACCTGTCTGGTCTTTGAGCTTGGTCGCTTCTAAGGCCTCTTTCACACCGCACGCCGAGCTCAGAGCCGAGCGCCCTTTGCGGTCAAACTACCTCGCGGCGAGCGGCAAGTATTCATACGCCACGGAGCGTGGGCGAAGCATCTAGAGTAGTATTGGACTCAAAAAAACTTCTCGTGGTTCACTCTAAAGCAACAATATGATAATTATAAGATAGGAATACAACTGATATGTCTCCTTAAAGGGACTATACGGAGTTTAAAAATGTTAAAATTAAGTATTTTCCTCCCCCTACATGTTCCAACAATGTCCTAATGTGTAGAATGAGCCCAGACCTGTTCACCACAACTGCCTCTATAATCCTGCACTGTCACTGAAAACGGTGTTGCTTCAGCCCGAAGTGCCGTCACGCACGAGCTTAATATAGAAGGTGCAGTTACACGTATGACCTGAGATGGCAGTAGTGAGTATAGAATGGCAAACTTGCGTCTAGTACCTTTAACGTGCAAAATGTGTTTCAAGCACAATAACAAATAAATTAAAAAAAGTAGCCATGGAAAATTATGTTATTAATACGCCTAAAGTTATATTTAAGTATATTTCCTTATGTATTCCAAGTACACGATTGAATAGACGTTAAATGACTTTTTAAAGTGATTTTTGTACATTTTGGCGTTGAAAGCCACTTCGCTGCGCAGCCCACACGCGAAAGAAAGGCCCTCGAGTTCCATTTTTGGTTTTGGGAGCGGAGGCGGCAGCGCCCGAGACGCTTCTCTACGCAAAGAGAAGATCACACAAGAGCTTCATCTGAACAACAGGACGCCACTTGAAGCGCGGCTCGCGAATGCTGGCGCTGGCTGGTTCGTTCGTCAGTTCGTTGAAGAATCCACGTACGGTGTGAAAGAGGCGTAACTCCCCCCCCCGTTTGGAGCTATAGGAACACATTGGGAGAGGCCAAATGCTAACAACATCTATGGTCATTTTGCGTGACTGAGCGCACACACAAAGGACACAAAGTCCTAAATAACTCGTCAAAGCTAAGGTAAGAACATATCTCAGTATGTAAAAACGGCTGCCTATTCCTTTAAACTGTAATGACTGATGTAAGCCGTTTTAAGACTGAATTTAGAATTTAATTATCCTTCATTATTCTTGTGAGAAATTCTAATCAAACTGTGGAAACAATTTGTCAGGCTGTTGAAATGTTTTTGACCCAGAAATACATTTATCTATTTTATAACTTAAACCAGGGCACGTCTCACACAAGACACTTATAGCTCGTTTGTGTCTAAAGTAACATCTCCAAAGGTCTGAACTTTCATTCATGATCCATAACGAGGCTCTGACACAAACCGAAATGTGTTTTGAGGGTTGACAACAGCTGAAAACATCTGGATCTTTCATAAGTAGCGATGTTTGATGGCTAATGCTAACGGCTATGGGGAAATACATTGAACAGGCTAATGCTAACGACTGTAGGGAAATACATTGAGCAGGCTAGTGCTAACGGAGTATCTGACCGCACAGAGCCGTCCCCTGAGGACCTGTCCCGGGCTGGACTTCTCCGAACCCTCCGGGACTACAGCCCGTCCCGCAGCCGAGGTCCGAGCACCATCTGCCCGCCACATCTGACAAACAACAACCGAACACTCACCGGACAGTTTGGTAACAGCCCGAGCGTCCGCCATCTTGTAAAAATGTCAACAGGAAGTGACGCAGGAAAGACGCTGGAGGTCATCCCGCGAGTGCGCATGTGCGGGGGACATATTATTTATCTCTAAAAACAGATTACTACATAAATAAATAAGTAAATACATAAATATATAAATAAGTACGAGTTTAGCCTCCTTATAATACAAAACCATTCGTGTTTACTTCAATATTTACTTCCGGTTTCGCGACTGTCCCTTTTGACGCTCGGAAAGAACGTATTTGTTTCACGTCTGCCCAGATACTCGTGACGTTTACGCTTTCCTGAATTCTGATTGGATGAAGTGACGTAAACTCCAAACCTAAACCGAAAGTAAAGTGGACCTTATATAAACCCGTCTGTCTCCGAGTCCGTGAGTTTATCCCCGGTCACTGACGGAGGAATCTCTCATTTCTCTGACACGTTTGAAGGATTTGGCGCCATGAAGATTTGTGCTGTTGTTTTCCTGCTGGGAGTCATGATAAACGGAACTGCATCAAGTCAGTATATTTACATTTGTTCTGCAGCTTCTGTTCATTCTGTCGAGTTTACGTGAAGATTTAGTCCCGGCCGAATACTTTCTCTTTCTGTCGATCTGCGCTGTTAGTTGATTTGCTCTGTACAGACTGAGCTTTAACTACATTTCTCTAATATGTCTCACATTTGTAAGAGTTGTTTAGAAATAATCAAACGTTTCAGTCAGTTTGACAGATGTTTGTGTTGTGATCTCGTCCACATTATTACAGGTGCGCAGATCGAAACAGACTCGCCGCCATTTTAACTTTGAGTCAAGTCTCTGAAGCAAAACAAAACATGTTACAAGGAAATTGAATAAAACTAATGTAAAAAGGTGGATCTGTTCATAGATCCTCCATATTTATCCCTTAAGTCCTGTGAACATTTTTGTTGACGTGGATTTTCTGCAGAAAATGTTCGTTTGTGTTTTTTTCTCTCGTGTCTTTATATCATAGATCTGCATTTTGCACCTTTTCCCGCCTCTTTCCTGTATTGCAGTGAGACTTAAAACCTGACGTTTTATGGCAGAAAAGTTCCAGGTTCTGCCAGGGCTCCGTTATATTCTCATGGGAAAATAATACTTTCACCTCATTCATCTGCGAACAACAGGAACCATGTCCAAACGGAGAAAATACAATAAAAATGTCAAATCTGACTCATGTTCTTCAAAATGAAATGCTGATATTATAAACTTTTGTTTATAATGAAAGTCAATGGAGCCTTGAACATTTTGACATAAGGTTTTTGGGCATTTTTAAAAGTTTATGTAATGAAACAGGCACTTAAAGGAACAGGCCACCGTTTTTCCATACTGAGATATGTTCTTACCTGAGCTGTGACGAGTTCTTTAGGACCTGTCTGATCTTCAGTCACGTAAACACAGCACAGACGGCGTTAGCATTTAGCCTCTCCCTCTCTCCTCTATAGCTCCAAAACAGGTCAAGATAGAAGCTACCAAGCTCTTCCACGTTTTCCCTTTTTAAATATGGTTACGTTAAGTGTATTGTGCATTGTAAGGCATAATAATACCAGGAGTAGTTCGAAATCCGCGCAGTAATATTCACTTTACTGTGCGGATGCCAAATTACTCCTGGTATTATTACGCCTTACAATATATATTTAAAAAAGTACTAACAGACAGTGAGCCTTCGTAAGCCCCCAGTAGCTTCTGGCAGCTGAAACCCCGGGCCACCCGTCGAGACCCACTCCTGAAACAGACATTTCTGCTTCAAAACTAATAAGAAAAGCCTTTATTGATCTGGAGAAATTCACTTGTTGCATCAGCTCTGAAGAAAAACACTTCAGGATAGATGGGATATGTATGAATGAGTGTTAAGATTTCCAAACTGTAAATCACATGTTATTTAAAAAATACACATACATTTAAAGAACACACGAGGCAAACTGATCTATTGTTTCCTCTCAGCCGTGAACAGAATGAGGAAACATCTGAGGAAGACACAAGGGTTAAATTATTGTTTATTAATCAATTACACCCGCTTTAACCAAGCACATTTTCTCCAGTTCAGTTTTACCCAAATCTAAAAGCTGGAGTTTTCAGTCTCTAGGCCAGAGTGACGCCTCATTTGAAAGCTAAGACCTACATAACTCTTCAAAGATTTTTCCTTGTGTTTATGGCACTGTTTTGTCGTATTTTTGCTGCAATTTTGTCACTTTTGTTGATTTTTCTGTCGCTATTTTGATGCTTTTTTCAAGAAGATTTTAGATGTGGGTAAAGTCGAACTGGAGGAAATGTGCTCGGTTCAGGCGGGGGTGAAGAGGTTACAAAAGACAATGTTTTTTTATGTAAATGTCATAATGAATCTGTTTTATTTCATATGTTTGTAGTTTTTTATTGCACAGTTTTTAAATTAAAACGTGTGATTTTCTTCTTCTTTCAGTGATTCACACTTTGAGATATTTCAAGACGGCTTCATCTCAGATCTCAGGTTTCCCTCAGTACGTTTCAGTCGGTTTAGTGAACGACCTGGTGATCATTCATTACGACAGTAACACGAAGAGAGCGGTGCCTAAACAGGAGTGGATGAACAGAGTCACAGACGAGGATCATCAGTACTGGGAACAACAGACTCAGATCAATTTGAATTATGAGCAGGTGGGAAAAGTCAACATTGAAACAGTAAAGCAGCGTCTGAACGTGACCGGAGGTGAGTCTGAACTTTGACCTTTAACTGAATAAACCACGAGTCACTGTTTTTAGTTTGATTTACAGAAACACATGATGATGATGATGTAATAGTTCATAATAAATGTTAAAATGTAAATAAATAAAAGTTAGTTCATAATAAAATCATTTGCAGAAGCGTTTCAGAAGTGCTGCAGGACGGCCTAGAGGTTTGGCCACAGCACACATGCAGCTCTGTGCTCAGATGTTTTGCTGAATGTCTCTCCTCACTCTTCACACTGCGATTGTTCTGTAAAATAAAACTTAAACTGATGATAATGATTCACATGAAACTCGTGTTTCTCTTTGACAAACTCTGACTCTGAGTCTCTGTTCAGGTTCACACTTGTTTCAGTACATGTATGGCTGTGACTGGGACGATGAGACCGGTGAGATCAGAGGATATTATCTGGTTGCGTTTGACGGTGAAGACTTCATCGCGTTGGACTGGGCCACACAGACCTGGGTCGCTCCAAAACAACAGGCCTTTCCCACAAAACTGAGGTGGGAGAAGATTGGAACAGCTCTTCGATTCAAAGACTACGCTGAACACGACTGTGCTGAGTATCTGAAGAAATATGTGCGATACGGAGAGACGACTCTGAAGAGGACAGGTAAACACCTCTACACTTAAACCTCATCAGAGAGAGGATTATCAGAACTCACTTCTGAAGGAAACGCCTCATAAACGTCAGCGTTTAAATAAAAACATGGAGTTAACGAAAGTGAAAAAGACGAACCTCAGTGAGAAGCAAAAGTCACTGCTTCATTTGACTGAAAAGTTTCCTTCACCTCTTACCCCCCGCCTTAACAGATGCATCTACTCCAGTTCAGCTTTACCCAAATCTAAAAGCTTACAGCCTCTAGGCCAGTGTAACACCTCAGTTGAAAGCCAAGTGTCTCTTATGTTATTGGGTCATGTTTCCTCATTTGCAGAGTTAATTTCGTCGACTAAAATATTTAGTCTTAATTTTAGTCAAAGTGATATTTTTGTGACTAAAATTGGACTAAAACTAAATTAAAAGTTTCTCATGAGACTAAAACTGTGACTAAAATGTCCAGATATTTTAGTCGACTAAAATCAGACTAAATAAAGATGAAAAGGAGAGACTAAAATCATCCAAACTTCTATTGACCGTCTGAAAGAGCCTCAGATCATGTAAATTCTCTGTTAAAGGATCAGCTCTGAGCTTTGTTCATGTGGAGCAGCTCCATGAAGCAGAGGAACAACATTAAACATGATTATAATGAATATTATCAATGCAAAGTCGACTAAAACTAGACTAAAATTAAAACGATTTTTTTGACTAAATCTCAACTAAAATTACATTACATTTTAGTCAAAGAACGAAGACTAAAACTAAAATAAAATATGTTGTCAAAATGAACACTGCTCTTTTGTTGCTTTTGTATTTCCACATTTTTGTAGAATTTTTGTCACATTTTTAAACTTTTTAGCTGAATTTTTGCCACTGTTTTTTTTTAGTTTTCGTCACATTTTTGTTGCTCTTTTGACACTTCTTTTCAAGAAGCTTTTAGGGTAAAAACTAGATTCAGGTGGGGGTTACCATGCACAATGATGGCAGAAATGTGCCTTTGGCTTGTTCATACATTCTAATACATTTACCCAGCAATATGCATAATAATATCAGTTAATTCTAAAATCAGTTCATTCTAAAATCAGTTCATAATAAAATCAGTTCATTATAAAGTCAGTTCACTGCAGACACAGCAGCAGCAGATTCACTTCATTTAGGAAAGGAAAAAGGAACAGACTGGCTGAACGACTTCAATACTTACAACTTATTCAGCTCCTTGATGGCAAAGGGAACAAAAGAGTTCCTGTTACATTTCTCTTGGCACGAGGAAGTCTGTGTCTCTGCCCTGATGGAAGGAGCTCAAAGTGACGGGACAATGGATCATCTTCTGTGATCTTATAACACGACGCACTGCTTTGCTATAACGCTGAGATAAACTGGTTCATTCTTGGCCTGTTATTTTACTGCCCTGTTTAACAACTCAGCCAAGTTTAGCTTTGTTTTTGACAGTGACCAAACCAAGAGACTGTGTTAAACATCAGTACGCTCTCAATTAAACACTGATAAACCCTTGATAAGATTTGGTCACTAACTTCCAAACCCGCTCAGCGACGCAGCAGGAAAAGCCTTTCTTTTAAACACAGTCAACATGTTGGTTAAATGTGAAAGAATTGTCCAAAATTGTTCCTAGATATTTGAATGAGTCCACTCTACATCATGTCTGTTTAACTGAAGTAAATGAGCAAAATCCAGACTAAAGCTGAACGTTTGCTCATGTTCAGTTCCCATGTGTTTTTGTTTGAAGCTGTGTTTGTAATAAATGAGTGAATCTCCGTCAGATGAAAGACCTCAGTGATCCTTGTCTGAGATCTGGCTCCGCTCTGAGAGAAACCCTCCTGTCCCACAGAGCTCCCGAAAGTGTGGTTCCTGCAGAAGTCGTCCTCGTCCCCGGTCACCTGCTTCGCCTCAGGCTTCTACCCCGACAGGGCCGTGCTGTCCTGGGCTAAAGACGGGGTCGAGCTGGAGGGGGAGTGGGGGGAGATCCTGCCCAACCACGACGGGACCTTCCAGAGCAGCGTGTCCCTGGACCTGTCCTCCGTCCCCCCCGGAGACTGGGGGCGGTACAGCTGTGTGTTCCAGCTGTCCGGAGTCAAAGACGACCTCGTCACCAAGCTGGACCCCGGGCTGATCCGCACCAACAGTGAGACCGGACTGAGACCGAGGGCACAGTTTGAGTTCAGAGGTGATATAATGTCCCTCCGCTGCAGTCATGAGGATCACAGCAGCTAATCCTGTAGTTTATGGCTCTACAAACATAACCTGAAACCTCTGACGCTCCTCCAGTGTCTCGGTTTTTCCCCATTAGACGAGTTTGGTGCTGATTTGACACTTAAACTCACCAGGTCAGCAGATCCTCCTCTGTTTGTGACTCCCTGGGCTTGACCTGACAGGCACAGCAGCATCGCGGTCCATTAAAACACACCTTTAACTTCAGCCATCTCCTATAAACGCACTGACTCATGATTGTTTTCTTTAACAGAGAAGAAATACACTCCGTACATCGTGGCCGCGGCGTGTGTTCTCGGCGCCGTCGTCTGTGCTGTGATTGGATACTTTGTGTATCGCAGATTCAAAGGTAAAATGAAAGTCAAAATGAGCCTGATGTTTTAATGAGACACAAACTGACGAATGTTTCTCTGCTTCGTTTCCAGACAAACAGCTCAGTCCTCGTAAGTAACGCTTCACCTGTTACTGTAACCACACAGTCATGTTCCTGTGTTTTACTCTCCTGTTACTGTAACCACACAGTCATGTTTCTGTTCCTGTTTTTACAGAGTCGAGTGAACCTGAGGTGATGCAGGAGTTGAACCCTAGACCCGCAGAGACTCAGTGAGACCCTTTAACTCACTACATTCACCTCTCCACAGGCCAGCGTTCTTCCACCCTGAGATCTGTTCTTACCTGAGCTTAGACGAGTTGATTTGTACCTGTCTGGTCTTTACACGTGCGCTCAGTCAAAGATGTTGTTCGCCTTTAGCCTCTCCTCCGCTATGGGGCCAAACGGGGGTGAAGTTAGAAGTGACTTTTTCAGTAATGTCAACAGAGTCTCAGCCAGTGTTTGAGCTGCTCAAGACGTTAGCATGCTACCGGTTAGCAACTGTCAGTGGCTTCAACACGATAAACACATGAGATTCACATGTATGAACACTGAGGAAATACTACAGTAACAGCTCTGAACTCTGTCACATGTTGTTTCCAAGGCTCGATGTTTGTGGGGGGGCTTTCTCTTGGGCAGTGTCCGAATGTCCACACTCGTCCCTAACCCCTCATTCACTCCACGCACTATAAAGTCACTATATAGTCACTGATTCTGTTGGTGATTCGGACACAAGCCACGACTTTCTCCGCGCTGAGTGACATCACTGCAGATATGTTTTTTTTTTTTAATCTGAATTTATTTATTGTTATAATTATTATTGTAATTATTCTATGAAACAGAACGACTGTTTTGGCACTTTTACAGGCGTTTTATTTGTCATTTAAATTAAAATTAAAACTATCATCACAAAAAAAAATTAAAAAGTCAACCCAGTGTGAGCTCAGAGCCCGGTGTCCGAACACCAGCAGATTGAGCGACTACATCTGCTAAAAGTTCAATAAACTCTGGGAATAAAGTATTTCTGTGATAAAAAACAAACTCAGAGACAGTGGAATATTTATGGATAAATAAGAGTCAGATACTTTATATTTAACATGGATTTTACATGAATGTCTTGGATTATTCTAGAAGAAGCTGTCGGTCATTTAACAGCTCAAGCTAAAGGTTAGCAGCTAACGTTAGCATGAAACTGTCGGTCATTTAGCTCAAGCTAAAGGTGAGCAGCTAACGTTAGCATCTTTTCACCGTAACCGTTTATATTTAGGTCGTTTATTCCTGAGAAACACAAACACTCGACTGAAACAGCTGATTTACTTCAGTCGTGTTTAGTTCACAGACCTGTCTCTGTCAGGCTCTTCTCCCACTCTCCCAATGCATTGTGGTCTATATTGACCCATTTAGTGACCATCGATGCTCACTACTTTTCCAGATGCATTGTGGGAAATTTCGAGTGGACGACTTTTTTCTCTCTGGACATTCGGACACCCCTACAACATGTGACCCTATATAGTCACTATATATGTGACTATATAGTGGTCACATATATAGTCATATAGTCACTATATATAGTCCCTATATAGTGACTATATAGTCATTATATAGGGAATAGTGTGGACATTCGGAAACAGCCTTGGACAGGTCAGAGCTGTTTTAGCTAAATGCTAACCGGTAGCATGCTAGCTTCTTGAGCAGCTTAAACACTGTCTTACTGGTTTCTTCACATAAACGTGCGTCTCTGGGGCCGTGTTTCTACTTTTATCTCCTTGAGCAATGATTACGAGGAGAGATACTGTTGTACATGTTGTAGTACTGCATAATTCTACTTTAGTATTCAAAATGGCCGCCATAATATATAACATATGATAATAACTGAGTGTAAATGTCCACTGTCAGATCTGGTCTAACTGTGTTTCTGTGTCTCGTTCACAGATGAGTCGTTTGGCCAAAGCTTCTTCTTCTTCCATTAAATCCGCGCCGTTGACTTTGACCAGAGCAGACGTTTGGAGTCCGGCTCTGAAAGTCGTTTGTGATGTTTTTGTTGCTTTATTTTATTATTGCACTTTTGTTCTATTGCACTGTTAACGTCACTTCCTGCTTTGTGGAAATACTTTTGTTTGGTTTTGTTAAATCTGTACCAGTAAGAAGCTCATGTATTGTTTTTATGCTCGGAGTTTTGGAACATACAATGCGATGCACAGACTCGGTGGCACAGCGGTTAGTGCCTTCACAGTTAGAAGGTCCCGGGTTCGATTCCCACCTGGATGTTTCTATGGAGTTTTGCAGAGGAAGAATCTCGTACATTTAAACATAATGACAAATAAAGCGGCGCAACCTCTTTAACCCCTTAACTCCCACCTGAACCGAGCACATTTTCTCCCGTTTGGCTTTACCCGAATCTAAAAGCTGGAGAATGTGAGAAAAAAAGTGAGAAAACACTGACAAAAAATGGATGAAAAGAAATTGAAAAAAAATGACAAAAATATGACAAAATGTGACAAAGAAAATAACAAAAATGTGGTAAAAATTTGACCAAAAAAAGGCCAAAATGTCACAAAAATGTCACAAGAAATTGACAACAATTTGACAAAAATATGACAAAGATGTGATAAAAATTTGACACTAAAATGACAAAAATGTGATAAAAAAAAATGACAAAAAAGTGAGAAAACACTGACAAGAAGTGATGAAAAATGGATGAAAAAGTGGCAAAAATGTCACAAGAAATGAACAAAAATTGACGAAAAAATGACACAAATGTGACACAAAATTTACAAAAATATCAGAAAAATGTCACAAGAAATTGACAAAAAATTGACAGAAAAATGATAAAAAATGACAAAAATGTGACAAAAAAAATGACGAAAAATTGATAAAAATTTTACAAAAAAAATAACAAAAATGTGACAAAAAAGTGAAAAAAATGAGTTGAATACCCGACAAAAAAATGATGTAAAAAAAATCTGATGACGTGAGGAAAAAGATCCTCTCGGTTCAGGCGGGAGTTAAGAGGTTAATTTGAAGATGAACGGGTCGGTTTTTTCATGTTTGATTTTCACATTAATATCAGTGATACTTTGGGTTTTGTTCTTCAGAAAAACGAATAAAAATGGTTTAAAAACGTTCGGTGTCTGGATTCTTCAGGGGAACGAGGGCCGTGGTAACTTCTCCATCTTTCCTTTAACTTAGGGTTTCTCGATACTTATGTAACCCAGGAGAGAAAACGGGTCCTTTTCTCTCCTTTTTGTTGTGTTTGCGTTTATGCACTTTTATTTTGAAAAGAGGAAGTGCGATTCCCTCACTAAAACTTTATCTTCCTGTTTTCACGGTCACGTTGGGCGAACATGACCTTCTGATTTGTTAAAAATGGTGTTAGTCCCGCCTCCCGAGCGCCGGAACCAAATCACTCACTCGTTTTCGGCCTTTCGCGCGCTGGGAAAGAGCGGGAGAGGCTGTGGACGGTGAGTTTTATTGTTTTAAAAATGATGTAAACAAATAAGTACATTGTATTTTGGTTGATTTGGAATATTTTCTGTATTAAGTGGAAGGAGCACGAGCTGGAGAGTCTGTGTTCCTCACGATGCCTCATCTTGGTAAGTCCGTGCCCTGTGAGAGTGAGAAAAACATGCTAGCGCGATGCTAATATTAGCCCGATGCTAACGCTAATCGCGAGTGCCGTTTTTGTGTTTTAAAGCAATGTAAAAGCTATTTCTGGTAAACACATGGTTTCTGCCAAATTCTATTTTAGTTCATAACAATACAGAGAAACAGTTTTGGTTATTCTTGGTCCAATGTAATGACTATTTTTAAGTTGATTGTACATTTTTCATGGTTTGTAATATGAAAGTCTGCCCTGTAATGCTAAACCCAGTAGCACAGAAAAGGTTTTACTGGTGTTGATTTTGATGGAGAATATCTGAGTTCATTAGTAATTCATTTCATGAGTTACAAAAGGTAAAAAATCATTTAAAATCGATATGTTAAAGGAATAGGCCACCGTTTTTACATACTAAAATATGTTCTTACCTCACTTTAGTCGAGTTAATGGCCGTTTCTCAATACTCAAGAACACAAGTACGTTCTCGTGTGCTTGGCAAGTACGTACTTGCCGAGCACACGAGAAGTATGGACTTGGGGAGAACGGGAGCACGCAGAACGGTGCTTGAGTATTGGAACAGCTCCCACTGGATGACAACAGCTGTACACACAGCTGATTTCGACCTGCTTTTGCTCCCTTTATCATTTAATCATTTCAGTTGTGTAAACAATTTCTTCAGCAAAGGTTTTATGAAATAAAGATTATAAAATATTTCGATTTTTTTTTTTTTTAACACATTTTTTTTAGTTTTAATTTTACATAGGCTACTTATCCTGTATATTTCTATTGCTTTTATATTTTGTTGTGCACAATATATCCACGTAACTGTTCGTAATGTATGCAAGGGTGGCTCGCGCTGGCCGTTAAACTACGAGCGGCGGGAAACCACCCCGTAGTTACCGGTGACCAACAGATTTTAGTTTTTATATACGAGAGTTTATACCTGAGATGGTGGAAATCGCAGCTGTTGTCACCGCTGGCCAGCTTTATTGGGAGGCTGAAGAGGAGGCTGCTCGGCACAGGAGACGTGTTCGCGATTTGAACATTTTAATGAGGAAGAGGAGGGCAAGAAGGCGGGCCCTCTTTGCTTGTCTTTCCCTATTGGTAAGTTGTTATATGGCTTCATACATATTTCTCAAATGATCTTTTATGTATGATTATAACTCTGATTCACCTGTACAACTTAAATTCTGATTAGAGTATTGTTAAACCTCAAAGTAAGCACCAACACCAGCCATTATTCAAATCAGTGTTCATGTCATTCAAAACCTTTGACAGTACTCCATTGACATTACATTTTCTAAATTGCCTAAATGAAATAATGACCAATCTCATGCATCAGTGCACATTTATTTGGTTTAAATATTACACACATCTGTAATGTTATTAAACACGTTTTAAAAAACAAAACATAAAAACACCGACACCAGAGGGCAGCAAAACGCTCCTCTCCAAGTGCCATGAATGAGTTTAAGGGACAGCCATCCTAAACAAATAACACAAACACACACACACAATTTTTGTCACCAAGTCAAATAGGTAATGTTATTAAAATATTTTTTGTGTTGCATACTATTAAAAATATGTATTTTTCAGGAACAGAGACAGCCACTTACGAGGTATGCTCGCCTAAATGCCTCTCTGCCAATTCTGGCAGTATATTTTTCTGACGGAGCTCTTAAGCCAGCATTCCGGATGGACAGAGGGTCCTTTAATCTGCTGGCCCAGCTCCTGCCCCGAAGTAAGGACCATGGGTGGAGTCATGAGGTGGAGCTCCTGGTGACTGTGTACTGGCTGGCTTGTGGAGCCTCATACCGGGCAACTGGGGACATCTTTGGGATGCCAGTGGCCACTATTTGTCGTGTTGTTCACAGAACGGTGGACCACATGATGACCATTCTTCACAGGTCAGTACGCCATCAGTCATCACACTATGGTCTATTCACTGGTGGAACAAGTACCTAATTTACCAAAGAAAAAGCACAGTAAAAATGCTCAGATTAACATTTTTTTCAGAGCATATCACAAAGCTGGATAACATTCGAATGAATTGTATTGTGGTGAAGAACTGTGTTAGTGTTGTGTTATTTTTAAATCTAAATCTAAATCTGATACTGTATTAATCTCTGTAGAGAAATCTCTGTAGAGAAATTAGTTCTCTGCATGTGACCCATCCTCAGTATCTCATGGGGTGACCTGTAGGAGCAGTGAGCTGCCAGCCTGGGCCGGCGCTCGGGGACCCGTCTCCATGATGTGGGGCCAGGCTGGTGGTCAGAAACACCTGGCTGGAGGATTCACCTATTGCACATGTTTATATAACCTACCACTAACCTACGCAGACACTGGAGAACATGCAAACTCCACACAGAAAGGCCCCATCCAGGTGGGAATCGAACCTGGGACGTTCGACCTGTGAGGCACGAGCGCTAACCGCTGCGCCACCGTGTCCGTAAATGGCATAATACTCATTTGTATTATGAAATGGACTTAAAAAGTAGTGCAGCAGAAAATATAAATATATGCTCATAAAGTGTATGAAAGGAAAAGGTGAAATGATTGTGTATTAATACCTTACCATTCTGCACAGGGTGATACATTTCCCCCAAGAAGATGCCCTGGAACAGGTGGGAGCTGGCTTCGCCCGACTCGCTGGTCACGAGGCCTTCCAGCGCGCTGTCGGTGCCATTGACGGCTCCCACATTTGTGTTGTCCCCCCCGCAGAGCCACAAAAAAGATTTTATATAAACAGGAAACAGTTTCCATCCCTGGTCCTGCAGGGAGTGAGCGATGCTGAGGGTCGCTTCATTGACATTTTTGTGGGCAACGTGGGCTCTGTCCACGATGCTTTAGTTCTCCGGAGGTCACCCTTATTTAAGAAGGCTCTGTACCCACCCCAGGGATTCTTTCTGTTAGGTGATGGGGGGTACCCGTGTCTGCAGCACCCCATCACCATTATGACACCGCACCGCCAGCCTTTGGCCAGTAAGACAGCCAATTCCTGCAACAATAACAAATGTACATAATGTAATGAATTAAATGTAATTCTGTGTTTGAAACAGGTGAAATGGAAGCACGTTATAACCGCCACCACGCCAGGGGTCGCAACATTGTAGAGCGCACTTTTGGGGCACTCAAAACGCGATGGCGCTCCATTTTTCTTCGTGCCCTTGAGGTTCGCCCTCGGTTCGCTCCGAAAGTGATTGCTGCCTGCTGCCTCCTCCATAACATCTGTGTGGAGGCCGGAGATGTCCTAGAGGAGTTAGAAGAGCAGGAAGAGGAGCAGGAGGGAGGAGATGGAGGCAGAGACGGAGCAGAGGACGCCCCTGAGAACGTTCCTGTGGCTGACAGAGAGCTCTCCGGAGTTGGGCTGCGAGCTGGACTTGTCGCCCGGGTCTCTGCACCACAAGAGTTGGCTGTATGTCTGAATGAACACGACTACATTTAAGATGGATAGATGTAGTCGTGTTCATTCAGACATAAAATGTAAATATTTTTGTGTAATCGAATCTTCATATGTAAATAGTTATCTTTTTTTTCTTAGTTTTGTTTCATAACTTCACAATTACAATTGTATTAATGGATTATTGCTAGTTGTAAATATATTTTTTGTGTGTGTGTCATAAAAATAATTTATATATATGTCAATCATTGTAAATATCCATCCATCCATTTTCTTCCACTTGTCCGTTGCCGGGTCGTGGGGGCAACTGATCGAGTTGCCCAAATCACATTGCACCAGCCCCTTATGGCTCCTCCTGCAGGTGGTGGGTCCACAGAAGGACGGCCTCATGGTTCTAACCGGGCCTGTTGGTCTCTCATAAGGGGCTTCTGACCCGCTCTTTGTCTGACCTGTAACCTGTAGGACCTGTTTGCCCTGGGAGACCCTACAGGGGCACAAAGCCCCCGACAACAGAGCTCCAGGATCATTCAGGCTCAAACCCTCCACCACGTTAAGGTGGCGGTTCCAGGAGGGGGATTGTAAATATATAAAAGTTTAATAATCAGTGAGGCCTCCTATGCGACATGTACATTTAGAACAAAGTAATACTTCTGTGAGCTCTACAAAAGGTCTGCTGAAAAGACTCACCTTTCTAATTATTTTACCACATCACCAGCACCAGCCCCAGAACGTGACGTTGCAGTTAAAGTCGAGGAGTTGTAGCATTGCAAGTTAGTGCACACTGGTTTCTGCTCCTGTAAAAACAGCCTGCAAAATAGGGTGAACAGGTCTAACAATTGGAAACTGCACTATGCAGTTGTGTCCACTCATACATGTCGAACCCGAACTACATTAAAAATAAATGACACTTCTTTTTGTTCACTAATATTTATTTAAAATTTATCGACTAATTTTCCGAAAAGGCTCAGATATTTATCTGCCCTTTCAGCAGCAGCCTTCTCCCTCTGTTCTTCTCTGGCAACCATCTCCTTCTCTCTTTGCTCCTCTCTCTCAGCCTGTTCTTTCAAAAAATCCAGCAAATCCTGCCCTCCACTTCTCTTCCTTCCTGTCTGACGCCTGTGCTCCTCAACGCCTGTCTGCTCCTCTCTGCCCTCAGTGGGAGCAGAGGCCAGTGTCACCACCCCACCGGATGTGGCAGACATGCTGGATGCCACGACAACGGGGGGATTTATGGAGTGCTGCCCCCGAAGCGCAGCATCCAGCATATCATACCACACCCAGGTGGCCTCTGACACTGAGGTCGGATCACGGATATCCTGAAAAATGTATTCACAAATAGCTCATCCATATTTGTCTCTATACAAATAGGTGAATGTTTAACAACTACCTTATATTTTTGCACCAAGTTGTGCCATTTTTTTTTGGCCTGCTTGGCAGTTATGCCCAGGCCGGAGGTTGCAACAAAGACCCTATTCAAAAAGGAATAATAACACTACTTTTGTACAGAGGTAACCAATCAATAGCTAGTAGGCAATAGAAGAAAAAAAAAACTGATACTTACTCCCACCCACTTTTGGAGGAGTTCCTCCGGCCTGTGAACTGGGCTTCGTTGGAGGTCCTCCAGGAGATCAGGGCTCGTGTTTCCTCCACTGTCCCTGAATGAAGGTTAAATGTTATTCATGTGTTATTTCACCATAACAAACACGAATAGTGACAAATTAGGCGCCCAACAAAGAACGCAAGGCTCTGATGCAAGTATAATTTTACTACTTTCCAACTTACATGTGTGGGTTTTGTCCTCTGCCATACTTGCCTACTAGTTCTTTTTCTTTCCTGGATGAAATTAAAAGGTTTTCCTTTATTTACAGATACTATTTATTCATAATACGTTTGCAGAAAGATGTGAAGAATTATGAGAATGATCAGTCGAGTGTTTACTAATTTGTCATGAAACTACACTATTATGAGCATCTTACGTCATATATTAGCTAAACATCACCAGTAATATAAATATGCAGTCAAGAACAGTCACTAACAAACATTTCTCCTCGAGTTTTCACGAGTTTAATTACAATAGAGCCGGAGAAAAACAGCGGAGCTTCGTAGAACTTTAGCCGAGTTAGAGCTCACTCTGCTCGGCTACAGCTCACAGCGCGGGCCGCTAACTTGGCTAAAGACGCTACATCGTACATTTACTTGGGATTCAACCGGTAAACAGACAATTGGGTTTGCTTGACAAGTAGACATTTCTCGCCCGAAATCGCCTCAGAAGTGAATTTTAGTCGAGGAAAAGAATGAAGGCAACATTAAACTTACCGCATTCACTTTTGCCGCTGCTGCACTGTTGCTGCCGCAATGCCTTCTGGGATACGCCGGTCTCCGAGAACGCAGCGAGTCTGCTCTGATGCAGACTCGGTAAAGGGGGCGTGGCGAGAACAACATCCGGGGATTTAACCGTTCTCGGTCTGATGTGAACTTTGAATTGGAACAGTACTCGGGCCGGCCCTGATGACGTTTCACGAGTACACGAGCACACAAGTACGGACAAGAACGCATATTGAGAAACGGCCAATATATCCCCGTCTGGCCTTTGTCCGTGCGCTCTGTCACACAAACGGAGCACATACGCAGCCTCTCCCACATGTCACATAGCTCCAAAAAAGCTCACGATAGAAGCTACCAAGCTCTTCCACGTGTTCCCTATTTAAATAAAGTTACGTGAAGTGTTTTCATGCGAAGTATATTTACACACGATTTTATAAGCAAATAAAAAGGGGGACTATATTGTGAGGCGTAATGATATGAGGAGTAAAACGTCCGCGCAGTAACTCCTAAAGGTTATTGACGGAAGTGAGCGGGGGAAGTCTTTAGGAGTTACTACGCGGACGTTTTGCTCCTTGTATCATTACGCCTCACAATATAGTCCCCCTTTTTATTTGCTTATAAAATCGACATGCTACATTTCTGTGTAAATATACTTCGCATGAAAACACTTCACGTAACTTTATTTAAATAGGGAACACGTGGAAGAGCTTGGTAGCTTCTATCGTGAGCTTTTTCGGAGCTATGTGACATGTGGGAGAGGCTGCGTATGTGTGAGCGCACGGACAAAGACCAGACGGGGATATATTAACACGTCTAAAGTGAGGTAAGAACATATCTTAGTATGTAAAAACGGTGGCCTATTCCTTTAAGGCGAGACACTGCAGGTGAACAGGGGAAAAAAATAAATGTAGAAATATCAATTTGAAACTTTTGCTGAACATCACAGATATAAATATGAGAAAAAAATGTATTGCATTTTTTCTGTCATTTTATGTTTTCACATAAAAATAAGGCGTTTTGAGCATTAAAATGGCCAAAATTGCCTATACTTTGGCCAACGAAATCAAAATAATGAGCCAGATTAAAATGTTATGGTTTTATTTTATTGACAATTTAGTAACAGATTTTTTCAGAGGGATTTTGGATATTTTGTTTAGTTTTTCAATAAACTAATCATCAGTGAAAAAATCTGTAAAAACTCAAATTCCGCCTGTTTTTTTTGGTTTCAAAGCTGAATAAATCAGGCTAGGAATTAGATATTAAAAAATCCCTCTGAAAAAACCTTCAAAATGTTGTTGTGTCTCAGCCTGTAAAGTTTGGAGTCTGTGGGAGCTTCTATATATTGACAGGTTTGACATCCACGTGTCCTGCTAAGGGGCCCCGTGATGACGCTTTCACCCAAATATGGTGTTTTTCCTCCTACGAGACGCTGGAGCGGAAAAGTGGAAGAACGGGCCGAGCATGCGCACTCGCTACAAAACTTCAGGGCTGGTTTTCTCTGAATGAGAGAAGCCGCACTCGGGCAGAGCCTGAGCCCTTATAGAAGCTCCCACAGACTCCACACTTTACAGGCTGAGACACAACAAGATTCTGAAGGTTTTTTCAGAGGGATTTTTTAATATCTAATTCCTAGCCTGATTTATTCAGCTTTGAAACCAAAAAAACAGGCGGAATTTGAGTTTTTACAGATTTTTTCACTGATTATTAGTTTATTGAAAAACTAAACAAAATATGCAAAATCCCTCTGAAAAAATCTTAGTCACTAATGTGTCAATAAAATAAAACCATAACATTTTAATCTGGCTCATTATTTTGATTTCGTTGCCCAAAATATAGGCAATTGTGTCCATTTTAATTCTCAAAATGCCTTATTTTTATGTGAAAACATAAAATGACAGAAAAAATGCAACACATTTTTTCCTCATATTTATATCTGTGATGTTCAGCAAAAGTTTCAAATTGAAATCTCTACATTTATTTTTTCCCCCTGTTCACCTGCAGTGTCTCGCCTTAAGTTCCTGTTGTAAATCCTATTGAACCTGGCAACTGGTCTATACTTTTAATTTCTCTTTACCCACGTGAGTCAGGGTTTACACTTATGCTCCATAAATATTAATGAATGAGGTTAAAATGTGTCTGAGGCTAATTTGACGACACAATAATGGACCGTTTTGGATTGAACTGTGTTAAAGCCGTAGAATCTTTAGAAACTGTCCCTTCTATTGTTCGGGCTGATGGACGTTCACTGGAGAATGAAACAGATGAACTGCTGAGCTCTTCAGGAGATGCTGAAAGACTGTTGTGGAGGAAGGAGGAGGAGGAGCTGACCAGTGCAGGACACCACGCTCTGAAACGGGGACAAACCCAGGAGGCGCTGCTGCTTCAGAGGATCAGAGGAGATGAAGGCAGACGGGTTTCCTCGACCTCCATAAACATGAGGCTCAGGTCGACCACAGCGGCTCAGGACTAACACCTGAACTCTGTGTCGTTCGCTTGGACAAATAAAGCTCTGACTGACTTAAAGGAACAGGCCACCGTGTTTCCAGACTGAGACATGTTCTCACCTGAGATTAGACGAGTTGATCCGTACCCGTCTGGTCTCTGTGCCCGAGGAAGAGCTCGGTCGCTTCTATCTTCACACCCGTTTGGAGCCATAGGAAAACACTGGGAGAGGCCAAATGCTAACATCATCTTTGGTTGTTTTGCGTGACTGAGGGCACACACAGAGACCAGACAGGTGCACATCAACTCGTCTAAGCTCAGGTAAGAACAGATCTCAGTGTGGAAACACGGCGGCCTGTTCCTTTAAAGGGAATATACGGAGTTTAAAAATGTTAAAATGAAGTATTTCCTCCCCCACATGTTCCTCCATGTCCTCATGTGTAGCATGAACGAGCGTAATATAGAAGCTGCAGTTACACGTGTGACCTGAGGTGGCAGTAGTGAGTATAAAATGACCAACTTGCATCTTTTGTTTTTTTATTAGAAAACTTCAAATGAGAACATTCAGTTTAAATTGAAATGGGGCGTCGACAGACGTACAACAGGTAAAAGTAGTAAAAGAGAAAGAAAAAATCAAATAAATAATAAATAAAAAGGAAAAAAAGAAGTAAATCAAGAGTCCTGTCTTCAAAGAATATCGGGCGAGCTCGGGGTTGTCCATAACTTTCACTTCTTCTATTTAGCACAAGAGTTTCTTCATATGTCGTAGCAATGAAGGGAAAAAACAAGTTCTTTGTAAAACACATTAAAAATTGGTTTACATTAAAAAAAACAGTTTTTATGTATAAAAAATGTCCCCAAAATGACTATGGTATTGGTGAACAAATCATGCACAGATTCTCTTAATTATAAATCCATACAGAATATTTTCACATTGAAAGGCTGGAGTTGGTACAAATTTAGAAAACCAGTGAAGCAAATCGTCCCAAAAGGCATTAGAGAAAAACATCCATAAAACATATGGTCTGTAGTTTCAACATGTTCAGTACAAAAAGAGCAGTTATTGTTCTCGAACCCAAATCGTTTACTTAGAAAATCAGCAGAGGGATATATTCTGTTACTGACTTTGAAATTATTCTCTTTTGCTTTGGGCGCAATAGGAAGATTTTAGTTTCTTTTTTGGAGAACTGTGGATTCAAAGCTCTAGATGTTGCATTTTGCCCCTTTAGATAAAAAAGATTAGATTTAGAAAATGTTTGGTTCCAAAGTAAGACGGTGGTTCAGCCTTAACCCACTCTCTCCTATAGACATTTGTAACCTAACTTCTAACCAAAGCCACATGTGGCTCTCATTGTGGACCTCCAGGTGCTCCGGCTGCAGGGCCTCGGTCAGCTTGGTCCTGATGGAGGTCTCCACGGGGCGGCTGGGGTCAGGAGCCATGAGGGGCCCGGAGTGGAGCAGGCGGGTGCAGAGCGGGCGAGCGCAGAGGGGGCCCCGGGACAACATCACAACAGCCTCACTGAGACACAGACACATTACTATTATGGGACATGTTAATTTACAATTATAATATATTCTATATCAGCAGTTACAGCTTAACAAATGTAATATGTTTGTATTACATATTACTGAGCGGCTCGGTGGCACAGAGGTCAGCGCCTCCGCCTCAGAGCTAGAAGTTCCCGGGTTTGATTCCCACCAGGACGGGGCCTTTCTGTGGAGTTTGCATGTTCTGCGTCTGCGTAGGTTTCCTCCGGGTACTCCGGGTTCCCCTACCACTAAAAACATGTACAATAGGTGAATCCTCCAGCCAGGTGATTCTGACCATCAGCCTGGCTCCACATCATGGAGACGAGTCGCCCACTGCTCCTCACGGGCCTCAGTGCATTAAATGAAGAGGACGAATTCCCTACAGGGACAATAAAGTAACAAACAAAATATTACTGTTTCAAAAGTGCAGTCAGATATTTCCTTTTCCTTCACTTTACCCCATTCTCTCGTGTTTTGTTTGTTTTGACGACATTAACTAAACACAACTGCAGATCTGATTCACCAGTGTCCGGCTTCATCTGTGCTGTATTTTACTCAAACATCAGTGCAAACCATTAAAATGCACTCCTGTCCGACTAAGAGCACAGACACTTGTACCTCCAGTTACTTCAACTGTAATGACTGATGTATTACAGTATTTTGTTTACGTTTTTGAAACTCATTACTTTAGTATCATCAGGGTTTTAAACTTAAACCGTTTTAAGACTGAATTTAGAATTTCATTATCCTTCATTAATCTTATGAGAAATTCTAATCAAACTGTGGAAACTATTTGTCAGGCTGTTTAAATGTTTTTAACCCAGAAATACATTTATCTCTTTTATAACTTAAACCAGGGCACGTCTCACACAAGACACTCTTAGCTCGTTTGTGTCTAAAGTAACATCTCCAAAGGTCTGAACTTTCATTCATGATTCATAACGAGGCTCTGACAGAAACCGAAATGTGTTTTGAGGGTTGACAACAACTGAAAACATCTGGATCTTTCATAAGTTGCGATGTTTGATGGCTAATGCTAACGGCTATAGGGAAATACATTGAGCAGGGTAATGCTAACGGCTATAGGGAAATACATTGAGCAGGGTAATGCTAACGGCTATAGGGAAAT
The DNA here is from genome assembly GCF_951799975.1 of Gobius niger. Lineage (NCBI taxonomy): Eukaryota > Metazoa > Chordata > Actinopteri > Gobiiformes > Gobiidae > Gobius > Gobius niger. The sequence goes on along the minus strand of NC_136864.1, from coordinate 1,094,688 downwards.
ACATTGAGCAGGCTAATGCTAACGGCTATAGGGAAATACATTGAGCAGGCTAATGCTAACGGAGTATCTGACCGCACGGAGCCGTCCCCTGAGGACCTGTCCCGGGCCGGACTTCTCCGAACCCTCCGGGACCGCAGCCCGTCCCACAGCCGAGGTCCGAGCACCATCTGCCCGCCACATCTGACCAACAACAACCGAACACTCACCGGACAGTTTGGCAACAGCCCGAGCGTCCGCCATCTTGTAAAAATGTCAACAGGAAGTGACGCAGGAAAGACCCGCTGGAGGTCATCCCGCGAGTGCGCATGTGCGGGGGACATATTATTTATCTCTAAAAACAGATTACTACATAAATAAATAAGTAAATACATGAATAAATAAGTAAGTACGAGTTTAGCCTCCTCATAATACAAAACCATTCGTGTTTACTTCAATATTTACTTCCGGTTTCGCGACTTTCCGTTTTGACGCTCGGAAAGAACGTCTTTGTTTCACGTCTGCCCAGATACTCGTGACGTTTCCGCTTTCCTGAATTCTGATTGGATGACGCGACGTAAACTCCAAACCTAAACCGAAAGTAAAGTGGACCTTATATAAACCCGTCTGTCTCCGAGTCCGTGAGTTTATCCCCGGTCACTGACGGAGGAATCTCTCATTTCTCTGACACGTTTGCAGGATTTGGCGCCATGAAGATTTGTGCTGTTGTTTTCCTGCTGGGAGTCATGATAAACGGAACTGCATCAAGTCAGTATATTTACATTTGTTCTGCAACTTCTGTTCATTCTGTCGAGTTTACGTGAAGATTTAGTCCCGGCCGAATACTTTCTCTTTGTGTCGATCTGCGCTGTTTGTTGATTTACTCTTTACAGACTGAGCTTTAACTACATTTCTCTAATATGTCTCACATTTGTTATAGTTATTTAGAAATAATCAAACGTTTCAGTCAGTTTGACAGATGTTTGTGTTGTGATCTCGTCCACATTATTACAGGTGCGCAGATCGAAACAGACTCGCCGCCATTTTAACTTTGAGTCAAGTCTCTGAAGCGAAACAAAACATGTTACAAGGAAATTGAATCAAAACTAATGTAAAAAGGTGGATCTGTTCATAGATCCTCCATATTTAACCCTTAAGTCCTGTGAACATTTTTGTTGACGTGGATTTTCTGCAGAAAATGTTCGTTTGTGTTTTTTTCTCTCATGTCTTTATATCATAGATCAGGCCACCGTTTTTCCATACTGAGATATGTTCTTACCTGAGCTGTGACGAGTTCTTTAGGACCTGTCTGATCTTCAGTCATGTAAACACAGCGCAGACGGCGTTAGCATTTAGCCTCTCCCTCTCTCCTCTATAGCTCCAAAACAGGTCAAGATAGAAGCTACCAAGCTCTTCCACGTTTTCCCTATTTAAATATGGTTACGTGAAGTGTTCCACTACAAAGTATAATTACACACAATTAAACAATGTGGATTTTCTAAGCGGATAAAAGGGGGGACTATATTGTAAGGCGTAATAATATCAGGAGTAGTTGGAAATCCACGCAGTAATCTTCACTTTACTGCGCGGATGCCAAATTACTCCCACAATATAGTTCCCCCTTTTATCCGCTTAGAAAATCCACATTGTTTAATTGTGTGTAATTATACTTTGTAGTGGAACACTTCACGTAACCATATTTAAATATCAGTTACACCCGCTTTAACCGAGCACATTTTCTCCAGTTCAGCTTTACCCAAATCTAAAGGCTGGAGTTTTCAGCCTCTAGGCCAGAGTGACGCCTCATTTGAAAGCTAAGACCTACAAAACTCATCGAAGATTTTTCCTTGTGTTTATGGCACGTTTTGTCGTATTTTTGCTGCGATTTTGTCTCATTTTTGTTGATTTTTTTGTCGCTATTTTGATGCTTTTTTCAAGAAGATTTTAGATTTGGGTAAAGTCGAACTGGAGGAAATGTGCCCGGTTCAGGCGGGGGTGAAGAGGTTACAAAAGACAATGTTTTTTTATGTAAATGTCATAATGAATCTGTTTTATTTCATATGTTTGTAGTTTTTTATTGCACAGTTTTTATCAATTTAAAACGTGTGATTTTCTTTTTCTTTCAGTGATTCACACTTTGAGATATTTCGAGACGACTTCATCTCAGATCTCAGGTTTCCCTCAGTTTGTGGGGGTCGGTTTAGTGAACGACCTGGTGATCAGTCATTACGACAGTAACACGAAGAGAGCGGTGCCAAAACAGGAGTGGATGAACAGAGTCACAGACGAGGATCCTCAGTACTGGGAGAGAGAGACTCAGGTCTATTTGAATAATGAGCAGGTGGGAAAAGGAAACATTGAAACAGCAAAGCAGCGTCTGAACGTGACCGGAGGTGAGTCTGAACTTTGACCTTTAACTGAATAAACCACGAGTCACTGTTTTTAGTTTGATTTACGGAAACACATGATGATGATGTAACAGTTCATAATAAATGTTAAAATGTGAATAAATAAAAGTTAGTTCATAATAAAAACATTTGTAGTGTAAGTGTTTAAGAAGTGCTGCAGGACGGCCTAGGGGTTTGGCCACAGCACATATGCAGCACATGTGCTCAGATGTTTTGCTGATTGTCTCTCCTCGCTCTTCACACTGCGATTGTTCTGTGAAATAAAACTTAAACTGATGATAATGATTCATATGAAGCTTGTGTTTCTCTTTGACAAACTCTGACTCTGAGTCTCTGTTCAGGTTCACATTTAGATCAGAAGATGTCTGGCTGTGACTGGGACGATGAGACCGGTGAGATCAGAGGATATGTTCAGACTGCGTTTGACGGTGAAGACTTCATCGCGCTGGACTGGGCGACACAGACCTGGGTCGCTCCAAAACAACAGGCCTTTCCCACAAAACTGAGATGGGAGAAGATTGGAGTAGCTGCTGAAAAGAAAGACTACGCTGAACACCGCTGTGCTGAGTATCTGAAGAGATATGTGCGATACGGAGAGACGACTCTGAAGAGGACAGGTAAACACCTCTACACTTAAACCTCATCAGAGAGAGGATTATCAGAACTCACTTCTGAAGGAAACGCCTCATAAACATTTAAATAAAAACACGTAGTTAACGACAGTACAAAAGACGAACCTCAGTGAGAAGCAAAAGTCACTGCTTCATTTGACCGAAAAGTTTCCTTCACCTCTTACCCCCCGCCTTAACAGATGCATCTGCTCCAGTTCAGCTTTACCCAAATCTAAAAGCTTACAGCCTCTAGGCCAGTGTAACACCTCAGTTGAAAGTGTCTCTTTTGTTTTTGGGTCATGTTGCCTCTTTTGCATTGTTAATGTCATCGACTAAAATATTTAGTCTTAATTTTAGTCAAAGTGTTATTTTTTGACGACTAAAATTGGACTAAAACTAAATTAAAAGTTTCTCATGAGACTAAAACTGTGACTAAAATGTCCAGATATTTTAGTCGACTAAAATAAGACTAAATAAAAATGAAAAGGAGAGACTAAAATCATCCAAACTTCTATTGAGCGTCTGAAAGAGCCTCAGATCATGTAAATTCTCTGCTAAAGGATCAGCTCTGAGCTTTGTTCATGTGGAGCAGCTCCATGAAGCAGAGGAACAACATTAAACATGATTATAATGAATATTATCAATGCAAAGTCCACTAAATTAGTCTTAAATTTAGTCGACTAAAACTAGACTAAAATCAAAAAGATTTTTTTGACTAAATCTCAACTAAAATTACATTTTAGTCAAAAGACTAAAACTAAAATAAAATATGTTGACAAAATGAACATTGCTCTTTTGTTGCTTTTGTATTTCCACATTTTTGTAGAATTTTTGTCACATTTTTAAAACTTTTTAGCTGAATTTTTACCACTGTTTTTTTTTAGTTTTCGTCACATTTTTGTTGCTCTTTTTACACTTCTTTTCAAGAAGCTTTTAGGGTAAAAACTGGATACAGGTGGGGGTTAAGAGGTTAAATATAAAGCACTGAATAATATGATAAAATGGAAGTAAATGAGCAAAATCCAGACTAAAGCTGAACGTTTGCTCATGTTCAGTTCCCATGAGTTTTGTTTGAAGCTGTGTTTGTAATAAATGAGTGAATCTCCGTCAGATGAAAGACCTCAGTGATCCTTGTCTGAGATCTGGCTCCGCTCTGAGAGAACCCTCCTGTCCCACAGAGCTCCCGAAAGTGTGGTTCCTGCAGAAGTCGTCCTCGTCCCCGGTCACCTGCTTCGCCTCAGGCTTCTACCCCGACCGGGCCGTGCTGTCCTGGGCTAAAGACGGGGTCGAGCTGGAGGGGGAGTGGGGGGAGATCCTGCCCAACCACGACGGGACCTTCCAGAGCAGCGTGTCCCTGGACCTGTCCTCCGTCCCCCCCGGAGACTGGGGACGGTACAGCTGTGTGTTCCAGCTGTCCGGAGTCAAAGACGACCTCGTCACCAAGCTGGACCCCGGGCTGATCCGCACCAACGGTGAGACCGGACTGAGACCGAGGGCACAGTTTGAGTTCAGAGGTGATATAATGTCCGTCCGCTGCAGTCATGAGGATCACAGCAGCTAATCCTGTAGTTTATGGCTCTACAAACATAACCTGAAACTGATGGTCCGTGTGCAGCGTCCGGATCCTCTGACGCTCCTCCAGTGTCTCGGTTTTTGCCCATTAGACGAGTTTGTAGCTGATTTGACACTTAAATTCACCAGGTCAGCAGTTCCTCTTCTGTTTGTGACTCCCTGGGCTTGACCTGACAGGCACAGCAGCATCGCGGTCCATTAAAACACACCTTTAACTTCATCCATCTCCTATAAATGCACTGACTCATGATTGTTTTCTTTAACAGAGAAGAAATACACTCCGTACATCGTGGCCGCGGCGTGTGTTCTCGGCGCCGTCGTCGTTGCTGTGATTGGATACTTTGTGCATCGCAGATTCAAAGGTAAAATGAAAGTCAAAATGAGCCTGATGTTTTAATGAGACACAAACTGACAAATGTTTCTCTGCTTCGTTTCAGCCAAACAGCTCAGTCCTCGTAAGTAACGCTTCACCTGTTACTGTAACCACACAGTCATGTTTCTGTGTTCCTGTTACTGTAACCACACAGTCATGTTTCTGTTTGACGCTCCTGTTACAGCAGTGTTAATTTTGACACATATTTTAACATATTTTATTTTAGTTTTAGTCTTAGTCTTTTGACTAAAATGTAGTTTAATTTTAGTCGAGATTTAGTCAAAACATTTTTTTCAATTTGAGTCTAGTTTTAGTCGACTAAAATTGCATGTCAATTTAGTCGACTAAATTTAAGACTAATTTAGTCGACTTTGCATTTATAATATTCATTATAATCATATTTAATCAAGGTCCTCGACTTAATGGAGCTGCTTCCACATGAAGTCAGTCTACCCCAGGGCAGCTGTGGCTACAATAGTAGCTTACCACCTCTGGTTATGGAGTGAATGAATAGTGCAATGTAAAGCGTCTTTGAGTGTCCAGAAAAGCGCTATATAAAACCGATGCATTATTATTATTATTATTATTATTATTATTATTATTATGAATAAAGCACAAACCTGTTCATTTGGCAGAGAATCTATGTGATCTGAGGCTCTTTCAAACGGACAATAGAAGTTTGGATGATTTTAGTCTCTCCTTTTCATTTTTATTTAGTCTTATTTTAGTTTAGACTAAAATATCTGGTCATTTTAGTCACAGTTTTAGTCTCATGAGAAACTTTTCATTTAGTTTTAGTCCAATTTTAGTCACAAAAATATCACTTTGACTAAAATTAAGACTAAATATTTTAGTTGACGAAATGAACACTGTGTTACTGTAACCACACAGTCATGTTTCTGTGTCTGACGCTCCTGTTACTGTAACCACACAGTCATGTTTCTGTTTTTCCAGAGTCGAGTGAACCTGAGGTGATGCAGGAGTTGAACCCTCGACCCGCAGAGACTCAGTGAGACCCTTTAACTCACTACATTCACCTCTCCACAGGCCAGCGTTCTTCCACACTGGGATCTGTTCTTACCTGAGCTTAGACGAGTTGATCTGTACCTGTCTGGTCTTTACACGTGCGCTCAGTCAAAGATGTTGTTCGCCTTTAGCCTCTCCTCCGCTATGGGGCCAAACGGGGGTGAAGTTAGAAGTGACTTTTACAGTTATGTCAACAGAGTCTCAGTCAGTGTTTGAGCTGCTCAAGACGTTAGCATGCTACCGGTTAGCGACTGTCGATCAACTGCCAGTGGCTTCAACACGATAAACACATTCATGAACACTGAGGAAATACTACAGTAACAGCTCTGACCTCTGACCTCTGTCACATGTTGTATCCAAGGCTAGATGTTTGTGGTTCAGGGCTTTCTCTTGGACAGAGCTGTTTTAGCTAAATGCTAATGTAGCCTATAAGTTGTTCTAGTAACTGTATGAGCACCAAATAATATGAAATGGCCGTTCACAGAGTTCACTGATCATAGTGCACAGAACGTTCAATACAATATTTACAATCTCCAACGATGGCATCAGTGCAGCACAGGTTTAAAAGTTCATACGGCCCCACGACTTCCACGTTGGGGGGGTTGTTTGGGTGAATTCAGTTCAGTTCATTCGGTTGGTTTGGATCCAGGCCTAACGCTTCTACAGGCTCTAGTTCGGGCTCTAAGCTCGCCATCCAACCTGGCCTGTGTAAAAGGACCAATTAAGTTTCTAGTGCACACAAATAAATACATTCAAATACTAAGTATCAAAATAGCAAAGCATTTCCTTATTGTACAATAAATTGATTCAATGCATAAATCTGATTAGAATAGATAAAAAATAATCTAATAATCTAAAATGTAAACACTGCATCCATAAATAAGGTGCGTAGCAGACACAGTGTTTGACTGGACTGTGTCGTGAAGTGTCTTGGATGCACAGCATTGACACACAAGACATTAACCAGATGCTAAAGTAGCAGCATTACACTCACGGTAAAACATCAGAACCAATGAGACAATGGGTTACAGTGATACCATTTCACTTAGTTTGCTACATTCGGAGAAACGGGCAGACCGTACATTCTCTAATACTGACCTGTATTCCAGTAGAGGCCGGGTCTCCGACAGGGGCCGGGTCTCCGACAGGGGCCGGGTCTAACATGGGCTGGGTCTCTGACAGGGGCCGGGTCTCCGACAGGGGCCGGGTCTCCGACAGGGGCCGGGTCTAACATGGGCTGGGTCTCTGACAGGGGCCGGGTCTCCGACAGAGGCCGGGTCTCTGACAGAGGCCGGGTCTCCGACAGGAGCCGGGTCTCCGACAGAGGCCGGGTTCGCGGCTGGCGGAGGCAAATTAAAGCCGGTCTCTAAAACAGGCCGGGGCTTTTATTAGAAACTATAGCGGTAGAAATATTCCCCATGTTAGGAATTTGTCTCATACTCGTGTAAATGAAAACTCACGTGCAGGAAGTAACAAACTGAACCCGGGCCGAGGGAGACGCTGCGGAGGAGCTGATCCGAGCGTAACTTTGACACAGATTTAGCCACTTTTCAAACCTCCTGTATATATATTTGGAAACAGGGCAAACAACAAATGTTGTGTGACCCTCCAGGGTTTTAATAAAGTCTCCATCGCGTCTTCAAAGCACGTCCAGCTGCTCCGTGTGCAGGTCAGTCCCACGCCTCAAAATAACTCCTCCGATCAGCGCGAGCGTCTCGTCTTCTCTCGGGTCAGTCTCATGATCGATCACAAACACAAACGCTCCGTCTAAACTCGCCTTTTACACAAGATAACAACAAATAATCCGGTCCGGTAAAAACGAAACAGAAACCTGCAGTGACACTGATGTCAAAGCTCCGCTAACAGCAACGAAACCCTTCCTGTTGTCCCGACAAAATAAAAGGCGTCAATGTTCCAGCCGCTGGGAGAGGGTTTGTAATGTTAATAAATAAATGAACCTAATATTTTAGGTGCAAATGGAAACAAATCTCGTTTTTCTTCATTTTCCTGGTCGTCCGTTTTGTTCAAATAGAAATAAAGGCCTGTCTCTAATTGTGGCCTGGTTCCAATAAAGGCCTGGTCCTGATGCCCTTGAGTAAATAAAGGCCCCGGCCTATACACTGCGTTCCAAATTATTATGCAAATGACATTTTTCTAAGATTTTCTAAATTGTCAACTCAAATGAGAGTCAGCATAATTTTTAAGTCTTTAACTGGTAGAGGATCATTTAAATGTGGTGGAAAAAAATTCCCAGTGATAACAGTATTTTTTTCAAAAATAAATATAGTAAAAACCTCAAAATCCACTGTTCCAAATTATTATGCAACTCATCGTTTCAATACATTTTAAAGCTTGTAATTAACTGAAAATGGTCATTTGTTGTATTTGTAGCATTAGGAGGTCATATTTACTGAAATCAGAAGCTATTTCAATCAAAACAATATTAACAGGTCAAGTTATATTTTAACATAGGAGCCCTTGTGTGAAGCAGCTTCAACATTCTTAAATCCATTAAAATTTTAAGTTTTTGGACAGTTTCTGCTTGGATTTGTTTGCAGGATGTTAGAAAAGCCTCCCAGAGCTGCTGTTTGGATGAAAACTGCCTCCCACCCTCATAGAAGTGTTTTTTGTTGCTCCAAAGGTTCTCAACAGGGTTGAGGTCAGGGGAGGAGGGGGTCCACATCATGAGTTTCTCTCCTTTTATGCCCATAGCAGCCAGTGATACAGAGGTTTTCTTTACAGTATGACATGGTTCGTTGTCATGTATGAAGAGGATTTTGTTCGGGAAAGCACGGCTCTTCTTTTTGTAGCATAGAAGACAGTTGTCAGTCAGAAACTTCACATATTTTTCAAAGGTCATTTTCACACCTTCAGGGAGCCTAAAAGGGCCTAAAGGGGCCGACCAGCTCTCTCACCATGATTCTGGCCCAAAACATGACTCCGCCCCCTCCTTACTGACGTCACAGCCTTGTTGGGACATTGTGGCCATTCACCAACCATCCACTACTCCATTGATCTGACCATCCAGGGTCACACGGCCTCATCAGTGAACAAGACTGTTTGAAAATGAGTCCTCATGTATTTCTGAGCCACTGCAGCCGTTTCTGTTCATGAACATTCAATGAACAGTTTAGGGGAGGCCCGGATAGAAGGTTTATGCACAACTGCAGCCTCTGGAGGGTCCTACACCTTGATGTTTGGGGGACTCCAGAGGCACCAGCAGCTTCAAATACCTGTATGCTGCTTTGTAGCATCTGTTCTCTTAATCTGATGTGTTTGTCTGGCAGAAACCGTCCATATTGTGCCTTTATCTGCACAAACCCATGTGTGTCTGAATAATCCACAAATCTCTTATCAGTTCGATGATTACACTTAATCTTTCATGAAATATTGAAGGTTTTCATACCTAGACCAAGGCATTCAACTATTTCACGCTTTTCATCAGCAGAAAGACCCTTTTTCTTTCCCATATTGCTTGAAAATGATGATCTGCATAATAAAGTGGAACATCCTTTTTCAGTAGTTTTTCCCTTAACTGGGCTTGACCTGAAAACTAATAATCCCAGGTCTCTGAGATTAATGTCAGTGATTCATAGAGCCCCAAGACACGACACCATCCATGAGTTTCATTATTATTGTTTTTTTTTTTACCTTTTTGACACAAAAATCCAATTTGCATAATAATTTGGAACGCAGTGTATTAGAGCATTTACGGTATACGTAAATGCTAAGCGCTCCATTGAAACAAATGCAGCGGCTAGGCTACGAAAGCTACACAAACGCGACTTACCAAATCCGCAGTTTAAATCACCCACAAACACTCCGGCGCGACGACCCACGGCTCCGGTCGTCGCTCCTACAGTTCAACATATTTACATTTCAGAGCAGAAGACTGGTTTATGATTAAAGCGTAAAACGATGCACAAACCTGCAGCAACCTCACACAGCGTCTCCCTCTCGCTCTGACCGGTAGCTTCCCACTACCGGGTGTTATGCTAGTCTGATAGCCGCGCTAGATCACGTGACCGTGTGACGTAATGACGCGCACGTAACGTAAACGCACGGACAGCTCGGAAGACGCCAATAGAAAGAATATTTAATAGGGTTTTGTGACCCGGGTTACACTAACCGGTAGCATGCTAGCTTCTTGAGCAGCTTAAACACCGTCTTACTGGTTTCTTCACATAAACGTGCGTCTCTGGGGCCGTGTTTTTACTTTTATCTCCTTGAGCAATGATTACGAGGAGAGATACTGTTGTACATGTTGTAGTACTGCATAATTCTACTTTAGTATTCAAAATGGCCGCCATAATATATAACATATGATAATAACTGTGAGTGTAAATGTCCACTGTCAGATCTGGTCTAACTGTGTTTCTGTGTCTCGTTCACAGATGAGTTGTTTGGCCAAAGCTTCTTCTTCTTCTTCTTCCATTAAATCCGCGCCGTTGACTTTGACCAGAGCAGACGTTTGGAGTCCGGCTCTGAAAGTCGTTTGTGATGTTTTTGTTGCTTTATTATTTTATTGCACTTTTGTTCTATTGCACTGTTAACGTCACTTCCTGCTTTGTGGAAATACTTTTGTTTGGTTTTGTTAAATCTGTACCAGTAAGAAGCTCATGTATTGTTTTTATGCTGGGAGTTTTTGGAACATACAATGCGATGCACAGACTCGGTGGCACAGCGGTTAGTGCCTTCACAAGCTAGAAGGTCCCGGGTTCGATTCCCACCTGGACGGGGTTTTTCTGTGGAGTTTTGCAGAGGAAGAATCTCGTACATTTAAACATAATGACAAATAAAGCGGCGCAACCTCTTTAACCCCTTAACTCCCGCCTGAACCGAGCACATTTTCTCCAGTTTGGCTTTACCCCAATCCAAAAGCTTCTGGAAAAAAGCTGTGAAAATATGACAAAGATGTGATAAAAATTTGACACTAAAATTACAAAAAGTGCTAAAAAAAGACAAAAATGTAATAAAAAATTGACGAAAAAATGACAAAACTGTGATAAAAAAGTGAGAAAACACTGACAAAAAAGTGATGAAAAATGGATGAAAAAGTGGCAAAAATGTCACAAGAAATTAACAAAAAATGACGAAAAAATGACACAAATGTGACAAAAAATTTACAAAAATATCAGAAAAATGTCACAAGAAATTGACAGAAAAATGATAAAAAATGACAAAAATGTGACAAAGAAAATTACAAAAATGTGGTAAAAATTTGACAAAAAAAAAGGCCAAAATGTCACAAAAATGTGACAAATAAATGACAAAAATGTGACAAAAAAATGACAAAAATGTGACAAAAAAATGACAAAAATGTGACAAAAAAATGACAAAAATGTGACAAAAAAATGACAAAAATGTGACAAAAAATGACCAAAAAAAATGACAAAAATGTCGACCAAAGTGCTGTACAAGAACAGTAACAATATGTACAATAAAATGACAAAAAAGTTACAAAAATGAGTTGAATACCCAACAAAAAAATCATGGAAAAAAAAATCTAATGACGTGAGGAAAAAGATCCTCTCGGTTCAGGCGGGAGTTAAGAGGTTAATATGAAGATGAACGGGTCGATCTGGTTTGACATGTTTGATTTTCACATTAATATCAGTGATACTTTGGGTTTTGTTCTTCAGAAAAAAACGAATAAAAATGGTTTAAAAACGTTCGGTGTCTGGATTCTTCAGGGGAACGAGGGCCGTGGTAACTTCTCCATCTTTCCTTTAACTTAGGGTTTCTCGATACTTATGTAACCCAGGAGAGAAAATGGGTCCTTTTCTCTCCGTTTTGTTGCGTTTGCGTTTATGCACTTTTATTTTGAAAAGAGGAAGTGCGATTCCCTCACTAAAACTTTATCTTCCTGTTTTCACGGTCACGTTGGGCGAACCTGACCTTCTGATTTGTTAAAAATGGTGTTAGTCCCGCCTCCCGAGCTCCGGAACCAAATCACTCACTCGTTTTCGGCCTTTCGCGCGCTGGGAAAGAGCGGGACAGGCTGTGGACGGTGAGTTTTATTGTTTTAAAAATGATGTAAACAAATAAGTACATTGTATTTTGGTTGATTTGGAATATTTTCTGTATTAAGTGGAAGGAGCACGAGCTGGAGAGTCTGTGTTCCTCACGATGCCTCATCTTGGTAAGTCCGTGCCCTGTGAGAGTGAGAAAAACATGCTAGCGCGATGCTAATATTAGCGCGATGCTAACGCTAATCGCGAGTGACGTTTTTGTGTTTTAAAGCAATGTAAAAGCTATTTCTGGTAAACATATGGTTTCTCCCAAATTCTATTTTAGTTCATAACAAAACAGAGAAGCACTTTTGGTTATTCTTGGTCCAATGTAGTGACTATTTTTAAGTTGATTGTACATTTTTCATGGTTTGTAATATGAAAGTGTGCCCTGTAATGCTAAACCCAGTAGCACAGAAAAGGTTTTACAGGTGTTGATTTTGATGGAGAATATCTGAGTTCATTAGTAATTCATTTCATGAGTTAAAAAAGGTAAAAAATCATTTAAAGTCGATATGTTAAGGCGAGACACTGCAGGTGAACAGGGGAAGAAGAAAAAAATGTAGAAATATCAATTTCAAGCTTTTGCTGAACATCACAGATATAAATATGAGAAAAAAATGTGTTGCATTTTTTTCTGTCATTTTATGTTTTCACATAAAAATAAGGTATTTTGAGCATTAAAATGGCCACAATATTTTGGGAAACAAAATCAAAATAATGAGCCAGATTAAAATGTTATGGTTTTATTTTATTGACATTTTAGTAACAGATTTGTTCAGAGGGATTTGGGATATTTTGTTTAGTTTTTCAATAAACTAATCATTAGTGAAAAAATCTGTAAAAACTCAAATTCCGCCTGTTTTTTTGGTTTCAAAGCTGAATAAATCAGGCTAGGAATTAGATATTAAAAAATCCCTCTGAAAAAACATTCAAAATCTGTCTCAGCCTGTAAAGTGTGGAGTCTGTGGGAGCTTCTATAAGGGCTCAGGCTCTGCCCGAGTGCGGCTTCTCTCATTCAGAGAAAACCAGCCCTGAAGTTTTGTAGCGAGTGCGCATGCTCGGCCCGTTCTTCCACTTTTCCGCTCCAGCGTCTCGTAGGAGGAAAAACACCATATTTAGGTGAAAGCGTCATCACGGGGCCCCTTAGCAGGACACGTGGATGTCAACACATTTTTTTCTCATATTTATATCTGTGATGTTCAGCAAAAGTTTCAAATTGAAATCTCTACATTTATTTTTTTCCCTGTTCACCTGCAGTGTCTCGCCTTAAGTTCCTGTTGTAAATCCTATTGAACCTGGCAACTGGTCTATACTTTTAATTTCTCTTTACCCACGTGAGTCTGGGTTTACACTTTTGCTCCATAAATATAATGAATTAGGTTAAAATGTGTCTGAGGCTAATTTGACGACACAATAATGGACCGTTTTGGATTGAACTGTGTTAAAGCCGTAGAATCTGTAGAAACTGTCCCTTCTATTGTTCGGGCTGATGGACGTTCACTGGAGAATGAAACAGATGAACTGCTCAGCTCTTCAGGAGATGCTGAAAGACTGTTGTGGAGGAAGGAGGAGGAGGAGCTGACCAGTGCAGGACACCACGCTCTGAAACGGGGACAAACCCAGGAGGCGCTGCTGCTTCAGAGGATCAGAGGAGATGAAGGCAGACGGGTTTCCTCGACCTCCGTAAACATGAGGCTCAGGTCGACCACAGCGGCTCAGGACTAACACCTGAACTCTGTGTCGTTCGCTTGGACAGATAAAGCTCTGACTGACTTAAAGGAACAGGCCACCGTGTTTCCAGACTGAGACATGTTCTCACCTGAGATTAGACGAGTTGATCCGTACCCGTCTGGTCTCTGTGCCCGAGGAAGAGCTCGGTCGCTTCTATCTTCACACCCGTTTGGAGCCATAGGAATACACTGGGAGAGGCCAAATGCTAACAACATCTTTGGTTGTGTTGCGTGACTGAGCGCACACACAGAGACCAGACAGGTGCACATCAACTCGTCTAAGCTCAGGTAAGAACAGATCTCAGTGTGGAAACACGGCGGCCTGTTCCTTTAAAGGGAATATACGGAGTTTAAAAATGTTAAAATGAAGTATTTCCTCCCCCACATGTTCCTCCATGTCCTCATGTGTAGCATGAACGAGCGTAATATAGAAGCTGCAGTTACACGTATGACCTGAGGTGGCAGTAGTGAGTATAAAATGACCAACTTGCATCTTTTGTTTTTTTATTAGAAAACTTCAAATGAGAACATTCAGTTTAAATTGAAATGGGGCGTCGACAGACGTGCAACAGGTAAAAGTAGTAAAAGAGAAAGAAAAAATAAAATAAATAATAAATAAAAAGGAAAAAAAGAAGTAAATCAAGAGTCCTGTCTTCAAAGAATATCGGGCGAGCTCGGGGTTGTCCATAACTTTCACTTCTTCTATTTAGCACAAGAGTTTCTTCATATGTCGTAGCAATGAAGGGAAAAAACAGGTTCTTTGTAAAACACATTAAAAATTGGTTTTATGTATAAAAAATGTCCCCAAAATGACTTTGGTATTGGTGAACAAATCATGCACAGATTCTCTTAACTATAAATCCATACAGAATATTTTCACATTGAAAGGCTGGAGTTGGTACAAATTTAGAAAAGCAGTGAAGCAAGTCGTCCCAAAAGGCATTAGAGAAAAACATCCATAAAACATATGGTCTGTAGTTTCAACATGTTCAGTACAAAAAGAGCAGTTATTGTTCTCGAACCCAAATCGTTTACTTAGAAAATCAGCAGAGGGATATATTCTGTTACTGACTTTGAAATTATTCTCTTTTGCTTTGGGCGCAATAGGAAGAGTTTAGTTTCAAAGCTCTAGATGTTGCATTTTGCCCCTTTAGATAAAAAAGATTAGATTTAGAAAATGTTTGGTTCCAAAGTAAGACGGTGGTTCAGCCTTAACCCACTCTCTCCTATAGACATTTGTGACCTAACTTCTAATCAAAGCCACATGTGGCTCTCATTGTGGACCTCCAGGTGCTCCGGCTGCAGGGCCTCGGTCAGCTTGGTCCTGATGGAGGTCTCCACGGGGCGGCTGGGGTCAGGAGCCATGAGGGGCCCGGAGTGGAGCAGGCGGGTGCAGAGCGGGCGAGCGCAGAGGGGGCCCCGGGACAACATCACAACAGCCTCACTGAGACACAGACACATTACTATTATGGGACATGTTACTTTACAATTATAATATATTCTATATCAGCAGTTACAGCTTAACAAATGTAATATGTTTGTATTACATATTACTGAGCGGCTCGGTGGCACAGAGGTCAGCGCCTCCGCCTCAGAGCTAGAAGTTCCCGGGTTTGATTCCCACCAGGACGGGGCCTTTCTGTGGAGTTTGCATGTTCTGCGTCTGCGTAGGTTTCCTCCGGGTACTCCGGTTTCCCCTACCACTAAAAACATGTACAATAGGTGAATCCTCCAGCCAGGTGATTCTGACCATCAGCCTGGCTCCACATCATGGAGACGAGTCCCCGTCGCCCACTGCTCCTCACGGGCCTCAGTGCATTAAATGAAGAGGACGAATTCCCTACAGGGACAATAAAGTAAACAAACAAAATACTACCTTTTCAAAAGTGCAGTCAGATATTTCCTTTTCCTTCACTTTCCCCCATTCTCTCGTGTTTTGTTTCTTTTGACGACATTAACTAAACACAACTGCAGATCTGATTCACCAGTGTCCGGCTTCATCTGTGCTGTATTTTACTCAAACATCAGTGCAAACCATTAAAATGCACTCCTGTCCGACTAAGAGCACAGACACTTGTCCCTCCAGATACTTCAACTGTAATGACTGATGTATTACAGTATTTTGTTTACGTTTTTGTAACTCATTACTTTAGTATCATCAGGGTTTTAAACTTAAACCGTTTTAAGACTGAATTTAGACTTTCATTATCCTTCATTAATCTTATGAGAAATTCTAATCAAACTGTGGAAACAATTTGTCAGGCTGTTTAAATGTTTTTGACCCAGAAATACATTTATCTCTTTTATAACTTAAACCAGGGCACGTCTCACACAAGACACTTCTAGCTCGTTTGTGTCTAAAGCAACATCTCCAAAGGTCTGAACTTTCATTCATGATTCATAACGAGGCTCTGACAGAAACCGAAATGTGTTTTGAGGGTTGACAACAGCTGAAAACATCTGTATCTTTCATAAGTAGCGATGTTTGATGGCTAATGCAAACGGCTATAGGGAAATACATTGAACAGGCTAATGCAAACGGCTATAGGGAAATACATTGAACAGGCTAATGCTAACGGCTATAGGAAAATACATTGAGCAGGGTTATGCTAACGGCTATGGGGAAATACATTGAGCCGGCTAATGCTAACGGCTATGGGGAAATACATTGAGCAGGGTAATGCTAACGGCTATAGGGAAATACATTGAGCAGGCTAATGCTAACGGAGTATCTGACCGCACGGAGCCGTCCCCTGAGGACCTGTCCCGGGCTGGACTTCTCCGAACCCTCCGGGACCGCAGCCCGTCCCGCAGCCGAGGTCCGAGCACCTTCTGCCCGCCACATCTGACCAACAACAACCGAACACTCACCGGACAGTTTGGCAACAGCCCGTGCGTCCGCCATCTTCTAAAAATATCAACAGGAAGTGACGCAGAAAAGACGCTGGGAGGTCATCCCGCGAGTGCGCATGTGCGGGGGACATTATTTATCTCTAAAAACAGATTACTACATAAATAAATAAGTAAATATATATATATATATATAAATAAGTACGAGTTTAGCCTCCTCATAATACAAAACATTCGCGTTCACTTCAATATTTACTTCCGGTTTCGCGACTTTCCGTTTTGACGCTCGGAAAGAACGTATTTGTTTCACGTCTGCCCAGATACTCGTGACGTTTCCGCTTTCCTGAATTCTGATTGGATGAAGTGACGTAAACTGCAAACCTAAACCGAAAGTAAAGTGGACCTTATATAAACCCGTCTGTCTCCGAGTCCGTGAGTTTATCCCCGGTCACTGACGGAGGAACCTCTCATTTCTCTGACACGTTTGCAGGATTTGGCACCATGAAGATTTGTGCTGTTGTTTTCCTGCTGGGAGTCATGATAAACGGAACTGCATCAAGTCAGTATATTTACATTTGTTCTGCAACTTCTGTTCATTCTGTCGAGTTTAGGTGAAGATTTAGTCCCGGCCGAATACTTTCTCTTTGTGTCGATCTGCGCTGTTTGTCGATTTACTCTTTACAGACTGAGCTTTAACTACATTTCTCTAATATGTCTCACATTTGTAATAGTTGTTTAGAAATAATCAAACGTTTCAGTCAGTTTGACAGATGTTTGTGTTTTGATCTCGTCCACATTATTACAGGTGCGCAGATCGAAACAGACTCGCCGCCATTTTAACTTTGAGTCAAGTCTCTGAAGCGAAACAAAACATGTTACAAGGAAATTGAATAAAAACTAATGTAAAAAGGTGGATCTGTTCATAGATCCTCCATATTTAACCCTTAAGTCCTGTGAACATTTTTGTATATTTTTTCATTCTATGACTGTGTTGCCGTTTGAGACGTGGATTTTCTGCAGAAAATGTTCGTTTGTGTTTTTTTCTCTCATGTCTTTATATCATAGATCTGCATTTTGCACCTTTGCCCCGCCCTTGTTTACAAAATGGACACGCTTTAAAAACTGCTACAAAAACCTCAGACTTTCAGCTTTTTTCCCATTTTTAAAAGATAAATCTCACATTTCACTTCTCTCCATCTCAAAACCACCTTTATCTGTTTAACCCTTTGTGTGCCAGTTTCACAATATAAACTTTGAAGTTTGTTCCCAAACTGAGCAGGGGCAGATCTAGAAAAAACAATCACGGGGCGACAAGCAGGTCAGGGATCGTTTCTGGGGGGGCAACACATTTTACAATGTGGAATGTTGATGGTGGGGGTTCGCAGGTTTGGCTTGATCTCGAGGCAATTTTTCCATTTAGTTAAAGGAATAGGCCACCGTTTTTACATACTGAGATATGCTCTTACCTCACATTAGCCGAGTTAATATATCCCCGTCTGGTCTTTGTCCGTGCGCTCACACATACGCAGCCTCTCCCACATGTCATGTAGCTCCAAAAAAGCTCACGATAGAAGCTACCAAGCTCTTCCACGTGTTCCCTATTTAAATAAAGTTACGTGAAGTGTTTTCATGCGAAGTATATTTACACAGAAATGTAACATGTGGATTTTATAAGCAAATAAAAAGGGGGACTATATTGTGAGGCGTAATGATACGAGGAGCAAAACGTCCGCGCAGTAACTCCTAAAGGTTATTGACGGAAGTGAGCGGGGAAGTCTTTAGGAGTTACTGCGCGGACGTTTTGCTCCTTTTTATTTGCTTATAAAATCGACATGTTACATTTCTGTGTAAATATACTTCGCATGAAAACACTTCACGTAACTTTATTTAAATAGGGAACACGTGGAAGAGCTTGGTAGCTTCTATCGTGAGCTTTTTTGGAGCTATGTGACATGTGGGAGAGGCTGCGTATGTGTGAGCGCACGGACACAGACCAGACGGGGATATATTAACTCGACTAAGGTTAGGTAAGAACATATCTCAGTATTTAAAAACGGTGGCCTATTCCTTTAAAGCTGAGCCTCTGAGAATTATATACAAATAGCAGCACTGTCCACAATATAAGAAGGGGGTTTCTAACTCTGGTAATATTTAAACGTTTTTTCTTTTTCTTAATTATTTACAAAATATTCATGTTTTGTAGGTTTTTGGGCATTTTTAAAAGTTTACCTATTGAAATATTGGTATTTATTGGCAAGAGATTTGTGCTTAAAGTAGTAGAAAAAATATAAACGGTGATTTTTATGGTTGTTTTAAGTGTGTACAGTTTAAACACCAGGGAGGCGAAGCATCTGAGGAAGACACAAGGGTTAAATGATTGTTTATTCATTAATCAAGCAAGCACTGATTTGTTCCCTTTTTAACTCCTTTCCCCCACTTTAACCGAGCACATTTTCTCCAGTTCAGCTTTACCCAAATCTAAATGTTGAAGTTTTCAGCCTCAGAGTGACGCCTCATTTGAAAGCTAAGACCTACAAAACTCATCAAAGATTTTTCCTTGTGTTTATGGCACTGTTTTAGTCGTATTTTTGCTGCGATTTTGTCACTTTTTTGTTGATTTTTTTGTCGCTATTTTGATGCTTTTTCCAAGAAGATTTTAGATTTGGGTAAAGTTGAACTGGAGGAAATGTGCTCGGTTCAGGCGGGGGTGAAGAGGTTACAAAAGACAATGTTTTTTTATGTAAACGTCATAATGATTTATTTCATATGTTTGTATTTTTTATTGCACAGTTTTTAAATCGATTTAAAACATGTGATTTTCTTCTTCTTTCAGTGATTCACACTTTGAGATATTTCATGACGGCTTCATCTCAGATCTCAGGTTTCCCTCAGTACGTGGAGGTCGGTTTAGTGAACGACCTGGTGATCAGTCATTACGACAGTAACACGAAGAGAGCGGTGCCTAAACAGGAGTGGATGAACAGAGTCACAGACGAGGATCCTCAGTACTGGGAGAGAAACACTCAGATCAGTTTGAGTGATGAGCAGGTGGGAAAAGCCGGCATTGAAAATGTAAAGCAGCGTCTGAACGTGACCGGAGGTGAGTCTGAACTTTGACCTTTAACTGAATAAACCACGAGTCACTGTTTTTAGTTTGATTTATGGAAACACATGATGATGATGTAACAGTTCATAATTAATGTTAAAATGTGAATAAATAAAAGCTAGTTCATAATAAAAACATTTGTAGAAGTGTTTAAGAAGTGCTGCAGGACGGCCTAGGGGTTTGGCCACAGCACACATGCAGCTCTGTGCTCAGATATTTTTCTGAATGTCTCTCCTCACTCTTCACACTGCGATTGTTCAGTGAAATAAAACTTAAACTGATGATAATGATTCACATGAAGCTCGTGTTTCTCTTTGACAAACTCTGACTCTGAGTCTCTGTTCAGGTTCACACTTGGTTCAGTACATGAATGGCTGTGACTGGGACGATGAGACCGGTGAGATCAGAGGATATTTTCTGGTTGCGTTTGACGGTGAAGACTTCATCGCGTTGGACTGGGCCACACAGACCTGGGTCGCTCCAAAACAACAGGCCTTTCCCACAAAACTGAGCTGGGAGAAGATTGGAGTAGCTGCTGATTGGAAAAACTACTTTGACCACGACTGTGCTGAGTATCTGAAGAAATATGTGCGATACGGAGAGACGACTCTGAAGAGGACAGGTAAACACCTCTACACTTAAACCTCATCAGAGAGAGGATTATCAGAACTCACTTCTGAAGGAAACGCCTCGTAAACATTTAAATAAAAAACATGGAGTTAACGAAAGTACAAAAGACGAACCTCAGTGAGAAGCAAAAGTCACTGCTTCATTTCACGGTAAAAGTTTCCTTCACCTCTTACCCCCCCCTTAACAGATGCATCTGCTCCAGTTCGGCTTTACCCAAATCTAAAAGCTTACAGCCTATAGGCCAGTGTAACACCTCAGTTGAAAGCCAAGTGTCTCTTTGGTTTTTGGGTCATGTTTCCTCATTTGCAGCATTAATTTCGTCGACTAAAATATTTAGTCTTAATTTTAGTCAAAGTGATATTTTTGTGACTAAAATTGGACTAAAACTAAATTAAAAGTTCCTCATGAGACTAAAACTGTGACTAAAATGTCCAGATATTTGAGTCGACTAAAATCAGACTAAATAAAAATGAAAAGGAGAGACTAAAATCATCCAAACTTGTATTGAGCGTCTGAAAGAGCCTCAGATCATATAAATCCTCTGTTAAAGGATCAGCTCTGAGCTTTGTTCATGTGGAGCAGCTCCATGAAGCAGAGGAACAACATTAAACATGATTATAATCAATATTATCAATGCAAAGTCGACTAAATTAGTCTTAAATTTAGTCGACTAAAACTAGACTAAAATTAAAAAGATGTTTTTGACTAAATCTCAACTAAAATTACATTACATTTTAGTCAAAAGACTAAAACTAAACTAAAATATGTTGTCAAAATGAACATTGCTCTTTTGTTGCTTTTGTATTTCCACATTTTTGTAGAATTTTTGTCACATTTTTTAAACTTTTTACCTGAATTTTTGCCACTGTTTTTCTTAGTTTTCGTCTAAAATCAGTTCATTATAAAATCAGTTCATTATAAAATCAGTTCACTGCAGACACAGCAGCAGCAGATTCACTTCATTAAGGAAAGGAAAAAGGAACAGACTGACTGAATGACATTAATACTTGCAACTTATTTAGCTCCTTGATGCAAAGGGAACAAAAGAATTCCTGTTACATTTCTCTTGGCACGAGGAAGTCTGTGGCTGTATCCGAATGTCCACACTATTCCCTATATAGTGACTATATAGTGCTCACGCCATTTTGTAGGGGTCTCCGAATGTCCAGAGAGAAAAAAGTAGTGCACTCGAAATTTCCCACAATGCATCTGGAAAAGTAGTGAGCATCGATGGTCACTAAACGGGTCAATATAGACCACAATGCATTGCGAGAGTCGGAGAAGAGCCTGACAGCGACAGGTCTTTGAACTAAACAACACGACTGAAGTAAATCAGCTGTTTCAGTCGTGTGTTGCGTATTTCTCATGAATAAACGACCAAAATATAACCGGTTACGGTGAAAAGATGCTAACGTTAGCGGCTAACCTTTAGCTTGCGCTGTTAAATGACCGACAGCTTCCTCTCGGATAATCCGAGCCATTCACGTAAAATCCATGTGAAGTAAAAGCGTATCTGACTCGTATTTATCCATAAATATTCCACTGTCTGATGAGTCTGGTTGGTCTTTATCGTAGAAATACTTTATTCCCGGAGTTTCGCGAACTTTTAGCAGATGTAGTGCACTCAATCTGCTGGCGTTCGGACACCTGCCTGTGACCGACTCTCGGCTTCTCTGAGCTCACGCTGGGGTGACTTATTTTTTTTGTTTTTTTTGCTTTTTTGTGATGATAGTAACGCCTGTAAAAGTGCCAAAACAGTCGTTCTCCTTCATAAAATAAATGTTTGTAACAATAAATAAATTCAAAAAAAAAAAAAAAAAAAAACATATCTGCAGCCGCAGCGCGCGTGACGTCACGCAGCGCGGAGAAAGTAGTGTCTTGTGTCCGAATCGCCAACAGAATCGGTGACTATATAGTCGACTATATAGTGCGGGCCTATGTAGTGAATGAGGGGTTAGGGACTAGGGTGGACATTCGGATACAGCCTGTGTCTCTGCCCTGATGGAAGGAGCTCAAAGTGACGGGACAATGGATCATCATCTGTGATCTTAATACAGACACGACTGCTTTACTATAACGCTGAGATAAACTGGTTTGTTCTTGGCCTGTTATTTTACTGCCCTGTTTAACAACTCTGCCAAGTTTAGCTTTGTTTTTGACAGTGAAATGACCAAACTAAGAGACTGTGTTAAACATCAGTACGCTCTCAATTAAACACTGATAAACCCTTGATAAGATTTGGTCACTGACTTCCAAACCTCTCAGCGACGCAGCAGGAAAAGCCTTTCTTGTAAACACAGTCAACATGTTGGTTAAATGTGAAAGAATTGTCCAAAATTGTTGCTAGATATTTGAATGAGTCCACTCTACATCATGTCCGTTTAACTGAAGTGGTTTCGAACAGTGAATTTGACGGCTCCAGTTTCCTTCGGCTGCTGAAGCACATTTCTTGTGTCTTATTTACGTTAAGTTGAAGGTTACTGTCCTGGAACCATTTCATAAGCTCGACTGTCGAGGTTAAGAGGTTAAATATAAAGCACTGAACAATATGAATAAAAACTGACAATTTGTTATTTTTTAGTAAATGGAAGTAAATGAGCAAAATCCAGACTAAAGCTGAACGTTTGCTCATGTTCAGTTCCCATGTGTTTTTGTTTGAAGCTGTGTTTGTGATAAATGAGTGAATCTCCGTCAGATGAAAGACCTCAGTGATCCTTGTCTGAGATCTGGCTCCGCTCTGAGAGAAACCCTCCTGTCCCACAGAGCTCCCGAAAGTGTGGTTCCTGCAGAAGTCGTCCTCGTCCCCGGTCACCTGCTTCGCCTCAGGCTTCTACCCCGACCGGGCCGTGCTGTCCTGGGCTAAAGACGGGGTCGAGCTGGAGGGGGAGTGGGGGGAGATCCTGCCCAACCACGACGGGACCTTCCAGAGCAGCGTGTCCCTGGACCTGTCCTCCGTCCCCCCCGGAGACTGGGGACGGTACAGCTGTGTGTTCCAGCTGTCCGGAGTCAAAGACGACCTCGTCACCAAGCTGGACCCCGGGCTGATCCGCACCAACGGTGAGACCGGACTGAGACCGAGGGCACAGTTTGAGTTCAGAGGTGATATAATGTCCGTCCGCTGCAGTCATGAGGATCACAGCAGCTAATCCTGTAGTTTATGGCTCTACAAACATAACCTGAAACTGATGGTCCGTGTGCAGCGTCCGGATCCTCTGACGCTCCTCCAGTGTCTCGGTTTTTCCCCATTAGACGAGTTTGTAGCTGATTTGACACTTAAATTCACCAGGTCAGCAGATCCTCCTCTGTTTGTGACTCCCTGGGCTTGACCTGACAGGCACAGCAGCATCGCGGTCCATTAAAACACACCTTTAACTTCATCCATCTCCCATAAATGCACTGACTCATGATTGTTTTCTTTAACAGAGAAGAAATACACTCCGTACATCGTGGCCGCGGCGTGTGTTCTCGGCGCCGTCGTCTGTGCTGTGATTGGATACTTTGTGTATCGCAGATTCAAAGGTAAAATGAAAGTCAAAATGAGCCTGATGTTTTAATGAGACACAAACTGACGAATGTTTCTCTGCTTCGTTTCCAGCCAAACAGCTCAGTCCTCGTAAGTAACGCTTCACCTGTTACTGTAACCACACAGTTATGTTCCTGTCTGACGCTCCTGTTACTGTAACCACACAGTCATGTTTCTGTTTTTCCAGAGTCGAGTGAACCTGAGGTGATGCAGGAGTTGAACCCTAGACCCGCAGAGACTCAGTGAGACCCTTTAACTCACTACATTCACCTCCACAGGCCAGCGTTTTTCCACCCTGAGATCTGTTCTTACCTGAGCTTAGACGAGTTGATGTGTACCTGTCTGGTCTTTACACGTGCGCTCAGTCAAAGATGTTGTTCGCCTTTAGCCTCTCCTCCGCTATGGGGCCAAACGGGGGTGAAGTTAGAAGTGACTTTTACAGTTATGTCAACAGAGTCTCAGTCAGTGTTTGAGCTGCTCAAGACGTTAGCATGCTACCGGTTAGCGACTGTCGATCAACTGCCAGTGGCTTCAACACGATAAACACATTCATGAACACTGAGGAAATACTACAGTAACAGCTCTGACCTCTGACCTCTGTCACATGTTGTATCCAAGGCTACATGTTTGTGGTTCAGGGCTTTCTCTTGGTCAGAGCTGTTTTAGCTAAATGCTAATGTAGCCTATACGTTGTTCTAGTAACTGTATGAGTATCGAATAATATGAAATGGCCGTTCACAGAGTTCACTGATCATAGTGCACAGAACGTTCAATACAATATTTACAATCTCCAACGATGGCATCAGTGCAGCACAGGTTTAAAAGTTCATACGGCCCCACGACTTCCACGTTGGGGGGGTTGTTTGGGTGAATTCAGTTCAGTTCATTCGGTTGGTTTGGATCCAGGCCTAACACTTCAACAGGCTCTAGTTCGGGCTCTAAGCTCGCCATCCAACCTGGCCTGTGTAAAAGGACAGGACCAATTAAGTTTCTAGTGCACACAAATAAATACATTCAAATACTAAATGCTAAACATTAAGCATCAAAATAGCAAAGGATTTCCTTATTGTACAATACATTGATTCAATGCATAAATCTGATTAGAATAGATAAATAATAATCTAATAGCCTAAAATGTAAACACTGCATCCATAAATAAGGTGCGTAGCAGACACAGTGGTCGACTGGACTGTGTCGTAAAGTGCCTTGGATGCACAGCATTGACACACAAAACATTAACCAGATGCTAAAGTAGCAGCATTACACTCACGATAAAACAATCAGAACCAATGAGACAATGTGTTACAGTGATACCATTTCACTTAGTTAGCTACAGTATGTAAGGATTAAACACCTCGGAGCCGCGTTAGTCGGTTCTAACGCCCGACACAGTGTTGTTCCTCCTGCATTATAACGTCTAACGCGGCTCCTCGTTGTTTAATCCGCTTATACCAGGGTCCCACAAACCTAACATTTATAATTAATGTGTTTTTCATTGACTAAACTCACTAAATCTGCCAGACTACGGGACTATTTTGTGTGGGTTATTAGCCGGTCACTGAAGGCTGGTCTCAGAGCGAGTCATTCTCCGCAGCTATTACGAGGATCTCAGTCAGGCTCAACGACACAACATCAGCACAGAATCACAACACAACAGGACTAACCCGGAAACACTTTTCCCTGGAAGGAAACACCGATATGCGGCACTCGTGGGCAGGAGTTATTTACCTTTTACAAGGTTTAACCTGAAGCTAAAGCTAGCTAGCTCAACCAGCTCAACTGTTTATGGAAACAGCTGCGGTGGAGTCGCTCACACCTGGGCCCCCCAACTCAAACTTTTATGTTTGACTTTACTAATCCAGACAAATATGTTTAAATGCAGGATCATTTTATGTTCGCCTGAAAATGATGAATAGCCTTAACCGTTTCCAATAGAAATGTAAAGCTCATATGTTATTAACAGTAGCTAACCTAGCTGCTCACTCTCCTCTACAAACATTTAGCAAACACTAAATCCATCTCATACGTTCCTGTCAGTCACTAATTACGCCTTTATCTGGTTCAGCTGTGTCATACGTTGCTATGGCGACGCCACAGCGGAGTGATATCCCAGTGATTTAACTACCGGACTACGTGTGCGGTTATAGATACAGAATCGCCCATATATGGTCATTTTTGAAAACAGTTAAGGGGGAAAACAATTTTGAAAAAATGTAAATTTTCAAAAACGACTGTAACAAACGCTGAAATATGAACATAGTTTCTACTAAATAATGATACAAAGACATGGGGAGGAGCAAAATGGCTCAACAGCCCATAAATACATGAATAATGAAGAATGCTAACTTGATGCTACATGTTACCATCGGGCTAATGCTAACGGTTAGCTAGCGCTTGCTACAACTGCCGTTTTTTTCACTTCTGCTGAACAATCTGCTGTAAGAAAATATCCATATGGGCCCGATTTACACTTGACGTTTTTTGTGATAAATATTTCACCAGAAAATGGCTAAAAAGAGGGAAAATTGTGTTTCTCTAAAGATTCTATTTTCCCCCTCGGCGAAGCCACGCCCCCTTCTATGACAAGATGCCGTCTGTATCTATACCAAAATAATGCACCAGCCAATCAGAATCCAGTATTCACCCAGACCATGGGATAAAGTCGGAGAAACGGGTATATACGTAAATGCTAAGCGCTCCATTGAAACAAATGCAGCGGCTAGGCTACGAAAGCTACACAAACGCGACTTACCGAGTCCGCAGTTTAAATCACCCACAAACACTCCGGCGCGACGACCCGCGGCTCCGGTCGTCGCTCCTACAGTTCAACATATTTACATTTCAGAGCAGAAGACTGGTTTATGATTAAAGCGTAAAACGATGCACAAACCTGCAGCAACCTCACACAGCGCCTGCCTCTCGCTCTGACTGGTAGCTACCCACTACCGGGTGTTATGCTAGTCTGATAGCCGCGCTAGATCACGTGACCCTGTGACGTAATGACGCGCACGTAACGTAAACGCACGGACAGCTCGGAAGACGCCAATAGAAAGGATTTTTAATAGGGTTTTATCACCCGGGTTACACTAACCGGTAGCATGCTAGCTTCTTGAGCAGCTTAAACACTGTCTTACTGGTTTCTTCACATAAACGTCTCTGGGGCCGTGTTTCTACTTTTATCTCCTTGAGCAGGAGAGATACTGTTGTACATGTTGTAGTACTGCATAATTCTACTTTAGTATTCAAAATGGCCGCCATAATATATGACATATGATAATAACTGAGTGTAAATGTCCACTGTCAGATCTGGTCTAACTGTGTTTCTGTGTCTCGTTCACAGATGAGTCGTTTGGCCAAAGCTTCTTCTTCTTCTTCTTCTTCCATTAAATCCGCGCCGTTGACTTTGACCAGAGCAGACGTTTGGAGTCCGGCTCTGAAAGTCGTTTGTGATGTTTTTTGTTGCTTTATTATATTATTGCACTTTTGTTCTATTGCACTGTTAACGTCACTTCCTGCTTTGTGGAAATACTTTTGTTTGGTTTTGTTAAATCTGTACCAGTAAGAAGCTCATGTATTGTTTTTATGCTGGGAGTTTTGGAAGATACAATGCGATGCACAGACTCGGTGGCACAGCGGTTAGTGCCTTCACAAGTTAGAAGGTCCCGGGTTCGATTCCCACCTGGACGGGGTTTTTCTGTGGAGTTTTGCAGAGGAAGAATCTCGTACATTTAAACATAATGACAGATAAAGCGGCGCAATTTCTTTCACCCCTTAACTCCCGCCTGAACCGAGCACATTTTCTCCAGTTTGGCTTTACCCCAATCCAAAAGCTTCTGGAAAAAAAGCTGTAAAAATATGACAAAGATGTGATAAAAATTTGACACTAAAATTACAAAAAGTGCCAAAAAACGACAAAAATGTAATAAAAAATTGACGAAAAAATGACAAAAATGTGATAAAAAAAATGATAAAAATGTGACAAAAAAGTGAGAAAACACTGACAAAAAAGTGATGAAAAACGGATGAAAAAGTGGCAAAAATGTCACAAAAAATTAACAAAAATTGACGAAAAAATGACACAAATGTGACACAAAATTTACAAAAATATCAGAAAAATGTCACAAGAAATTGACAAAAAAATGACAGAAAAATGATAAAAAATGACTAAAAAATGACAAAAAATTGATAAAAAATTGACAAAAAAATGACAAAAATGTGACAAAAAAAATGAAAAAAAATTGATAAAAAATTGACAAAAAAATGACAAAAAATGATAAAAAATTTAACAAAAAAATTACAAAAAAGTGACAAAAAAGTGACAAAAATATGATTAAAAAATGACAAAAAATTGATAAAAATCTGACAAAAAATTGATAAAAATTTGACAAAAAAATTACAAAAATGGGACAAAAAAGTGACAAAAAAGTTACAAAATTGAGTTGAATACCCGACAAAAAAATTATGGAAAAAAAATCTGATGACGTGAGGAAAAAGATCCTCTCGGTTCAGGCGGGAGTTAAGAGGTTAATATGAAGATGAACGGGTCGATCTGGTTTTACATGTTTGATTTTCACATTAATATCAGTGATACTTTGGGTTTCGTTCTTCAGAAAAAACGAATAAAAATGGTTTAAAAACGTTCGGTGTCTGGATTCTTCAGGGGAACGAGGGCCGTGGTAACTTCTCCATCTTTCCTTTAACTTAGGGTTTCTCGATACTTATGTAACCCAGGAGAGAAAACGGGTCCTTTTCTCTCCTTTTTGTTGTGTTTGCGTTTATGCACTTTTATTTTGAAAAGAGGAAGTGCGATTCCCTCACTAAAACTTTATCTTCCTGTTTTCACGGTCACGTTGGGCGAACATGACCTTCTGATTTGTTAAAAATGGTGTTAGTCCCGCCTCCCGAGCTCCGGAACCAAATCACTCACTCGTTTTCGGCCTTTCGCGCGCTGGGAAAGAGCGGGACAGGCTGTGGACGGTCCGAGCGAAACATTCTGGGTCGTCTGGTGAGTTTTATTGTTTTAAAAATGATGTAAACAAATAAGTACATTGTATTTTGGTTGATTTGGAACATTTTCTGTATTAAGTGGAAGGAGCACGAGCTGGAGAGTCTGTGTTCCTCACGATGCCTCATCTTGGTAAGTCCGTGCCCTGTGAGAGTGAGAAAAACATGCTAGCGCGATGCTAATATTAGCCCGATGCTAACGCTAATCGCGAGTGCCGTTTTTGTGTTTGAAAGC
Organism: Gobius niger; assembly: GCF_951799975.1. NCBI lineage: Eukaryota > Metazoa > Chordata > Actinopteri > Gobiiformes > Gobiidae > Gobius > Gobius niger. Next base: position 1,065,630 of record NC_136864.1, on the reverse strand, counting down.
AATGTAAAAGCTATTTCTGGTAAACATATGGTTTCTGCCAAATTCTATTTTAGTTCATAACAAAACAGAGAAGCACTTTTGGTTATTCTTGGTCCAATGTAATGACTATTTTTAAGTTGATTGAACATTTTTCATGGTTTGTAATATGAAAGTGTGCCCTGTAATGCTAAACCCAGTAGCACAGAAAAGGTTTTACTGGTGTTGATTTTGATGGAGAATATCTGAGTTCATTAGTAATTCATTTCATGAGTTACAAAAGGTAAAAAATCATTTAAAATCGATATGTTAAGGCGAGACACTGCAGGTGAATAGGGAAAAAAAATAAATGTAGAAATTTCAATTTGAAGCTTTTGCTGAACATCACAGATATAAATATGAGGAAAAAAATGTGTTGCATTTTTTTCTGTCATTTTATGTTTTCACATAAAAAATAAGGCATTTTGAGCATTAAAATGGCCAAAATTGCCTATATTTTGGGCAACGAAATCAAAATAATGAGCCAGATTAAATGTATGGTTTTATTTTATTGACATTTTAGTAACAGATTTTTTCAGAGGGATTTTGGATATTTTGTTTAGTTTTTCAATAAACTAATCAGTGAAAAAAATCTGTAAAAACTCAAATTCCGCCTGTTTTTTTGGTTTCAAAGTTGAATAAATCAGGCTAGGAATTAGATATTAAAAAATCCCTCTGAAAAAACCTTCTAAATGTTGTTGTGTCTCAGCCTGTAAAGTTTGGAGTCTGTGGGAGCTTCTATAAGGGCTCAGGCTCTGCCCGAGTGCGGCTTCTCTCATTCAGAGAAAACCAGCCCTGAAGTTTTGTAGCGAGTGCGCATGCTCGGCCCGTTCTTCCACTTTTCCGCTCCAGCGTCTCGTAGGAGGAAAAACACCATATTTGGGTGAAAGCGTCATCACGGGGCCCCTTAGCAGGACACGTGGATGTCAAATCTGTCAATATTTATGAATGAAAACCCGCGGGAAAGACGGCCTTTCTACCTCCGGGTCGCCCCCACCTCGCAGACAAAACATCATCAAATAAACATCACACAACTCACGCGGTGTTAAAAGCCTGAGAATAAAAATGGGTCTTAAGACGAGATTTAAAACACTCCACTGTGGGGGCCGTTCGAACGTGGGGGGGCAGAGCGTTCCACAGCTTAGAACGCTCTGTCCCCTCTGGTTTTCCGCTTTGTTTTAGGAACCACGAGCTGTAGCCGGGCCTCAGACCTCAGAGCGCGCGCCGGAGGATAGATTCGGATGAGTTCTACGATATACTGAGGGGCCAGTCCATTCAAAGCTTTAAAAACAAACAACAGTTTAAAATCAATTCTAAAACGTACAGGTAGCCAGTGCAAAGAAGCTAAAACAGGGCTGATGTGCTGGCGTTTTCTGGCTCCTGTTAAAAGTCGTGCTGCTCAGTTCTGGACTAACTGCAATCGGGAAAGTGGTTTTAGGCCAATGCCTGAATGAAGGGCGTTGCAGTCGTCCAGACGAGAAGAAATAAAAGCATGCACGACCTGTTCGAGCAAATTAAAAGATAAAAACGGCTTCACTTTCGATAAAAGACGAAGCTGATAAAAACTTGATTTTAAAACGCCATTGACCTGCTTGTCTAGTTTAAAATCGCTGTCTATGGTGACGCCAAGGCTGGTGACTTTGGGACACACATAACGCTCTAGGGGTCCCAAGTCAGAGAGGGCATTTCCAAACAGAACAATTTCTGTCTTTCCCTCATTTAATTTTAAGAAATTTTGGGATAACCAAGCCTTGACGTCACCTAGACAGTCGAGCAGGGGTGTCAGGGGGCAGTGGCTGTTTTTGGTGATTGGCAAATAAATTTGACAGTCGTCCGCATAAAAATGATAGGACACGCCATGTTTATTAAAAATCTCCCCGAGTGGGAGGAGGTACAGGGCAAAAAGAATTGGCCCAAGGATTGAACCCTGGGGACTCCACAGTGCAGGGAAAAAAGATAAACTGAGAAACACTGAGCTCATTAGGACTGGGGATTGTTTTTTTGGTGCATATGCCGGCGATGCTGATTGTGGAATATTGCTAATTCTGAATATTTGCTTTTTTATTTTGTTACTAAGTTTTTTTTCTTATTCACTCCTTGTTTCCAGCCATTTCATTGCACACGTTCACTTTAGTTCCTGTTGTAATCCTATTGAACCTGGCAACTGGTCTATACTTTTAATTTCTCTTTACCCACGTGAGTCAGGGTTTACACTTATGCTCCATAAATATTAATGAATTAGGTTAAAATGTGTCTGAGGCTAATTTGACGACACAATAATGGACCGTTTTGGATTGAACTGTGTTAAAGCCGTAGAATCTGTAGAAACTGTCCCTTCTATTGTTCGGGCTGATGGACGTTCACTGGAGAATGAAACAGATGAACTGCTGAGCTCTTCAGGAGATGCTGAAAGACTGTTGTGGAGGAAGGAGGAGGAGGAGGAGCTGACCAGTGCAGGACACCACGCTCTGAAACGGGGACAAACCCAGGAGGCGCTGCTGCTTCAGAGGATCAGAGGAGATGAAGGCAGACGGGTTTCCTCGACCTCCGTAAACATGTGGCTCAGGTCGACCACAGCGGCTCAGGACTAACACCTGAACTCTGTGTCGTTCGCTTGGACAAATAAAGCTCTGACTGACTTAAAGGAACAGGCCACCGTGTTTCCAGACTGAGACATGTTCTCACCTGAGATTAGACGAGTTGATCCGTACCCGTCTGGTCTCTGTGCCCGAGGAAGAGCTCGGTCGCTTCTATCTTCACACCCGTTTGGAGCCATAGGAATACACTGGGAGAGGCCAAATGCTAACAACATCTTTGGTTGTTTTGCGTGACTGAGCGCACACACAGAGACCAGACAGGTGCACATCAACTCGTCTAAGCTCAGGTAAGAACAGATCTCAGTGTGGAAACACGGCGGCCTGTTCCTTTAAAGGGAATATACGGAGTTTAAAAATGTTAAAATGAAGTATTTCCTCCCCCACATGTTCCTCCATGTCCTCATGTGTAGCATGAACGAGCGTAATATAGAAGCTGCAGTTACACGTATGACCTGAGGTGGCAGTAGTGAGTATAAAATGACCAACTTGCATCTTTTGTTTTTTTATTAGAAAACTTCAAATGAGAACATTCAGTTTAAATTGAAATGGGGCGTCGACAGACGTGCAACAGGTAAAAGTAGTAAAAGAGAAAGTAAAAAATCAAATAGATAATAAATAAAAAGGAAAAAAAGAAGTAAATCAAGAGTCCTGTCTTCAAAGAATATCGGGCGAGCTCGGGGTTGTCCATAACTTTCACTTCTATTTAGCACAAGAGTTTCTTCATATGTCGTAGCAATGAAGGGAAAAAAACAAGTTCTTTGTAAAACGCATTAAAAAAAGTTTTTATGTATAAACGATGTCCCCAAAATGACTTTGGTATTGGTGAACAAATCATGCACAGATTCTCTTAACTATAAATCCATACAGAATATTTTCACATTGAAAGGCTGAAGTTGGTACAAATTTAGAAAAGCAGTGAAGCAAGTCGTCCCAAAAGGCATAGGAGAAAAACATCCTTAAAACATATGGTCTGTAGTTTCAACATGTTCAGTACAAAAAGAGCAGTTATTGTTCTCGAACCCAAATCGTTTACTTAGAAAATCAGCAGAGGGATATATTCTGTTACTGACTTTGAAATGATTCTCTTTTGCTTTGGGCGCAATAGGAAGAGTTTAGTTTCAAAGCTCTAGATGTTGCATTTTGCCCCTTTAGATAAAAAAGATTAGATTTAGAAACTGTTTGGTTCCAAAGTAAGACGGTGGTTCAGCCTTAACCCACTCTCTCCTATAGACATTTGTGACCTAACTTCTAATCAAAGCCACATGTGGCTCTCATTGTGGACCTCCAGGTGCTCCGGCTGCAGGGCCTCGGTCAGCTTGGTCCTGATGGAGGTCTCCACGGGGCGGCTGGGGTCAGGAGCCATGAGGGGCCCGGAGTGGAGCAGGCGGGTGCAGAGCGGGCGAGCGCAGAGGGGGCCCCGGGACAACATCACAACAGCCTCACTGAGACACAGACACATTACTATTATGGGACATGTTCATTTACAATTATAATATATTCTATATCAGCAGTTACAGCTTAACAAATGTAATATGTTTGTATTACATATTACTGAGCGGCTCGGTGGCACAGAGGTCAGCGCCTCCGCCTCAGAGCTAGAAGTTCCCAGGGTTTGATTCCCACCAGGACGGGGCCTTTCTGTGGAGTTTGCATGTTCCCCCATGTCTGCGTAGGTTTCCTCCGGGTACTCCGGTTTCCCCTACCACTAAAAACATGTACAATAGGTGAATCCTTCAGCCAGGTGATTCTGACCATCAGCCTGGCTCCACATCATGGAGATGAGTCGCCCACTGCTCCTCAAGGGCCTCAGTGCATTAAATGAAGAGGACGAATTCCCTACAGGGACAATAAAGTAAACAAACAAACAAAATACTACCGTTTCAAAAGTGCAGTCAGATATTTCCTTTTCCTTCACTTTCCCCCATTCTCTCGTGTTTTGTTTCTTTTGACGACATTAACTAAACACAACTGCAGATCTGATTCACCAGTGTCCGGCTTCATCTGTGCTGTATTTTACTCAAACATCAGTGCAAACCATTAAAATGCACTCCTGTCCGACTAAGAGCACAGACACTTGTACCTCCAGATACTTCAACTGTAATGACTGATGTATTACAGTATTTTGTTTACGTTTTTGAAACTTGTTACTTTAGTATCATCAGGGTTTTAAACTTTAGCCGTTTTAAGACTGAATTTAGAATTTCATTATCCTTCATTAATCTTATGAGAAATTCTAATCAAACTGTGGAAACTATTTGTCAGGCTGTTTAAATGTTTTTGACCCAGAAATACATTTATCTCTTTTTTATAACTTAAACCAGGGCACGTCTCACACAAGACACTTTTAGCTAGTTTGTGTCTAAAGTAACATCTCCAAAGGTCTGAACTTTCATTCATGATTCATAACGAGGCTCTGACAGAAACCGAAATGTGTTTTGAGGGTTGACAACAGCTGAAAACATCTGGATCTTTCACAAGTAGCGATGTTTGATGGCTAATGCTAACGGCTATAGGGAAATCCATTGAGCAGGCTAGTGCTAACGGCTATAGGGAAATACATTGAGCAGGGTAATGCTAACGGCTATAGGGAAATACATTGAGCAGGGTAATGCTAACGGCTATAGGGAAATACATTGAGCAGGGTAATGCTAACGGCTATAGGAAAATACATTGAGTAGGCTAATGCTAACGGCTAAAGGGAAATACATTGAGCAGGCTAATGCTAACGGCTATGGGGAAATACATTGAGCAGGCTAGTGCTAACGGAGTATCTGACCGCACGGAGCCGTCCCCTGAGGACCTGTCCCGGGCTGGACTTCTCTGAACCCTCCGGGACCGCAGCCCGTCCCACAGCCGAGGTCCGAGCACCATCTGCCCGCCACATCTGACAAACAACAACCGAACACTCACCGGACAGTTTGGCAACAGACCGAGCGTCCGCCATCTTGTAAAAATGTCAACAGGAAGTGACGCAGGAAAGACCAGCTGGAGGTCATCCCGCGAGTGCGCATGTGCGGGGGACATTATTTATCTCTAAAAACAGATTACTACATTAATAAATAAGTAAATACATAAATAAGTAAATATATAAATAAGTACGAGTTTAGCCTCCTCATAATACAAAATCATTCGTGTTTACTTCAATATTTACTTCCGGTTTCGCGACTTTCCGTTTTGACGCTCGGAAAGAACGTATTTGTTTCACGTCTGCCCAGATACTCGTGACGTTTACGCTTTCCTGAATTCTGATTGGATGAACTGACGTAAACTCCAAACCTAAACCGAAAGTAAAGTGGACCTTATATAAACCCGTCTGTCTCCCCGAGCCCGTGAGTTTATCCCCGGTCACTGACGGAGGAATCTCTCATTTCTCTGACACGTTTGCAGGATTTGGCACCATGAAGATTTGTGCTGTTGTTTTCCTGCTGGGAGTCATGATAAACGGAACTGCATCAAGTCAGTATATTTACATTTGTTCTGCAACTTCTGTTCATTCTGTCGAGTTTAGGTGAAGATTTAGTCCCGGCCGAATACTTTCTCTTTGTGTCGATCTGCGCTGTTTGTTGATTTGCTCTTTACAGACTGAGCTTTAACTACATTTCTCTAATATGTCTCAAATTTGTAAGAGTTGTTTAGAAATAATCAAACGTTTCAGTCAGTTTGACAGATGTTTGTGTTTTGATCTCGTCCACATTATTACAGGTGCGCAGATCGAAACAGACTCGCCGCCATTTTAACTTTGAGTCAAGTCTCTGAAGCGAAACAAAACATGTTACAAGGAAATTGAATAAAAACTAATGTAAAAAGGTGGATCTGTTCATAGATCCTCCATATTTAACCCTTAAGTCCTGTGAACATTTTTGTATATTTTTTCATTCTATGACTTTTTGTCTGTGTTGCCGTTTGAGACGCGGATTTTCTGCAGAAAATGTTTGTTTGTGTTTTTTTCTCTCATGTCTTTATATCATAGATCTGCATTTTGCACCTTTGCCCCGCCCTCGTTTACAAAATGGACACGCTTTAAAAACTGCTACAAAAACCTCAGACTTTCAGCTTTTTTCCCATTTTTAAAACATCAATCTCACATTTCACTTCTCTCCATCTCAAAACCACCTTTATCTGTTTAACCCTAAGCAGGTCAGGGATCGTTTCTGGGGGGGCAACACATTTTACAATGTGGAATGTTGATAGTGGAGGTTCGCAGGTTTGGCTTGATCTTAAAGGAACAGGCCACCGTTTTTCCACACTGAGATATGTTCTTACCTGAGCTTTGACGAGTTCTTTAGGACCTGTCTGATCTTCAGTCACGTAAACACAGCGCAGACGGCGTTAGCATTTAGCCTCTCCCTCTCTCCTCTATAGCTCCAAAACAGGTCAAGATAGAAGCTACCAAGCTCTTCCACGTTTTCCCTATTTAAATATGGTTACGTGAAGTGTATTGTGCATTGTAAGGTGTAATAATACCAGGAGTAATTTGGCATCCGCACAGTTGAGTGAAGATTACTGCGCAGATTTCAAACTACTCCTGGTATTATTACGCCTTACAATATAGTCCCCCTTTTATCCGCTTAGAAAATCCACATTGTTTAATTTTGTGTAATTATACTTTGTAGTGGAACACTTCACGTAACCATATTTAAATAGGGAAAACGTGGAAGAGCTTGGTAGCTTCTATCTTGACCTGTTTTGGAGCTATAGAGGAGAGAGGGAGAGGCTAAATGCTAACGCCGTCTGCGCTGTGTTTACGTGACTGAAGATCAGACAGGTCCTAAAGAACTCGTCACAGCTCAGGTAAGAACATATCTCAGTATTCCTTTAAAGGGTTGAAATCCATAAAATTATTGAATATTTCTCATTTTTGGAAACGCATCAAACTCAAGAGATTTGTGCTAAAATAATTATAAAAAATATAAATGGTGATTTTATGGCTGTTTTAGGCGTGTACAGTTTGAACACTGGATGACACAAGGGTTAAATTATTGTTTATTTATTAATCAAGCTCTGACCCTTTTACACCCGCTTTAACCAAGCACATTTTTCCAGTTCAGCTTTACCCAAATCTAAAGCTTCTAAACTGGAGTTTTCAGCCTCTAGGCCAGAGTGAGTCCTCATTTGAAAGCTAAGACCTACAAAACTCTTCAAAGATTTTTCCTTGTGTCATCCCCGCGTTTATGATGGTTTTTGTCGTATTTTTGCTGCGATTTTGTCACTTTTTTGTTGATTTTTTTGTCGCTATTTTAATGCTTTTTTTCAAGAAGATTTTAGATTTGGGTAAAGTCGAACTGGAGGAAATGTGCTCGGTTCAGGCGGGGGTGAAGAGGTTACAAAAGACAATGTTTTTTTATGTTAATGTCATAATGAATCTGTTTTATTTCATATGTTTGTTGTTTTTCTTTGCACAGTTTTTAAATCGATTTAAAACGTGTGATTTTCTTCTTCTTTCAGTGATTCACACTTTGAGATATTTCGATACGACTTCATCTCAGATCTCAGGTTTCCCTCAGTTTGTTTCAGTCGGTTTAGTGAACGACCTGGTGATCAGTCATTACGACAGTAACACGAAGAGACTCGTGCCTAAACAGGAGTGGATGAACAGAGTCACAGACGAGGATCCTCAGTACTGGGAGACGGAGACTCAGATGAGTTTCAATAATGAGCAGGTGGGAAAAGCCAGCATTGAAACAGTAAAGCAGCGTCTGAACGTGACCGGAGGTGAGTCTGAACTTTGACCTTTAACTGAATAAACCACGAGTCACTGTTTTTAGTTTTATTTACAGAAACACATGATGATGATGTAACAGTTCATAATAAATGTTGAAATGTGAATAAATGAAAGTTAGTTCATAATAAAAACATTTGTAGAAGTGTTTAAGAAGTGCTGCAGGACGGCCTAGGGGTTTGGCCACAGCACTTATGCAGCTCTGTGCTCAGATGTTTTGCTGAATGTCTCTCCTCACTCTTCACACTGTGAAATAAAACTTAAACTGATGATAATGATTCATATGAAGCTCGTGTTTCTCTTTGACAAACTCTGACTCTGAGTCTGTTCAGGTTCACATTTAGATCAGTGGATGCAGGGCTGTGACTGGGACGATGAGACCGGTGAGATCAGAGGATATTTTCAGACTGCGTTTGACGGTGAAGATTTCATCGCGTTGGACTGGGCCACACAGACCTGGGTCGCTCCAAAACAACAGGCCTTTCCCACAAAACTGAGCTGGGAGAAGAATGGAGAAGCTCTTCGATGGAAAGACTACTTTGACCACGTCTGTGCTGAGTATCTGAAGAAATATGTGCGATACGGAGAGACGACTCTGAAGAGGACAGGTAAACACCTCTACACTTAAACCTCATCAGAGAGAGGATTATCAGAACTCACTTCTGAAAGAAACGCCTCATAAACGTCAGCGTTTAAATAAAAACATGGAGTTAACGAAAGTACAAAAGACAAACCTCAGTGAGAAGCAAAAGTCACTGCTTCATTTGACCGAAAAGTTTCCTTCACCTCTTTCCACCCGCCTTAACAGATGCATCTGCTCCAGTTCAGCTTTACCCAAATCGAAAAGCTTACAGCCTATAGGCCAGTGTAACACCTCAGTTGAAAGCTAAGTGTTTCTTATGTTACTGGGTCATGTTGTTGACTCTTTTGTTGCTTTTGTATTTCCACATTTTTGTAGAATTTTTGTCACATTTTTAAAACGTTTTAGCTGAATTTTTGCCACTGTTTTTTTCTAGTTTTCGTCACATTTTTGTTGCTCTTTTGACACTTATTTTCAAGAAGCTTTTAGGGTAAAAACTGGATTCAGGTGGGGGTTAAGAGGTTAAATATAAAGCACTGAGTAAATTGTGTCTAAACAAGACAAGGATAAAATGGAAGTAAATGAGCAAAATCCAGACTAAAGCTGAACGTTTGCTCATGTTCAGTTCCCACGTGTTTTTGTTTGAAGCTGTGTTTGTAATAAATGAGTGAATCTCCGTCAGATGAAAGACCTCAGTGATCCTTGTCTGAGATCTGGCTCCGCTCTGAGAGAAACCCTCCTGTCCCACAGAGCTCCCGAAAGTGTGGTTCCTGCAGAAGTCGTCCTCGTCCCCGGTCACCTGCTTCGCCTCAGGCTTCTACCCCGACAGGGCCGTGCTGTCCTGGGCTAAAGACGGGGTCGAGCTGGAGGGGGAGTGGGGGGAGATCCTGCCCAACCACGACGGGACCTTCCAGAGCAGCGTGTCCCTGGACCTGTCCTCCGTCCCCCCCGGAGACTGGGGACGGTACAGCTGTGTGTTCCAGCTGTCCGGAGTCAAAGACGACCTCGTCACCAAGCTGGACCCCGGGCTGATCCGCACCAACGGTGAGACCGGACTGAGACCGAGGGCAGTTTGAGTTCAGAGGTGATATAATGTCCCTCCGCTGCAGTCATGAGGATCACAGCAGCTAATCCTGTAGTTTATGGCTCTACAAACATAACCTGAAACTGATGGTCCGTGTGCAGCGTCCGGATCCTCTGACGCTCCTCCAGTGTCTCGGTTTTTGCCCATTAGACGAGTTTGTCGCTGATTTGACACTTAAATTCAGCAGGTCAGCAGATCCTCCTCTGTTTGTGACTCCCTGGGCTTGACCTGACAGGCACAGCAGCATCGCGGTCCATTAAAACACACCTTTAACTTCATCCATCTCCCATAAATGCACTGACTCATGATTGTTTTCTTTAACAGAGAAGAAATACACTCCGTACATCGTGGCCGCGGCGTGTGTTCTCGGCGCCGTCGTCTGTGCTGTGATTGGATACTTTGTGTATCGCAGATTCAAAGGTAAAATGAAAGTCAAAATGAGCCTGATGTTTTAATGAGACACAAACTGACGAATGTTTCTCTGCTTCGTTTCCAGCCAAACAGCTCAGTCCTCGTAAGTAACGCTTCACCTGTTACTGTAACCACACAGTTATGTTTCTGTCTGACGCTCCTGTTACAGCAGTGTCAATTTTGACACATATTTTTAACATATTTTAGTTTAGTTTTAGTCGACTAACATTGCATGTCAATTTAGTCGACTAAATTTAAGACTAATTTAGTCGACTTTGCATTTATAATATTCATTAATCATATTTAATCAAGGTCCTCGACTTAATGGAGCTGCTCCACATGAACAAAGCACAAACCTGTTCATTTGGCAGAGAATCTATGTGATCTGAGGCTCTTTCAGACGGACAATAGAAGTTTGGATGATTTTAGTCTCTCCTTTTCATTTTTATTTAGTCTTATTTTAGTTTAGACTAAAATATCTGGACATTTTAGTCACAGTTTTAGTCTCATGAGAAACTTTTCATTTAGTTTTAGTCCAATTTTAGTCACAAAAATATCACTTTGACTAAAATTAAGACTAAATATTTCAGTCGACGAAATTATCACTGTGTTACTGTAACCACACAGTCATGTTTCTGTCTGACGCTCCTGTTACTGTAACCACACAGTCATGTTTCTGTCTGACGCTCCTGTTACTGTAACCACACAGTCATGTTCCTGTTTTTCCAGAGTCGAGTGAACCTGAGGTGATGCAGGAGTTGAACCCTAGACCCGCAGAGACTCAGTGAGACCCTTTAACTCACTACATTCACCTCCACAGGCCAGCGTTCTTCCACCCTGAGATCTGTTCTTACCTGAGCTTAGACGAGTTGATGTGTACCTGTCTGGTCTTTACACGTGCGCTCAGTCAAAGATGTTGTTCGCCTTTAGCCTCTCCTCCGCTATGGGGCCAAAGTGAAGTTAGAAGTGACTTTTACAGTTATGTCAACAGAGTCTCAGTCAGTGTTTGAGCTGCTCAAGACGTTAGCATGCTACCGGTTAGCGACTGTCGATCAACTGCCAGTGGCTTCAACACGATAAACACATGTATGAACACTGAGGAAATGCTACAGTAACAGCTCTGACCTCTGACCTCTGTCACATGTTGCATCCAAGGCTACATGTTTGTGGTTCAGGGCTTTCTCTTGGACAGAGCTGTTTTAGCTCAATGCTAATGTAGCCTATAAGTTGTTCTAGTAACTGTATGAGCACCAAATAATATGAAATGGCCGTTCACAGAGTTCACTGATCACAGTGCATAGAACGTTCAATACAATATTTACAATCTCCAACGATGGCATCAGTGCAGCACAGGTTTAAACGTTCATAAGGCCCCACGACTTCCACGTTGGGGGGTTGTTTGGGTGAATTCAGTTCAGTTCATTCGGTTGGTTTGGATCCAGGCCTAACGCTTCAACAGGCTCTAGTTCGGGCTCTAAGCTCGCCATCCAACCTGGCCTGTGTAAAAGGACCAGTTAAGTTTCTAGTGCGCACAAATAAATACATTCAAATACTAAATGCTAAATATCAAGTATCAAAATAGCAAAGCATTTTCTTATTGTACAATAAATTGATTCAATGCATAAATCTGATTAGAATAGATAAAACAATGATTGTTATATTAAAATATTCATCACTCTAATAATCTAAAATGTAAACACTGCATCCATAAATAAGGTGCGTAGCAGACACAGTGTTGGACTGGACTGTGTCGTGAAGTGACTTGGATGCACAGCATTGACACATCAAAACATTAACCATGTGCTAAAGTAGCAACATTACACTCGCGGCAAAACAATCAGAACCAATGAGACAATGGGTTACAGTGATACCATTTCACTTAGTTAGCTATATTCGGAGAAACGGGCATACCGTAAATTCTCTAATACTGACCTGTATTCCATTAGAGGCCGGGTCTCCGACAGGGGCCGGGTCTCCGACAGGGGCCGGGTCTCTGACTGAGGCCGGGTCTCCGACAGGGGCCGGGTCTCCGACAGGGGCCGGGTCTCCGACAGGGGCCGGGTCTCCGACAGGGGCCGGGTCTCCGACAGAGGCCGGGTCTGTGACAGAGGCCGGGTCTCTGACAGAGGCCGGGTCTCCGACAGAGGCCGGGTCTCCGACAGGGGCTGGGTCTCCGACAGGCGCCGGGTCTCCGACAGGGGCCGGGTCTCCGACAGAGGCCGGGTCTCCGACAGAGGCCGGGTCTCCGACAGGGGCCGGGTCTCCGACAGAGGCCGGGTCTGTGACAGAGGCCGGGTCTCTGACAGAGGCCGGGTCTGTGACAGAGGCCGGGTCTCTGACAGAGGCCGGGCCTCCGACGGGGGCCGGGTCTAACAGGGGCCGGGTCTAACAGGGGCCGGGTCTCCGACAGAGGCCGGGTTCGCGGCTGGCGGAGGCAAATTAAAGCCAGTCTCTAAAACAGGCCGGGGCTTTTATTAGAAACTATAGCAGTAGAAATATTCCCCATGTTAGGAATTTGTCTCATACTGGTGTAAATGAAAACTCACGTGCAGGAAGTAACAAACTGAACCCGGGCCGAGGGGGACGCTGCGGAGGAGCTGATCCGAGCGTAACTTTGACACAGATTTAGCCACTTTTCAAACCTCCTGTGACTATATTTTGAAACAGGGCAAATGTTGTGTGACCCTCCAGGGTTTTAATAAAGTCTCCATCGCGTCTTCAAAGCACGTCCAGCTGCTCCGTGTGCAGGTCAGTCCCACGCCTCAAAATAACTCCTCCCATCAGCGCGAGCGTCTCGTCTTCTCTCGGGTCAGTCTCATGATCGATCACAAACACAAACGCTCCGTCTAAACTCGCCTTTTACACGAGATAACAACAAATAATCCGGTCTGGTAAAAACGAAACAGAAACCTGCAGTGACACTGATGTCAAAGCTCCGCTAACAGCAACGAAACACTTCCTGTTGTCCCGACAAAATAAAAGGCGTCAATGTTCCAGCCGCTGGAAGAGGGTTTGAAATGTTCATTAATAAATAAACCTGATATTTTAGGTGCAAATGGACACAAATCTCGTTTTTCTTCATTTTCCTGGTTGTCCGTTTAGCGCTCCATTGAAACAAATGCAGCGGCTAGGCTCCGAAAGCTACACAAACGCGACTTACCGAGTCCGCAGTTTAAATCACCCACAAACACTCCGGCGCGACGACCCACGGCTCCGGTCGTCGCTCCTACAGTTCAACATATTTACATTTCAGTGCAGAAGACTGGTTTATGATTAAAGTGTAAAACTAAACACAAACCTGCAGCAACCTCACACAGCGTCTCCCTCTCGCTCTGACCGGTAGCTACCCACTACCGGGTGTTATGCTAGTCTGATAGCCGCGCTAGATCACGTGACCCTGTGACGTAATGACGCGCACGTAACGTAAACGCACGGACAGCTCGGACGACGCCAATAGAAAGGATGTTTAATAGGGTTTTGTCACCCGGGTTACACTAACCGGTAGCATGCTAGCTTCTTGAGCAGCTTAAACACTGTCTTACTGGTTTCTTCACATAAACGTGCGTCTCTGGGGCCGTGTTTCTACTTTTATCTCCTTGAGCAATGATTACGAGGAGAGATATTGTTGTACATGTTGTAGTACTGCATAACTCTACTTTAGTATTCAAAATGGCCGCCATAATATATAACATATAATAATAACTGTGAGTGTAAACGTCCACTGTCAGATCTGGTCTAACTGTGTTTCTGTGTCTCGTTCACAGATGAGTCGTTTGGCCAAAGCTCCTTCTTCTTCTTCTTCTTCTTCTTCTTCCATTAAATCCGCGCCGTTGACTTTGACCAGAGCAGACGTTTGGAGTCCGGCTCTGAAAGTCGTTTGTGATGTTTTTTGCTGCTTTATTATTTTATTGCACTTTTGTTCTATTGCACTGTTAACGTCACTTCCTGCTTTGTGGAAATACTTTTGTTTGGTTTTGTTAAATCTGTACCAGTAAGAAGCTCATGTATTGTTTTTATGCTGGGAGTTTTGGAACATACAATGCGATGCACAGGCTCGGTGGCACAGCGGTTAGTGCCTTCACAGTTAGAAGGTCCCGGGTTCGATTCCCACCTGGACGGGGTTTTTCTGTGGAGTTTTGCAGAGGAAGAATCTTGTACATTTAAACATAATGACAGATAAAGCGGCGTAACCTCTTTAACCCCTTAACTCCCGCCTGAACCGAGCACATTTTCTCCAGTTTGGCTTTACCCCAATCCAAAAGCTTCTGGAAAAAAGCTGTGAAAATATGACAAAGATGTGATAAAAATTTGACACTAAAATTACAAAAAGTGCCAAAAAAAGACAAAAATGGAATAAAAAATTGACAAAAAAATGACAAAACTGTGATAAAAATGGATGAAAAACTGGCAAAAATGTCACAAGAAATTAACAAAAATTGACGAAAAAATGACACAAATGTGACACAAAATTTACAAAAATATCAGAAAAATGTCACAAGAAATTGACAAAAAATTGACAGAAAAATGATAAAAAATTGACAAAAAAATTACAAAAATGTGACCAAAAAAATGACAAAAATTTGACAAAAAAATTACAAAAAAGTGACAAAAATATGATAAAAAAATGACCAAAATTTGATAAAAAATTTACAAAAAATTGATAAAAATTATAAAAATTTGACAAAAAAATTACTAAAAAGTGACAAAAATGAGTTGAATACCCAACAAAAAATTATGGAAAAAAAAATCTGATGACGTGAGGAAAAAGATCCTCTCGGTTCAGGCGGGAGTTAAGAGGTTAATATGAAGATGAACGGGTCGATCTGGTTTTACATGTTTGGTTTTCACATTAATATCAGTGATACTTTGGGTTTCGTTCTTCAGAAAAAACTAATAAAAATGGTTTAAAAACGTTCGGTGTCTGGATTCTTCAGGGGAACGAGGGCCGTGGTAACTTCTCCATCTTTCCTTTAACTTAGGGTTTCTCGATACTTATGTAACCCAGGAGAGAAAACGGGTCCTTTCCTCTCCTTTTTGTTGTGTTTGCGTTTATGCACTTTTATTTTGAAAAGAGGAAGTGCGATTCCCTCACTAAAACTTTATCTTCCTGTTTTCACGGTCACGTTGGGCGAACATGACCTTCTGATTTGTTAAAAATGGTGTTAGTCCCGCCTCCCGAGCTCCGGAACCAAATCACTCACTCGTTTTCGGCCTTTCGCGCGCTGGGAAAGAGCGGGACAGGCTGTGGGCGGTCCGAGCGAAACATTCTGGGTCGTCTGGTGAGTTTTATTGTTTTAAAAATGATGTAAACAAATAAGTACATTGTAATTTGGTTGATTTTGAATATTTTCTGTATTAAGTGGAAGGAGCACGAGCTGGAGAGTCTGTGTTCCTCACGATGCCTCATCTTGGTAAGTCCGTGCCCTGTGAGAGTGAGAAAAACATGCTAGCGCGATGCTAATATTAGCGCGATGCTAACGCTGATCGCGAGTGCCGTTTTTGTGTTTGAAAGCAATGTAAAAGCTATTTCTGGTAAACATAGGGTTTCTGCCAAATTCTATTTTAGTTCATAACAAAACAGAGAAGCACTTTTGGTTATTTTTGGTCCAATGTAATGACTATTTTTAAGTTGATTGTACATTTTTCATGGTTTGTAATATGAAAGTGTGCCCTGTAATGCTAAACCCAGTAGCACAGAAAAGGTTTTAATGGTGGTGATTTTGATGGAGAATATCTGAGTTCATTAGTAATTCATTTCATGAGTTACAAAAGGTAAAAAAATCATTTAAAATCGATATGTTAAGGCGAGACACTGCAGGTGAACAGGGGAAAAAAATAAATGTAGAGATGTCAATGTGAAACTTTTGCTGAACATCACAGATATAAATATGAGGAAAAAATGTGTTGCATTTTTTCTGCCATTTTATGTTTTCACATAAAAATAAGGCATTTTGAGCATTAAAATGGCCAAAATAATGAATTGAGCCAGATTAAAATGTTATGGTTTTATTTTATTGACATATTAGTAACAGATTTTTTCAGAGGGATTTGAGATATTTTGTTTAGTTTTTCAATAAACTAATCATCAGTGAAAAAATCTGTAAAAACTCAAATTCCGCCTGTTTTTTTGGTTTCAAAGCTGAATAAATCAGGCTAGGAATAAGATATTAAAAAATCCCTCTGAAAAAACCTTCAGAATCTTGTTGTGTCTCAGCCTGTAAAGTGTGGAGTCTGTGGGAGCTTCTATAAGGGCTCAGGCTCTGCCCGAGTGCGGCTTCTCTCATTCAGAGAAAACCAGCCCTGAAGTTTTGTAGCGAGTGCTCATGCTCGGCCCGTTCTTCCACTTTTCCGCTCCAGCGTCTCGTAGGAGGAAAAACACCATATTTGGGTGAAAGAGTCATCACATCGCATTTTTTGTCACATTTTTGTAATTTTTTTGTAATTTTTTTGTAATTTTTTTTGTCAAATTTTGTCCATTTTTTATCAATTATTTATTTCATTTTTTATCCATTTTTTGTCCATATTTTGTCATTTTTTTGTCACATTTTTGTAATTGTTTTGTAATTTTTTTGTAATTTTTTTGTAATTTTTTTTGTCAAATTTTGTCAATTTTTTGTCCATTTTTTGTCCATATTTTGTCATTTTGTCGTCATTTTTTGTCAATTTTTTGTAATTTTTTTGTAATTTTTTGTATTTTTTTGTAATTTTTTGTCACTTTTTTGTCAATTTTTTGTCACATTTTTTGAAATTTTTTTGTCTAATTTTTGTCAATTTTTTGTCACATTTTAGTCATTTTGTCGTCATTTTTTGTCAATTTTTTGTAATTTTTTGGTAATTTTTTGTATTTTTTTGTAATTTTTTGTCACATTTTTGTCATTTTTTCGTAATTTTTTGTCAATTTTTTGTCATTTTTTGGTCACATTTTTGGAAAAACACCATATTTGGGTGAAAGCGTCATCACGGGGCCCCTTAGCAGGACACGTGGATGTCAAATCTGTCAATATTTATGAATGAAAACCCGCGGGAAAGACGGCCTTTCTACTTCCGGGTCGCCCCCACCTCGCAGACAAAACATCATCAAATAAACATCATCATTTTTATATCTGACATGAAAACTAAGATGTAAAGGGAGGGAAACAGATACAAATCTCCACTTCCACCACTGCGGGAAACATCAATACTTTCACCTAAAGTGTCTCGCCTTAATTAGTTAAACATAGTTAATCATAATATTATGGTTCAATAATTTAAAAACGATACGAAAAATTCATTCATTTGTTTCACATGGATTAAAAACAATGTCATGTATTAGAAAGGATATTTGAGGTAAAAACATGCATGTGAAGTATTACTGTGTATTTTGTAGCACAGTAATATGAGAAAAGATTTAAAAGCAAAACAAAGCTATAGCAAATTGAAAAGAGAGAGGATGACAGATGTTTATTTAGCTGTAAACAATAACACCATTATTGTTGTGCAGGCTAGTTTTTCATGGTTAAGAAAACCCTGGATGGATTTCCTGGATTCTCTCCGGACAGAGATGACGAACCTGTGCCCAGAACAGAACTGAACTTCGAAGAACAACTGTCTTTCCACCAGTGGCCGAGCGGTAACACCTCAGAAAACAAAATAACTGAACAATATTTTTAATTAATTGACTTGACGTACGATTTAAAAAAGATAAGCTGAGATACACTGAGCTCATTAGGACTGGGGATTGTTTTTTTGTTGCATATGCCGGCGATGCTGATTGTGGAATATCGCTAATTCTGAATATTTGCTTTTTTATTTTGTTACTAAGTTTTTTTTCTTATTCACTCCTTGTTTCCAGCCATTTCATTGCACACGTTCACTTAAGGCGAGACACTTTAGGTGAAAGTATTGATGTTTCCCGCAGTGGTGGAAGTGGAGATTTGTATCTGTTTTCCTCCCTTTACATCTTAGTTTTCATGTCAGATATAAAAATGATGTTTATTTGATGATGTTTTGTCTGCGAGGTGGGGGCGACCCGGAAGTAGAAAGGCCGTCTTTCCCGCGGGTTTTCATTCATAAATATGGACAGATTTGACATCCACGTGTCCTGCTAAGGGGCCCCGTGATGACGCTTTCACCCAAATATGGTGTTTTTCCTCCTACGAGACGCTGGAGCGGAAAAGTGGAAGAACGGGCGGAGCATGAGCACTCGCTACAAAACTTCAGGGCTGGTTTTCTCTGAATGAGAGAAGCCGCACTCGGGCAGAGCCTGAGCCCTTATAGAAGCTCCCACAGACTCCACACTTTACAGGCTGAGACACAACAAGGTTTTGAAGGTTTTTTCAGAGGGATTTTTTAATATCTAATTCCTAGCCTGATTTATTCAGCTTTGAAATAAAAAAAACAGGCGAAATTTGAGTTTTTACAGATTTTTTCACTGATGATTAGTTTATTGAAAAACTAAACAAAATATCCAAAATCCCCTCTGAAAAAATCTGAGTTACTAATATGTCAATAAAATAAAACCATAACATTTAATCTGGCTCATTATTTTGATTTCGTTGCCCAAAATATAGACAATTTTGGCCATTTTAATGCTCAAAATGCCTTTTTTTTATGTGAAAACATAAAATGACAGAAAAAATGCAACACATTTTTTCCTCATATTTATATCTGTGATGTTCAGCAAAAGTTTCAAATTGATATCTCTACATTTTTTTTTTTCCCCTGTTCACCTGCAGTGTCTCGCCTTAAGTTCCTGTTGTAAATCCTATTGAACCTGGCAACTGATCTATACTTTTAATTTCTCTTTACCCACGTGAGTCAGGGTTTACACTTATGCTCCATTAATATTAATGAATTAGGTTAAAATGTGTCTGACACTAATTTGACGACACAATAATGGACCGTTTTGGATTGAACTGCGTTAAAGCCGTAGAATCTGTAGAAACTGTCCCTTCTATTGTTCGGGCTGATGGACGTTCACTGGAGAATGAAACAGATGAACTGCTCAGCTCTTCAGGAGATGCTGAAAGACTGTTGTGGAGGAAGGAGGAGGAGGAGCTGACCAGTGCAGGACACCACGCTCTGAAACGGGGACAAACCCAGGAGGCGCTGCTGCTTCAGAGGATCAGAGGAGATGAAGGCAGACGGGTTTCCTCGACCTCCGTAAACATGAGGCTCAGGTCGACCACAGCGGCTCAGGACTAACACCTGAACTCTGTGTCGTTCGCTTGGACAGATAAAGCTCTGACTGACTTAAAGGAACAGGCCACCGTGTTTCCAGACTGAGACATGTTCTCACCTGAGATTAGACGAGTTGATCCGTACCCGTCTGGTCTCTGTGCCCGAGGAAGAGCTCGGTCGCTTCTATCTTCACACCCGTTTGGAGCCATAGGAATACACTGGGAGAGGCCAAATGCTAACAACATCTTTGGTTGTTTTGCGTGACTGAGCGCACACACAGAGACCAGACAGGTGCACATCAACTCGTCTAAGCTCAGGTAAGAACAGATCTCAGTGTGGAAACACGGCGGCCTGTTCCTTTAAAGGGAATATACGGAGTTTAAAAATGTTAAAATGAAGTATTTCCTCCCCCACATGTTCCTCCATGTCCTCACGTGTAGAATGAACGAGCGTAATATAGAAGCTGCAGTTACACGTATGACCTGAGGTGGCAGTAGTGAGTATAAAATGACCAACTTGCATCTTTTGTTTTTTTATTAGAAAACTTCAAATGAGAACATTCAGTTTAAATTGAAATGGGGCGTCGACAGACGTGCAACAGGTAAAAGTAGTAAAAGAGAAAGAAAAAATAAAATAAATAATAAATAAAAAGGAAAAAAAGAAGTAAATCAAGAGTCCTGTCTTCAAAGAATATCGGGCGAGCTCGGGGTTGTCCATAACTTTCAGTTCTTCTATTTAGCACAAGAGTTTCTTCATATGTCGTAGCAATGAAGGGAAAAAACAAGTTCTTTGTAAAACACATTAAAAATTGGTTTACATTAAAAAAAAAAAACAGTTTTTATGTATAAACGATGTCCCCAAAATGACTTTGGTATTGGTGAACAAATCATGCACAGATTCTCTTAATTATAAATCCATACAGAATATTTTCACATTGAAAGGCTGGAGTTGGTACAAATTTAGAAAACCAGTGAA
The DNA here is from genome assembly GCF_951799975.1 of Gobius niger. Lineage (NCBI taxonomy): Eukaryota > Metazoa > Chordata > Actinopteri > Gobiiformes > Gobiidae > Gobius > Gobius niger. The sequence continues at coordinate 1,045,090 of NC_136864.1, read as the reverse complement.
GCAAGTCGTCCCAAAAGGCATTAGAGAAAAACATCCATAAAACATATGGTCTGTAGTTTCAACATGTTCAGTACAAAAAGAGCAGTTATTGTTCTCGAACCCAAATCGTTTACTTAGAAAATCAGCAGAGGGATATATTCTGTTACTGACTTTGAAATTATTCTCTTTTGCTTTGGGCGCAATAGGAAGAGTTTAGTTTCAAAGCTCGAGATGTTGCATTTTGCCCCTTTAGATAAATAAATAAATTAAATAAATTGGTAAATTTCAGAAAATTAGGTCTAGAAACTGTTTGGTTCCAAAGTAAGACGGTGGTTCAGCCTTAACCCACTCTCTCCTATAGACATTTGTGACCTAACTTCTAATCAAAGCCACATGTGGCTCTCATTGTGGACCTCCAGGTGCTCCGGCTGCAGGGCCTCGGTCAGCTTGGTCCTGATGGAGGTCTCCACGGGGCGGCTGGGGTCAGGAGCCATGAGGGGCCCGGAGTGGAGCAGGCGGGTGCAGAGCGGGCGAGCGCAGAGGGGGCCCCGGGACAACATCACAACAGCCTCACTGAGACACAGGCACATTACTATTATGGGACATGTTAATTTACAATTATAATATATTCTATATCAGCAGCTACAGCTTAACAAATGTAATATGTTTGTATTACATATTACTGAGCGGCTCGGTGGCACAGAGGTCAGCGCCTCCGCCTCAGAGCAAGAAGTTCCCGGGTTTGATTCCCACCAGGACGGGGCCTTTCTGTGGAGTTTGCATGTTCTGCGTCTGCGTAGGTTTCCTCCGGGTACTCCGGTTTCCCCTACCACTAAAAACATGTACAATAGGTGAATCCTCCAGCCAGGTGATTCTGACCATCAGCCTGGCTCCACATCATGGAGACGAGTCGCCCACTGCTCCTCACGGGCCTCAGTGCATTAAATGAAGAGGACGAATCCCCTACAGGGACAATAAAGTAAACAAACAAAATATTACTGTTTCAAAAGTGCAGTCAGATATTTCCTTTTCCTTCACTTTCCCCCATTCTCTCGTGTTTTGTTTCTTTTGACGACATTAACTAAACACAACTGCAGATCTGATTCACCAGTGTCCGGCTTCATCTGTGCTGTATTTTACTCAAACATCAGTGCAAACCATTAAAATGCACTCCTGTCCGACTAAGAGCACAGACACTTGTACCTCCAGATACTTCAACTGTAATGACTGATGTATTACAGTATTTTGTTTAAGTTTTTGTACCTCGTTACTTTAGTATCATCAGGGTTTTAAACTTAAGTCATTTTAAGACTGAATTTAGACTTTCATTATCCTTCATTAATCTTATGAGAAATTCTAATCAAACTGTGGAAACAATTTCTCAGGCTGTTTAAATGTTTTTGACCCAGAAATACATTTATCTCTTTTATAACTTAAACCAGGGCACGTCTCACACAAGACACTTTTAGCTCGTTTGTGTCTAAAGTAACATCTCCAAAGGTCTGAACTTTCATTCATGATTCAAAACGAGGCTCTGACAGAAACCGAAATGTGTTTTGAGGGTTGACAACAGCTGAAAACATCTGGATCTTAAACAAGTAGTTATGTTTGATGGCTAATGCTAACGGCTATAGGAGAATACATTGAGCAGGCTAATGCTAACGGCTATAGGGAAATACATTGAGCAGGCTAATGCTAACGGAGTATCTGACCGCACGGAGCCGTCCCCTGAGGACCTGTCCCGGGCCGGACTTCTCCGAACCCTCCGGGACCGCAGCCCGTCCCGCAGCCGAGGTCCGAGCACCATCTGCCCGCCACATCTGAGAAACAACAACCGAACACTCACCGGACAGTTTGGCAACAGCCCGAGCGTCCGCCATTTTATAAAAATGTCAACAGGAAGTGACGCAGGAAAGACGATGGGAGGTCATCCCGCGAGTGCGCATGTGCGGGGGACATTATTTATCTCTAAAAACAGATTACTACATAAATAAATAAGTAAATACATAAATATATTAATAAGTACGAGTTTAGCCTCCTCATAATACAAAACCACTCGTGTTTTCAATATTTACTTCCGGTTTCGCGACTTTCCGTTTTGACGCTCGGAAAGAACGTATTTGTTTCACGTCTGCCCAGATACTCGTGACGTTTACGCTTTCCTGAATTCTGATTGGATGAAATGACGTAAACTCCAAACCTAAACCGAAAGTAAAGTGGACCTTATATAAACCCGTCTGTCTCCGAGTCCGTGAGTTTATCCCCGGTCACTGACGGAGGAATCTCTCATTTCTCTCAGACGTTTGCAGGATTTAGCACCATGAAGATTTGTGCTGTTGTTTTCCTGCTGGGAGTCATGATCAACGGAACTGCATCAAGTCAGTATATTTACATTTGTTCTGCAACTTCTGTTCATTCTGTCGAGTTTACGTGAAGATTTAGTCCCGGCCGAATACTTTCTCTTTCTGTCGATCTGCGCTGTTTGTTGATTTACTCTTTACAGACTGAGCTTTAACTACATTTCTCTAATATGTCTCACATTTGTAATAGTTATTTAGAAATAATCAAACGTTTCAGTCAGTTTGACAGATGTTTGTGTTTTGATCTCGTCCACATTATTACAGGTGCGCAGATCGAAACAGACTCGCCGCCATTTTAACTTTGAGTCAAGTCTCTGAAGCGAAACAAAACATGTTACAAGGAAATTGAATAAAACTAATGTAAAAAGGTGGATCTGTTCATAGATCCTCCATATTTAACCCTTAAGTCCTGTGAACATTTTTGTTGACGTGGATTTTCTGCAGAAAATGTTCGTTTGTGTTTTTTTCTCTCATGTCTTTATATCATAGATCTGCATTTTGCACCTTTGCCCCGCCCTCGTTTACAAAATGGACACGCTTCAAAAACTGCTACAAAAACCTCAGACTTTCAGCTTTTTTCCCATTTTTCAAACATAAATCTCACATTTCACTTCTCTCCGTCTCAAAACCACCTTCATCTGTTTAACCCTTTGTGTGCCAGTTTCAAAATATAAACTTTGAAGTTTGTTCCCAAACTGAGCAGGGGCAGATCTAGAAAAAACAATCACGGGGCGACAAGCAGGTCAGGGATCGTTTCTGGGGGGGCAACACATTTTACAATGTGGAATGTTGATGGTGGGGGTTCGCAGGTTTGGCTTGATCTCGAGGCAATTTTTCCGTTTAGTTAAAGCTGAGCCTCTTAGTATTATATACAAATAGTAGCACTGTCCATAATATAAGGAGGGGGTTTCTAACTCTGGTCAAATTTAACCTTTTTTTTTTTATTGATTTCCAAAATATTCATGTTTTATAGGTTTTGGGGCATTTTCAAAAGTTTATCTATTGAAATGTTGGCATTTGTTGGCAAGAGATTTGTGCTTAAAGTAGTAGAAAAAATAGAAACGGTGATTTTTATGGTTTTAAAGGAATAGGCCACCGTTTTTCCACACTGAGATATGTTCTTACCTGAGCTGTGACGAGTTCTTTAGGACCTGTCTGATCTTCAGTCACGTAAACACAGCGCAGACGGCGTTAGCATTTAGCCTCTCCCTCTCTCCTCTATAGCTCCAAAACAGGTCAAGATAGAAGCTACCAAGCTCTTCCACGTTTTCCCTATTTAAATATGGTTACGTGAAGTGTTCCACTACAAAGTATAATTACACACAATTAAACAATGTGGATTTTCTAAGTGGATAAAAGGGGAACTATATTGTAAGGCATAATAATACCAGGAGTAGTTCGAAATCCGCGCAGTAATCTTCACTTTACTTTGCCGTTATATTCTCATGGGAAAATAATACTTTCATTTCATTCATAATAATTCAATAAAAATGTCAAATCCGACTCATGTTCTTCAAAATGAAATGCTGATATTATAAACTTTTATACGGGAAAAGAGAGCAAAGAAACTCAAGAGATTTGTGCTAAAAGAATTATAAAAAATATGAATGGTGATTTTATGGCAGTTTTAGGCGTGTACAGTTCGAACACTGGATGACACAAGGATTAAATTATTGTTTCTTTATTAATCAAGCTCTGACCCTTTTACACCCGCTTTAACCAAGCACATTTTCTCCAGTTCAGTTTTACCCAAATCTAAAAGCTGGAGTTTTCAGCCTCTAGGCCAGAGTGACGCCTCATTTGAAAGCTAAGACCTACAAAACTCATCTAAGATTTTTCCTTGTGTTTATGGCACGTTTTCGTCTTATTTTTGCTGCAATTTTGTCACTTTTTTGTTGATTTTTTTTGTCGCTATTTTGATGCTTGTTTCAAGAAGATTTTAGATTTGGGTAAAGTCGAACTGGAGGAAATGTGCTCGGTTCAGGCGGGGGTGAAGAGGTTACAAAAGACAATGTTTTTTTATGTAAATATCATAATAAATCTGTTTTTTTTCATATGTTTGTAGTTTTTTATTGCACAGTTTTTAAATTAAAAAGTGTGATTTTCTTTTTCTTTCAGTGATTCACACTTTGAGATATTTCCAGACGGCTTCATCTCAGATCTCAGGTTTCCCTCAGTACGTGGAGGTCGGTTTAGTGAACGACCTGGTGATCAGTCATTACGACAGTAACACGAAGAGAACGGTGCCTAAACAGGAGTGGATGAACAGAGTCACAGAGGATAATCCTCAGTACTGGGAGACGGCGACTCAGAGGACTTTGAATAATGAGCAGGTGGGAAAAGTCGGCATTGAAACAGTAAAGCAGCGTCTGAACGTGACCGGAGGTGAGTCTGAACTTTGACCTTTAACTGAATAAACCACGAGTCACTGTTTTTAGTTTGATTTACAGAAACACATGATGATGATGTAACAGTTCATGATAAATGTTAAAATGTGAATAAATAAAAGCTAGTTCATAATAAAAACATTTGTAGAAGTGTTTAAGAAGTGCTGCAGGACGGCCTAGGGGTTTGGCCACAGCACACATGCAGCTCTGTGCTCAGATATGTTGCTGAATGTCTCTCCTCACTCTTCACACAGCGATTGTTCTGTTAAATAAAACTTAAGCTGATGATAATGATTCACATGAAGCTCGTGTTTCTCTTTGACAAACTCTGACTCTGAGTCTCTGTTCAGGTTCACACTTGTTTCAGAGGATGACTGGCTGTGACTGGGACGATGAGACCAGTGAGATCAGAGGATATGTTCAGACTGCGTTTGACGGTGAAGACTTCATCGCGCTGGACTGGGCCACACAGACCTGGGTCGCTCCAAAACAACAGGCCTTTCCCACAAAACTGAGGTGGGAGAAGGCTGGAGAAGCTCTTCGATACAAAGACTACTTTGACCACGGCTGTGCTGAGTATCTGAAGAAATATGTGCGATACGGAGAGACGACTCTGAAGAGGACAGGTAAACACCTCTACACTTAAACCTCATCAGAGAGAGGATTATCAGAACTCACTTCTGAAGGAAACGCCTCATAAACATTTAAATAAAAACACGGAGTCAACGACAGTACAAAAGACGAACCTCAGTGAGAAGCAAAAGTCACTGCTTCATTTCACGGTAAAAGTTTCCTTCACCTCTTACCCCCCGCCTTAACAGATGCATCTGCTCCTGTTCGGCTTTACCCAAATCTAAAAGCTTCTGGCCTGAAGCTTACAGCCTATAGGCCAGTGTAGCACCTCAGTTGAAAGCCAAGTGTCTCTTATGTTAGTGGGTCACGTTGCCTCTTTTGTTGCTTTTGTATTTCCACATTTTTGTAGAATTTTTGTCACATTTTGAAAACTTTTTAGCTGAATTTTTGCCACTGTTTTTCTTAGTTTTCGTCACATTTTTGCTTTTAGGGTAATGCCAAACTGGATTCAGGTGGGGGTTAAGAGGTTAAATATAAAGCACTGAATAATTGTGTCAAAACAAGACAAGGAGAAAATGGAAGTAAATGAGCAAAATCCAGACTAAAGCTGAACGTTTGCTCATGTTCAGTTCCCATGTGTTTTTGTTTGAAGCTGTGTTTGTAATAAATGAGTGAATCTCCGTCAGATCAAAGACCTCAGTGATCCTTGTCTGAGATCTGGCTCCGCTCTGAGAGAAACCCTCCTGTCCCACAGAGCTCCCGAAAGTGTGGTTCCTGCAGAAGTCGTCCTCGTCCCCGGTCACCTGCTTCGCCTCAGGCTTCTACCCCGACCGGGCCGTGCTGTCCTGGGCTAAAGACGGGGTCGAGCTGGAGGGGGAGTGGGGGGAGATCCTGCCCAACCACGACGGGACCTTCCAGAGCAGCGTGTCCCTGGACCTGTCCTCCGTCCCCCCCGGAGACTGGGGACGGTACAGCTGTGTGTTCCAGCTGTCCGGAGTCAAAGACGACCTCGTCACCAAGCTGGACCCCGGGCTGATCCGCACCAACGGTGAGACCGGACTGAGACCGAGGGCACAGTTTGAGTTCAGAGGTGATATAATGTCCGTCCGCTGCAGTCATGAGGATCACAGCAGCTAATCCTGTAGTTTATGGCTCTACAAACATAACCTGAAACTGATGGTCCGTGTGCAGCGTCCGGATCCTCTGACGCTCCTCCAGTGTCTCGGTTTTTCCCCATTAGACGAGTTTGTAGCTGATTTGACACTTAAACTCACCAGGTCAGCAGATCCTCTTCTGTTTGTGACTCCCTGGGCTTGACCTGACAGGCACAGCAGCATCGCGGTCCATTAAAACACACCTTTAACTTCATCCATCTCCCATAAATGCACTGACTCATGATTGTTTTCTTTAACAGAGAAGAAATACACTCCGTACATCGTGGCCGCGGCGTGTGTTCTCGGCGCCGTCGTCTGTGCTGTGATTGGATACTTTGTGTATCGCAGATTCAAAGGTAAAATGAAAGTCAAAATGAGCCTGATGTTTTAATGAGACACAAACTGACGAATGTTTCTCTGCTTCGTTTCCAGCCAAACAGCTCAGTCCTCGTAAGTAACGCTTCACCTGTTACTGTAACCACACAGTCATGTTTCTGTTCCTGTTACTGTAACCACACAGTTATGTTTCTGTGTCTGACGCTCCGGTTACAGCAGTGTTAATTTTGACAACATATTTTATTTTAGTTTTAGTCTTTTGACTAAAATGTAGTTTAATTTGAGTCTAGTTTTAGTCGACTAACATTGCATGTCAATTTAGTCGACTAAATTTAAGACTAATTTAGTCGACTTTGCATTTATAATATTCATTAATCATATTTAATCAAGGTCCTCGACTTAATGGAGCTGCTTCCACATGAATAAAGCACAAACCTGTTCATTTGGCAGAGAATCTATGTGATCTGAGGCTCTTTCAGACGGACAATAAAAGTTCGGATGATTTTAGTCTCTCCTTTTCATTTTTATTTAGTCTTATTTTAGTCGACTAAAATATCTGGACATTTTAGTCACAGTTTTAGTCTCATGAGAAACTTTTCATTTAGTTTTAGTCCAATTTTAGTCACAAAAATATCACTTTGACTAAAATTAAGACTAAATATTTCAGTCGACGAAATTATCACTGTGTTACTGTAACCACACAGTCATGTTTCTGTTTTTCCAGAGTCGAGTGAACCTGAGGTGATGCAGGAGTTGAACCCTAGACCCGCAGAGACTCAGTGAGACCCTTTAACTCACTACATTCACCTCCACAGGCCAGCGTTCTTCCACACTGAGATCTGTTCTTACCTGAGCTTAGACGAGTTGATTTGTACCTGTCTGGTCTTTACACGTGCGCTCAGTCAAAGATGTTGTTCGCCTTTAGCCTCTCCTCCGCTATGGGGCCAAACGGGGGTGAAGTTAGAAGTGACTTTTACAGTTATGTCAACAGAGTCTCAGTCAGTGTTTGAGCTGCTCAAGACGTTAGCATGCTACTGGTTAGCGACTGTCGATCAACTGTCAGTGGCTTCAACACGATAAACACATGTATGAACACTGAGGAAATACTACAGTAACAGCTCTGACCTCTGACCTCTGTCACATGTTGCATCCAAGGCTACATGTTTGTGGTTCAGGGCTTTCTCTTGGTCACAGCTGTTTTAGCTAAATGCTAATGTAGCCTATAGTTGTTCTAGTAACTGTATGAGCACCAAATAATATGAAATGGCCGTTCACAGAGTTCACTGATCATAGTGCAAAGAACGTTCAATACAATATTTACAATCCCCAACGATGGCATCAGTGCAGCACAGGTTTAAAAGTTCTTACGGCCCCACGACTTCCACGTTGGGGGGGTTGTTTGGGTGAATTCAGTTCAGTTCATTCGGTTGGTTTGGATCCAGGCCTAACGCTTCTACAGGCTCTAGTTCGGGCTCTAAGCTCGCCATCCAACCTGGCCTGTGTAAAAGGACCAATTAAGTTTCTAGTGCGCACAAATAAATACATTCAAATACTAAATGCTAAATAATAAGTATCAAAATAGCAAAGCATTTCCTTATTGTACAATAAATTGATTCAATGCATAAATCTGATTAGAATAGATAAATAATAATCTAATAATCTAAAATGTAAACACTGCATCCATAAATAAGGTGCGTAGCAGACACAGTGTTCGACTGGACTGTGTCGTAAAGTGTCTTGGATGCACAGCATTAACACACAAAACATTAACCAGATGCTAAAGTAGCAGCATTACACTCACGGCAAAACAATCAGAACCAATGGGACAATGGGTTACAGTGATACCATTTCACTTAGTTAGCTACAGTATGTAAGGATTAAACACCTCGGAGCCGCGTTAGACGGTTCTAACGCCCGACACAGTGTTGTTCCTCCTGCATTATCACGTCTAACGCGGCTCCTCGTTGTTTAATCCGCTTATACCAGGGTCCCACAAACCTAACATTTATAATAAATGTGTTTTTCATTGACTAAAGTCACTAAATCTGCCAGACTACGGGACTATTTTGTGTGGGTTATTAGCCGGTCACTGAAGGCTGGTCTCAGAGCGAGTCATTCTCCGCAGCTATTACGAGGATCTCAGTCAGGCTCAACGACACAACATCAGCACAGAATCACAACACAACAGGACTAACCCGGAAACACTTTTCCCTGGAAGGAAACACCGATATGCGGCACTCGTGGGCAGGAGTTATTTACCTTTTACACTGTTTAACCTGAAGCTAAAGCTAGCTAGCTCAACCAGCTCAACTGTTTATGGAAACAGCTGTGGTGGAGTCGCTCACACCTGGGCCCCCCCAACTCAAACTTTTATGTTTGACTTTACTAATCCAGACAAAGATGCTTCAATGCAGGATCATTTTATGTACACCTGAAAATGATGAATAGCCTTAACCTTTTCAATAGAAATGTAAAGCTCATATGTTATTAACAGTAGCTAACCTAGCTGCTCACTCTCCTCTACAAACATTTAGCAAACACTAAATCCATCTCATACGTTCCTGTCAGTCACTAATTACGTCTTTATCTGATTCAGCTGAGTCATGTGTTGCTATGACGACGCCACAGCGGAGTGATATCCCAGTGATTTAACTACCGGACTACGTGTGCGGTTATACCAAAATAATGCACCAGCCAATCAGAATCCAGTATTCACCCAGACCATGGGATAAAGTCGGAGAAACGGGTATATACGTAAATGCTAAGCGCTCCATTAAAACAAATGCAGCGGCTAGGCTACGAAAGCTACACAAACGCGACTTACCAAGTCCGCAGTTTAAATCACCCACAAACACTCCGGCGCGACGACCCGCGGCTCCGGTCGTCGCTCCTACAGTTCAACATATTTACATTTCAGAGCAGAAGACTGGTTTATGATTAAAGTGTAAAACGATGCACAAACCTGCAGCAACCTCACACAGCGTCTCCCTCTCGCTCTGACCGGTAGCTACCCACTACCGGGTGTTATGCTAGTCTGATAGCCGCGCTAGATCACGTGACCCTGTGACGTAATGACGCGCACGTAACGTAAACGCACGGACGGCTCGGAAGACGCCAATAGAAAGGATGTTTAATAGGGTTTTATCACCCGGGTTACACTAACCGGTAGCATGCTAGCTTCTTGAGCAGCTTAAACACTGTCTTACTGGTTTCTTCACATAAACGTCTCTGGGGCCGTGTTTTTACTTTTATCTCCTTGAGCAATGATTACGAGGAGAGATACTGTTGTACATGTTGTAGTACTGCATATTTCTACTTTAGTATTCAAAATGGCCGCCATAATATATAACATATGATAATAACTGTGAGTGTAAACGTCCACTGTCAGATCTGGTCTAACTGTGTTTCTGTGTCTCGTTCACAGATGAGTCGTTTGGCCAAAGCTTCTTCTTCTTCTTCTTCTTCCATTAAATCCGCGCCGTTGACTTTGACCAGAGCAGACGTTTGGAGTCCGGCTCTGAAAGTCGTTTGTGATGTTTTTGCTGCTTTATTATTTTATTGCACTTTTGTTCTATTGCACTGTTAACGTCACTTCCTGCTTTGTGGAAATACTTTTGTTTGGTTTTGTTAAATCTGTACCAGTAAGAAGCTCATGTATTGTTTTTATGCTGGGAGTTTTGGAACATACAATGCGATGCACAGGCTCGGTGGCACAGCGGTTAGTGCCTTCACAGTTAGAAGGTCCCGGGTTCGATTCCCACCTGGACGGGGTTTTTCTGTGGAGTTTTGCAGAGGAAGAATCTCGTACATTTAAACATAATGACAGATAAAGCGGCGCAACATCTTTCACCCCTTAACTCCTACCTGAACCGAGCACATTTTCTCCAATTTGGCTTTACCTCAATCCAAAAGCTTCTGGAAAAAAGCTGTGAAAATATGGCAAAGATGTGATAAAAATTTGACACTAAAATTACAAAAATGTGACAAAAAAATTACAAAAATGTGACAAAAAAATTACAAAAATGTGACAAAAAATTTACAAAAATATCAGAAAAATGTCACAAGAAATTGACAAAAAATTGACAGAAAAATGATAAAAAATGACAAAAATTTGATAAAAAATGGACAAAAAAATGACAAAAATGTGACAAAAAAAATGACAAAAAATTGATAAAAATTTGACAAAAAAAATAACAAAAATGTGACAAAAATTTGACAAAAAAGTGACAAAAATGAGTTAAATACCCATCAAAAAAAAATGGAAAAAAAATCTGATGACGTGAGGAAAAAGATCCTCTCGGTTCAGGCGGGAGTTAAGAGGTTAATATGAAGATGAACGGGTCGGTTTTACATGTTTGGTTTTCACATTAATATCAGTGATACTTTGGGTTTCGTTCTTCAGAAAAACTAATAAAAATGGTTTAAAAACGTTCGGTGTCTGGATTCTTCAGGGGAACGAGGGCCGTGGTAACTTCTCCATCTTTCCTTTAACTTAGGGTTTCTCGATACTTATGTAACCCAGGAGAGAAAACGGGTCCTTTTCTCTCCTTTTTGTTGTGTTTGCGTTTATGCACTTTTATTTTGAAAAGAGGAAGTGCGATTCCCTCACTAAAACTTTATCTTCCTGTTTTCACGGTCACGTTGGGCGAACATGACCTTCTGATTTGTTAAAAATGGTGTTAGTCCCGCCTCCCGAGCTCCGGAACCAAATCACTCACTCGTTTCGGCCTTTCGCGCGCTGGGAAAGAGCGGGACAGGCTGTGGACGGTCCGAGCGAAACATTCTGGGTCGTCTGGTGAGTTTTATTGTTTAAAAAATGATGTAAACAAACAAGTACATTGTATTTTGGTTGATTTGGAATATTTTCTGTATTAAGTGGAAGGAGCACGAGCTGGAGAGTCTGTGTTCCTCACGATGCCTCATCTTGGTAAGTCCGTGCCCTGTGAGAGTGAGAAAAACATGCTAGCGCGATGCTAATATTAGCGCGATGCTAACGCTGATCGCGAGTGGCGTTTTTGTGTTTTAAAGCAATGTAAAAGCTATTTCTGGTAAACATATGGTTTCTCCCAAATTCTATTTTAGTTCATAACAAAACAGAGAAGCACTGTTGGTTATTTTTGGTCCAATGTAATGACTATTTTTAAGTTGATTGAACATTTTTCATGGTTTGTAATATGAAAGTGTGCCCTGTAATGCTAAACCCAGTAGCACAGAAAAGGTTTTACTGGTGTTGATTTTGATGGAGAATATCTGAGTTCATTAGTAATTCATTTCATGAGTTACAAAAGGTAAAACATCATTTAAAATCGATTATGTTAAGGCGAGACACTGCAGGTGAACAGGGGAAAAATAAATAAATGTAGAAATATCAATTTGAAACTTTTGCTGAACATCACAGATATAAATATGAGAAAAAAATGTGTTGCATTTTTTCTGTCATTTTATGTTTTCACATAAAAATAAGGCATTTTGAGCATTAAAACGGCCAGAATTGCCAATATTTTGGGCAACGAAATCAAAATAATGAGCCAGATTAAAATGTATGGTTTTATTTTATTGACATTTTAATAACAGATTTTTTCAGAAGGATTTTGGATATTTTGTTTAGTTTTTCAATAAACTAATCATCAGTGAAAAAATCTGTAAAAACTCAAATTCCGCCTGTTTTTTTTAGTTTCAAAGCTGAATAAATCAGGCTAGGAATTAGATATTAAAAAATCCCTCTGAAAAAACCTTCAAAATCTTGTTGTGTCTCAGCCTGTAAAGTGTGGAGTCTGTGGGAGCTTCTATAAGGGCTCAGGCTCTGCCCGAGTGCGGCTTCTCTCATTCAGAGAAAACCAGCCCTGAAGTTTTGTAGCGAGTGCGCATGCTCGGCCCGTTCTTCCACTTTTCCGCTCCAGCGTCTCGTAGGAGGAAAAACACCATATTTGGGTGAAAGCGTCATCACGGGGCCCCTTAGCAGGACACGTGGATGTCAACACATTTTTTTCTCATATTTATATCTGTGATGTTCAGCAAAAGCTTCAAATTGAAATCTCTACATTTATTTTTTTCCCCTGTTCACCTGCAGTGTCTCGCCTTTAGTTCCTGTTTTAATCCTATTGAACCTGGCAGCTGGTCTATACTTTGAATTTCTCTTTACCCACGTGAGTCAGGGTTTACACTTGTGCTCCATAAATATTAATGAATTAGGTTAAAATGTGTCTGAGGCTAATTTGACGACACAATAATGGACCGTTTTGGATTGAACTGTGTTAAAGCCGTAGAATCTGTAGAAACTGTCCCTTCTATTGTTCGGGCTGATGGACGTTCACTGGAGAATGAAACAGATGAACTGCTGAGCTCTTCAGGAGATGCTGAAAGACTGTTGTGGAGGAAGGAGGAGGAGGAGCTGACCAGTGCAGGACACCACGCTCTGAAACGGGGACAAACCCAGGAGGCGCTGCTGCTTCAGAGGATCAGAGGAGATGAAGGCAGACGGGTTTCCTCGACCTCCGTGAACATGAGGCTCAGGTCGACCACAGCGGCTCAGGACTAACACCTGAACTCTGTGTCGTTCGCTTGGACAAATAAAGCTCTGACTGACTTAAAGGAACAGGCCACCGTGTTTCCAGACTGAGACATGTTCTCACCTGAGATTAGACGAGTTGATCCGTACCCGTCTGGTCTCTGTGCCCGAGGAAGAGCTCGGTCGCTTCTATCTTCACACCCGTTTGGAGCCATAGGAATACACTGGGAGAGGCCAAATGCTAACAACGTCTTTGGTTGTTTTGCGTGACTGAGCGCACACACAGAGACCAGACAGGTGCACATCAACTCGTCTAAGCTCAGGTAAGAACAGATCTCAGTGTGGAAAAACGGCGGCCTGTTCCTTTAAAGGGAATATACGGAGTTTAAAAATGTTAAAATGAAGTATTTCCTCCCCACATGTTCCTCCATGTCCTCATGTGTAGCATGAACGAGCGTAATATAGAAGCTGCAGTTACACGTGTGACCTGAGGTGGCAGTAGTGAGTATAAAATGACCAACTTGCATCTTTTGTTTTTTTATTAGAAAACTTCAAATGAGAACATTCAGTTTAAATTGAAATGGGGCGTCGACAGACGTGCAACAGGTAAAAGTAGTAAAAGAGAAAGAAAAAATAAAATAAATAAATAAAAAGTAAAAAAAAAGTTAATCAAGAGTCCTGTCTTCAAAGAATATCGGGCGAGCTCGGGGTTGTCCATAACTTTCACTTCTTCTATTTAGCACAAGAGTTTCTTCATATGTCGTAGCAATGAAGGGAAAAAACAAGTTCTTTATAAAACACATTAAAAATTGGTTTACATTTAAAAAAAACAGTTTTTATGTATAAACGATGTCCCCAAAATGACTATGGTATTGGTGAACAAATCATGCACAGATTCTCTTAACTATAAATCCATACAGAATATTTTCACATTGAAAGGCTGGAGTTGGTACAAATTTAGAAAAGCAGTGAAGCAAGTCGTCCCAAAAGGCATTAGAGAAAAACATCCATAAAACATATGGTCTGTAGTTTCAACATGTTCAGTACAAAAAGAGCAGTTATTGTTCTCGAACCAAAATCGTTTACTTAGAAAATCAGCAGAGGGATATATTCTGTTAATGACTTTGAAATGATTCTCTTTTGCTTTGGGCGCAATAGGAAGAGTTTAGTTTCAAAGCTCTAGATGTTGCATTTTGCCCCTTTAGATAAAAAAGATTAGATTTAGAAAATGTTTGGTTCCAAAGTAAGACGGTGGTTCAGCCTTAACCCACTCTCTCCTATAGACATTTGTGACCTAACTTCTAATCAAAGCCACATGTGGCTCTCATTGTGGACCTCCAGGTGCTCCGGCTGCAGGGCCTCGGTCAGCTTGGTCCTGATGGAGGTCTCCACGGGGCGGCTGGGGTCAGGAGCCATGAGGGGCCCGGAGTGGAGCAGGCGGGTGCAGAGCGGGCGAGCGCAGAGGGGGCCCCGGGACAACATCACAACAGCCTCACTGAGACACAGACACATTACTATTATGGGACATGTTACTTTACAATTATAATATATTCTATATCAGCAGTTACAGCTTAACAAATGTAATATGTTTGTATTACATATTACTGAGCGGCTCGGTGGCACAGAGGTCAGCGCCTCCGCCTCAGAGCTAGAAGTTCCCGGGTTTGATTCCCACCAGGACGGGGCCTTTCTGTGGAGTTTGCATGTTCTGCGTCTGCGTAGGTTTCCTCCGGGTACTCCGGGTTCCCCTACCACTAAAAACATGTACAACAGGTGAATCCTCCAGCCAGGTGATTCTGACCATCAGCCTGGCTCCACATCATGGAGACGAGTCGCCCACTGCTCCTCACGGGCCTCAGTGCATTAAATGAAGAGGACAAATTCCCTACAGGGACAATAAAGTAACAAACAAAATATTACCGTTTCAAAAGTGCAGTCAGATATTTCCTTTTCCTTCACTTTCCCCCATTCTCTCGTGTTTTGTTTCTTTTGACGACATTAACTAAACACAACTGCAGATCTGATTCACCAGTGTCCGGCTTCATCTGTGCTGTATTTTACTCAAACATCAGTGCAAACCATTAAAATGCACTCCTGTCCGACTAAGAGCACAGACACTTGTACCTCCAGTTACTTCAACTGTAATGACTGATGTATTACAGTATTTTGTTTACGTTTTTGAAACTCATTACTTTAGTATCATCAGGGTTTTAAACTTAAACCGTTTTAAGACTGAATTTAGACTTTCATTATCCTTCATTAATCTTATGAGAAATTCTAATCAAACTGTGGAAACAATTTGTCAGGCTGTTTAAATGTTTTTGACCCAGAAATAAATTTATCTCTTTTATAACTTAAACCAGGGCACGTCTCACACAAGACACTTTTGGCTCGTTTGTGTCTAAAGTAACATCTCCAAAGGTCTGAACTTTCATTCATGATTCAAAACGAGGCTCTGACAGAAACCGAAATGTGTTTTGAGGGTTGACAACAGCTGAAAACATCTGGATCTTTCATAAGTAGCGATGTTTGATGGCTAATGCTAACGGCTATAGGGAAATACATTGAGCAAGGTAATGCTAACGGCTATAGGAAAATACATTGAGCTGGGTAATGCTAACGGCTATAGGGAAATACATTGAGCAGGCTAGTGCTAACGGCTATCGGGAAATACATTGAGCAGGGTAATGCTAACGGCTATGGGGAAATACATGGGAAATACATTGAGCAGGCTAATGCTAACGGCTATAGGGAAATACATTGAGCCGGCTAATGCTAACGGAGTATCTGACCGCACGGAGCCGTCCCCTGAGGACCTGTCCCGGGCTGGACTTCTCCGAACCCTCCGGGACCGCAGCCCGTCCCGCAGCCGAGGTCCGAGCACCATCTGCCCGCCACATCTGAGAAACAACAACCGAACACTCACCGGACAGTTTGGCAACAGCCCGAGCGTCCGCCATCTTGTAAAAATGTCAACAGGAAGTGACGCAGGAAAGACGCGCTGGAGGTCATCCCGCGAGTGCGCATGTGCTGGGGACATTATTTATCTCTAAAAACAGATTACTACATAAATAAATAAGTAAATACATATATATATATATAAGTAAGTACGAGTTTAGCCTCCTCATAATACAAAACCATTCGTGTTTACTTCAATATTTACTTCCGGTTTCGCGACTTTCCCGTTTGACGCTCGGAAAGAACGTATTTGTTTCACGTCTGCCCAGATACACGTGACGTTTTCGCTTTCCTGAATTCTGATTGGATGAAGCGACGTAAACTCCAAACCTAAACCGAAAGTAAAGTGGACCTTATATAAACCCGTCTGTCTCCCCGAGTCCGTGAGTTTATCCCCGGTCACTGACGGAGGAATCTCTCATTTCTCTGACACGTTTGCAGGATTTGGCGCCATGAAGATTTGTGCTGTTGTTTTCCTGCTGGGAGTCATGATAAACGGAACTGCATCAAGTCAGTATATTTACATTTGTTCTGCAACTTCTGTTCATTCTGTCGAGTTTACGTGAAGATTTAGTCCCGGCCGAATACTTTCTCTTTCTGTCGATCTGCGCTGTTTGTTGATTTGCTCTTTACAGACTGAGCTTTAACTACATTTCTCAAATATGTCTCACATTTGTAATAGTTACTTAGAAATAATCAAACGTTTCAGTCAGTTTGACAGATGTTTGTGTTGTGATCTCGTCCACATTATTACAGGTACGCAGATCGAAACAGACTCGCCGCCATTTTAACTTTGAGTCAAGTCTCTGAAGCGAAACAAAACATGTTACAAGGCAATCGAATAAAACTAATGTAAAAAGGTGGATCTGTTCATAGATCCTCCATATTTAACCCTTAAGTCCTGTGAACATTTTTGTTGACGTGGATTTTCTGCAGAAAATGTTCGTTTGTGTTTTTTTCTCTCGTGTCTTTATATCATAGATCTGCATTTTGCACCTTTTCCCGCCTCTTTCCTGTATTGCAGTGAGACTTAAAACCTGACGTTTTATGGCAGAAAAGTTCCAGGTTCTGCCAGGGCTTCGTTATATTCTCATGGGAAAATAATACTTTCATCTCATTCATCTGCGAACAACAGGAACAAGGTCCAAACGGAGAAAATACAATAAAAATGTCAAATCTGACTCATGTTCTTCAAAATGAAATGCTGATATTATAAACTTTTGTTTATAATGAAAGTCAATGGAGCCTTGAACATTTTGACATAAGGTTTTTGGGCATTTTTAAAAGTTTATGTAATGAAACAGGCACTTAAAGGAACAGGCCACCGTTTTTACATACTGAGATATGTTCTTACCTGAGCTTTGACGAGTTCTTTAGGACCTGTCTGATCTTCCCCCGTGCCTTCAGTCACGTAAACACAGCGCAGACGGCGTTAGCATTTAGCCTCTCCCTCTCTCCTCTATAGCTCCAAAACAGGTCAAGATAGAAGCTACCGAGCTCTTCCACGTTTTCCCTATTTCCCTATCGCAGTAATCTTCACTTTACTGCGCGGATTTCGAACTACTCCTGGTATTATTACGCCTTACAATATAGTCCCCCCTTTTATCCGCTTATAAAATCCACATTGTTTAATTGTGTGTAATTATACTTTGTAGTGGAACACTTCACGTAACCATATTTAAATAGTGAAAACGTGGAAGAGCTTGGTAGCTTCTATCTTGACCTGTTTTGGAGCTATAGAGGAGAGAGGGAGAGGCTAAATGCTAACGCCGTCTGCGCTGTGTTTACGTGACTGAAGATCAGACAGGTCCTAAAGAACTCGTCACAGCTCAGGTAAGAACATATCTCAGTGTGGAAAAACGCTGGCCTGTTCCTTTAACTTTTGTAAAAAAATAAAAATAAAATCATCATTTTGGAAGCCACAGGAAATGGACCTGGCTCCTTATTTAGCTGTAAAGTTGTTAAATTCCTGTCAAAAAAAGTACAAACAGACAGTGAGCCTTTGTAAGCCCCCAGTAGCTTCTGCTGAAACCCCGGGCCACCCGTCGAGACCCACCCCTGAAACAGAGACATTTCTGCTTCAAAACTAATAAGAAAAGCCTTTATTGATCTGGAGAAATTCACTTGTTACATCAGCTCTGAAGAAAAACACTTCAGGATAGACGGGAAATGTATGAATGAGTGTTAAGATTTCCAAACTGTAAATCACATGTTATTTAAAAAATATACATACATTTAAAGAACACACCGAGGCAAACTGATCCTATTGTTTCCTCTCAGCCGTGAACAGAATGAGGAACATCTGAGGAAGACACAAGGGTTATTGTTTATTAATCAATTACACCCGCTTTAACCAAGCACATTTTCTCCAGTTCAGCTTTACCCAAATCTAAAAGCTGGAGTTTTCAGCCTCTAGGCCAGAGTGACGCCTCATTTGAAAGCTAAGACCTACATAACTCTTCAAAGATTTTTCCTTGTGTTTATGGCACTGTTTTGTCGTATTTTTGCGGCAATTTTGTCACTTTTTTGTTGATTTTTTTGTCGCTATTTTGATGCTTTTTTCAAGAAGATTTTAGATTTGGGTAAAGTCGAACTGGAGGAAATGTGCTCGGTTCAGGCGGGAGTGAAGAGGTTACAAAAGACAATGTTTTTTTATGTAAATGTCATAATGAATCTGTTTTATTTCATATGTTTGTTGTTTTTCATTGCACAGTTTTTATTGATTCCTCTCGATTTAAAACGTGTGATTTTCTTCTTCTTTCAGTGATTCACACTTTGAGATATTTCCAGACGGCTTCATCTCAGATCTCAGGTTTCCCTCAGTTTGTGGCGGTCGGTTTAGTGAACGACCTGGTGATCAGTCATTACGACAGTAACACGAAGAGAGCGGTGCCTAAACAGGAGTGGATGAACAGAGTCACAGACGAGAATCCTGAGTACTGGGAGAGAGAGACTCAGGTCTATTTGAATGAAGAGCAGGTGGGAAAAGTCAGCATTGAAAATGTAAAGCAGCGTCTGAACGTGACCGGAGGTGAGTCTGAACTTTGACCTTTAACTGAATAAACCACGAGTCACTGTTTTTAGTTTGATTTACAGAAACACATGATGATGTAATAGTTCATAATAAATGTTAAAATGTGAATAAATAAAAGCTAGTTCATAATAAAAACATTTGTAGAAGCGTTTAAGAAGTGCAGCAGGACGGCCTAGGGGTTTGGCCACGGCACACATGCAGCTCTGTGCTCAGATGTTTTGCTGAATGTCTCTCCTCACTCTTCACACTGTGATTGTTCTGTGAAATAAAACTTAAACTGATGATAATGATTCACATGAAGCTCGTGTTTCTCTTTGACAAACTCTGACTCGAGTCTCTGTTCAGGTTCACATTTAGATCAGAGGATGATTGGCTGTGACTGGGACGATGAGACCGGTGAGATCAGAGGATATTATCTGGTTGCGTTTGACGGTGAAGACTTCATCGCGTTGGACTGGGCCACACAGACCTGGGTCGCTCCCAAACAACAGGCCTTTCCCACAAAACTGAGATGGGAGAAGAATAGAGAAGCTGCTCGATTCAAAGACTACTTTGACCACCGCTGTGCTGAGTATCTGAAGAAATATGTGCGATACGGAGAGACGACTCTGAAGAGGACAGGTAAACACCTCTACACTTAAACCTCATCAGAGAGAGGATTATCAGAACTCACTTCTGAAGGAAACGCCTCATAAACGTCAGCGTTTAAATAAAAACATGGAGTTAACGAAAGTGAAAAAGACGAACCTCAGTGAGAAGCAAAAGTCACTGCTTCATTTGACCGAAAAGTTTCCTTCACCTCTTACCACCCGCCTTAACAGATGCATCTGCTCCAGTTCAGCTTTACTCAAATCTAAAAGCTTACAGCCTATAGGCCAGTGTAGCACCTCAGTTGAAAGCTAAGTGTCTCTTATGTTATTGGGTCATGTTGCCTCTTTTGTTGCTTTTGTATTTCCACATTTTTGTAAAATTTTTGTCACATTTTTAAAACTTTTTAGCTGAATTTTTACCACTGTTTTTTTTTTAGTTTTCGTCACATTTTTGTTGCTCTTTTGACACTTATTTTCAAGAAGCTTTTAGGGTAAAAACTGGATTCAGGTGGGGGTTAAGAGGTTAAATATAAAGCACTGAATAATTGTGTCAAAACAAGACAAGGATGAAATGAAAGTAAATGAGCAAAATCCAGACTAAAGCTGAACGTTTGCTCATGTTCAGTTCCCATGTGTTTTTGTTTGAAGCTGTGTTTGTAATAAATGAGTGAATCTCCGTCAGATCAAAGACCTCAGTGATCCTGGTCTGAGATCTGGCTCCGCTCTGAGAGAACCCTCCTGTCCCACAGAGCTCCCGAAAGTGTGGTTCCTGCAGAAGTCGTCCTCGTCCCCGGTCACCTGCTTCGCCTCAGGCTTCTACCCCGACCGGGCCGTGCTGTCCTGGGCTAAAGACGGGGAGATGCTGGAGGGGGAGTGGGGGGAGATCCTGCCCAACCACGACGGGACCTTCCAGAGCAGCGTGTCCCTGGACCTGTCCTCCGTCCCCCCCGGAGACTGGGGACGGTACAGCTGTGTGTTCCAGCTGTCCGGAGTCAAAGACGACCTCGTCACCAAGCTGGACCCCGGGCTGATCCGCACCAACGGTGAGACCGGACTGAGACCGAGGGCAGTTTGAGTTCAGAGGTGATATAATGTCCGTCCGCTGCAGTCATGAGGATCACAGCAGCTAATCCTGTAGTTTATGGCTCTACAAACATAACCTGAAACTGATGGTCCGTGTGCAGCGTCCGGATCCTCTGACGCTCCTCCAGTGTCTCGGTTTTTCCCCATTAGACGAGTTTGTAGCTGATTTGACACTTAAATTCACCAGGTCAGCAGATCCTCCTCTGTTTGTGACTCCCTGGGCTTGACCTGACAGGCACAGCAGCATCGCGGTCCATTAAAACACACCTTTAACTTCATCCATCTCCTATAAATGCACTGATTCATGATTGTTTTCTTTAACAGAGAAGAAATACACTCCGTACATCGTGGCCGCGGCGTGTGTTCTCGGCGCCGTCGTCTGTGCTGTGATTGGATACTTTGTGTATCGCAGATTCAAAGGTAAAATGAAAGTCAAAATGAGCCTGATGTTTTAATGAGACACAAACTGACGAATGTTTCTCTGCTTCGTTTCAGCCAAACAGCTCAGTCCTCGTAAGTAACGCTTCACCTGTTACTGTAACCACACAGTCATGTTTCTGTCTGACGCTCCTGTTACTGTAACCACACAGTCATGTTCCTGTCTGACCCTCCTGTTACTGTAACCACACAGTCATGTTTCTGTGTCTGACGCTCCTGTTACTGTAACCACACAGTTATGTTTCTGTGTCTGACGCTCCTGTTACTGTAACCACACAGTCATGTTTCTGTGCTCCTGTTACTGTAACCACACAGTCATGTTTCTGTGCTCCTGTTACTGTAACCACACAGTCATGTTCCTGTGTGTGACACTCCTGTTACAGCAGTGTTAATTTTGACAACATATTTTATTTTAGTTTTAGTCTTTTGTAGGGGTGTAACGGTCGCTAAAATTGTATTCGGTTTGGTTCACGGTTTTGGAGGGCTCGGTTCGGTTAATTTTCGGTACAAATAAATAAGAACTAACAAATTTTTTTTTGAAAAGCTGCCAATACACAATAGAATTCTTGCATAAAATAAGTAAAAGCGACCCCCTGTGTGAGGACCACTAACCACTAAACCACTGTGAGACTGGGATTTAGGACGACTACTAGTCTATTTCCCTTTTTAAAATAGTAAATGGCAAATGGTCCCATTCTCTCACCTCTGGTCCCTGACCCACAGATTGGGAACCGCTGATTTAAAACTAACTGAAACCTGCTCCTGACGGTTGTCTCTGTCTTACCGCTGAGAATTAGCCTGTGAGTCGCCCAATCCGTTTTAGACTGTGCACATTCAGAGAACCAGAGTTACTGTAAGTAACTGCGCTCATGAGAACCATGTGGATTCAACTAAAAAAAAGGGCACGGACACGGCTTTACTCTCGTCTACTCGCCAAACTACTGTCCGGATACTCTAGACTCACCAGACACAATAAGAAGAGAGTTTAAATGAGAGTGAGGCCCAGAGTCTGCGCAGAGAAAACATGAGAGCTGCGCCCGGGACACGGGTGACATGATGCAGCCGCGGAGGAGCCGCGCATGAGGCGAAGCACCGGGAGACAGACGCCGAGCGGGACACGAGCGGAGAAGCACTCGCGCTTTGGAAGAGACCGGGGGAAGGCGGTCGGTCTCTCCTGCTCATTCACTTCAGACTACTCCGTGTTGGTGTTATATGTGGCGAGGTAGGCGGAGAGTGAGTGCGCGCTGGAAGAGCCTGTCCCCGTAACAACAACGCGTTGGTTAATCAGTGAAGCAACACTACGCACCTTGCGTAGTTTGCGTATAGGAAGAACCGGCTCTGAGCGCTGGTGTAACTTTTTGGCTGAAGCGCAGACGTGATGGGATATTGTAGCGGTTCAAGACTTTTAATCAAATACTTAAAGCCAGCGCCTTCAACGCCTTCAGCTACTCATGCAGCTTCAATAGCGTCCGTGCGGAAACTCGTGTAGGAACTTTGTTCCGCGGCACTTAATATGACGCTAATAATAAATTTACATTATTTAATGAAAATAATACACCGAAACGGTACGCAAGTGGACCGAACCGAACAGGCCGAACCGAAGCGGTTCAATACATCCCCGTGAACCGTTACACCCCTAGTCTTTTGACTAAAATGTAGTTTAATGAATTTTTTTTTTTTCAATTTTAGTCTAGTTTTAGTCGACTAAAATATCTGGACATTTTAGTCACAGTTTTAGTCTCATGAGAAACTTTTCATTTAGTTTGAGTCCAATTTTAGTCACAAAAATATCACTTTGACTAAAATTAAGACTAAATATTTTAGTCGACGAAATTAACACTTTGTTTCTGTAACCACACAGTCATGTTTATGTTTGTGTTTTTACAGAGTCGAGTGAACCTGAGGTGATGCAGGAGTTGAACCCTCGACCCGCAGAGACTCAGTGAGACCCTTTAACTCACTACATTCACCTCCACAGGCCAGCGTTTTTCCATCCTGAGATCTGTTCTTACCTGAGCTTAGACGAGTTGATGTGTGCCTGTCTGGTCTTTACACGTGCGCTCAGTCAAAGATGTTGTTCGCCTTTAGCCTCTCCTCCGCTATGGGGCCAAACGGGGGTGAAGTTAGAAGTGACTTTTACAGTTATGTCAACAGAGTCTCAGTCAGTGTTTGAGCTGCTCAAGACGTTAGCATGCTACCGTTTAGCGACTGTCGATCAACTGTCAGTGGCTTCAACACGATAAACACATTCATGAACACTGAGGAAATACTACAGTAACAGCTCTGACCTCTGACCTCTGTCACATGTTGTATCCAAGGCTACATGTTTGTGGTTCAGGGCTTTCTCTTGGTCAGAGCTGTTTTAGCTAAATGCTAATGTAGCCTGTAAGTTGTTCTAGTAACTGTATGAGCACCAAATAATCTGAAATGGCCGTTCACAGAGATCACTGATCATAGTGCACAGAACGTTCAATACAATATTTACAATCTCCAACGATGGCATCAGTGCAGCACAGGTTTAAAAGTTCATACGGCCCCACGGCTTCCACGTTGGGGGGGTTGTTTGGGTGAATTCAGTTCAGTTCATTCGGTTGGTTTGGATCCAGGCCTAACGCTTCAACAGGCTCTAGTTCGGGCTCTAAGCTCGCCATCCAACCTGGCCTGTGTAAAAGGACCAATTAAGTTTCTAGTGCACACAAATAAATACATTCAAATACTAAATGCTGAATATTAAGTATCAAAATAGCAAAGCATTTCCTTATTGTACAATAAATTGATTCAATGCATAAATCTGATTAGAATAGATAAATAATAATCTAATAATCTAAAATGTAAACACTGCATCCATAAATAAGGTGCGTAGCAGACACAGTGGTCGACTGGACGCATCGTAAAGTGCCTTGGATGCACAGCATTGACACACAAAACATTAACCAGATGCTAAAGTAGCAGCATTACACTCACGGTAAAACAATCAGAACCAATGGGACAATGGGTTACAGTGATACCATTTCACTTAGTTAGCTACAGTATGTAAGGATTAAACACCTCGGAGCCGCATTAGACGGTTCTAACGCCCGACACAGTATTGTTCCTCCTGCATTATAACGTCTAACGCGGCTCCTCGTTGTTTAATCCGCTTATACCAGGGTCCCACAAACCTAACATTTATAATAAATGTGTTTTTCATTGACTAAAGTCACTAAATCTGCCAGACTACGGGACTATTTTGTGTGGGTTATTAGCCGGTCACTGAAGGCTGGTCTCAGAGCGAGTCATTCTCCGCAGCTATTACGAGGATCTCAGTCAGGCTCAACGACACAACATCAGCACAGAATCACAACACAACAGGACTAACCCGGAAACACTTTTCCCTGGAAGGAAACACCGATATGCGGCACTCGTGGGCAGGAGTTATTTACCTTTTACAAGGTTTAACCTGAAGCTAAAGCTAGCTAGCTCAACCAGCTCAACTGTTTATGGAAACAGCTGCGGTGGAGTCGCTCACACCTGGGCCCCCCCAACTCAAACTTTTATGTTTGACTTTACTAATCCAGACAAAGATGCTTCAATGCAGGATCATTTTATGTACGCCTGAAAATGATGAATAGCCTTAACCGTTTCCAATAGAAATGTAAAGCTCATATGTTATTAACAGTAGCTAACCTAGCTGCTCACTCTCCTCTACAAACATTTAGCAAACACTAAATCCATCTCATACGTTCCTGTCAGTCACTAATTACGCCTTTATCTGGTTCAGCTGTGTCAGGCGTTGCTATGGCGACGCCACAGCGGAGTGACATCCCAGTGATTTAACTACCGGACTACGTGTGCGGTTATACCAAAATAATGCACCAGCCAATCAGAGTCCAGTATTCACCCAGACCATGGTATAAAGTCGGAGAAACGGGTATATACGTAAATGCTAAGCGCTCCATTGAAACAAATGCAGCGGCTAGGCTACGAAAGCTACACAAACGCGACTTACCGAGTCCGCAGTTTAAATCACCCACAAACACTCCGGCGCGACGACCCACGGCTCCGGTCGTCGCTCCTACAGTTCAACACATTTACATTTCAGAGCAGAAGACTGGTTTATGATTAAAGCGTAAAACGATGCACAAACCTGCAGCAACCTCACACAGCGTCTCCCTCTCGCTCTGACCGGTAGCTACCCACTACCGGGTGTTATGCTAGTCTGATAGCCGCGCTAGATCACGTGACCGTGTGACGTAATGACGCGCACGTAACGTAAACGCACGGACAGCTCGGAAGACGCCAATAGAAAGGATGTTCAATAGGGTTTTATCACCCGGGTTACACTAACCGGTAGCATGCTAGCTTCTTGAGCAGCTTAAACACTGTCTTACTGGTTTCTTCACATAAACGTCTCTGGGGCCGTGTTTCTACTTTTATCTCCTTCAGCAATGATTACGAGAGATACTGTTGTACATGTTGTAGTACTGCATAATTCTACTTTAGTATTCAAAATGGCCGCCATAATATATAACATATATTAATAACTGTGAGTGTAAATGTCCACTGTCAGATCTGGTCTAACTGTGTTTCTGTGTCTCGTTCACAGATGAGTCGTTTGGCCAAAGCTTCTTCTTCTTCTTCTTCTTCTTCTTCCATTAAATCCGCGCCGTTGACTTTGACCAGAGCAGACGTTTGGAGTCCGGCTCTGAAAGTCGTTTGTGATGTTTTTGTTGCTTTATTATTTTATTGCACTTTTGTTCTATTGCACTGTTAACGTCACTTCCTGCTTTGTGGAAATACTTTTGTTTGGTTTTGTTAAATCTGTACCAGTAAGAAGCTCATGTATTGTTTTTATGCTGGGAGTTTTGGAACATACAATGCGATGCACAGGCTCGGTGGCACAGCGGTTAGTGCCTTCACAAGTTAGAAGGTCCCGGGTTCGATTCCCACCTGGACGGGGTGTTTCTGTGGAGTTTTGCAGAGGAAGAATCTTGTACATTTAAACATAATGACAGATAAAGCGGCGCAACCTCTTTCACCCCTTAACTCCCACCTGAACCGAGCACATTTTCTCCAGTTTGGCTTTACCCCAATCCAAAAGCTTCTGGAAAAAAGGGGAGAAAATAGCAAAACTGAGACGAAAACAATGATGGAAATGTGGCAAAAAGTGAGAAAACCCTGACAAAAGTGATGAAAAATGGATGAAAAAGGGATGAAAAGAAATTGAAAAAAAATGACAAAAATATGACAAAATGTGACAAAGAAAATTACAAAAATGTGGTAAAAATTTGACCGAAAAAAGGCCAAAATGTCACAAAAATGTCACAAGAAATTGACAACAATTTGACAAAAAAATGACAAAAAAATGACAAAAAATTACAAAAATATGACACTAAAATTACAAAAAGTGCCAAAAAAAGACAAAAATGTAATAAAAAATTGACGAAAAAATGACAAAATTGTGATAAAAATGTGATAAAAAAAATGACAAAAAAGTGATGAAAAATGGATGAAAAAGTGGCAAAAATGTCACAAGAAATGAACAAAAATTGACGAAAAAATGACACAAATGTGACACAAAATTTACAAAAATATCAGAAAAATGTCACAAGAAATTGACAAAAAATGGACAGAAAAATGATAAAAAATGACAAAAATTTGATAAAAAATGGACAAAAAAATGACAAAAATGTGACAAAAAAAATGACAAAAAATTGATAAAAATTTGACAAAAAAATAACAAAAATGTGACAAAAAAGTGACAAAAAAGTGACAAAAATGAGTTGAATACCCAACAAAAAAATGATCGGGTCGATCTGGTTTTACATGTTTGATTTTCACATTAATATCAGTGATACTTTGGGTTTTGTTCTTCAGAAAAACGAATAAAAATGGTTTAAAAACGTTCGGTGTCTGGATTCTTCAGGGGAACGAGGGCCGTGGTAACTTCTCCATCTTTCCTTTACCTCAGTGTTTCTTGATACTTATGCTCCGTATATTAATGCTGCTGCTTCAGAGGATCAGAGGAGATGAAGGCCGTCAGGTTTCCTCGACCTCCATAAACATGAGGCTCAGGTCGACCACAGCGGCTCAGGACTAACACCTGAACTCTATGTCGTTCGCTTGGACAAATAAAACTCTAACTTTCTTACTTATTTTAACACTAACATGACTCAATGCCGTCTGTATCAATCATAGACATATTACACTAACCCCTTAACTCCCACCTGAACCGAGCACATTTTCTCTAGTTTGGCTTTACCCTAATCCAAAAGCTTCTGGAAGAGGAGACTGAGGTCCTTCAGAGGAGACTGAGGTCCTTCAGAGGAGACTGAGGTCCTTCAGAGGAGACTGAGGTCCTTCTGAAGAGACTGAGGTCCTTCAGAGGAGACTGAGGTCCTTCTGAAGAGACTGAGGACCTGAGGAGATTGAGGTCCTTCTGAAGAGACTGAGGACCTGAGGAGACTGAGGACCTGAGGAGATTGAGGTCCTTCTGAAGAGACTGAGGTCCTTCTGGGGAGACTGAGGACCTGAGGAGACTGAGGTCCTTCTGAAGAGACTGAGGGCCTGAGGAGACTGAGGGCCTCTTTTTATGACTGTGGCCTCTGCTCTCCACAGCACAGAGCGGGACAAGAACAGGAGGGCCAGCTCCGTCCTGTGCTGCCCCCTGGGGGACAGGAGGGCATTAGCCAAGCTCACCCCCATCATGGACAACACCTCCCCCCACTGCACGGGACGGTAGAGGAGCTGAGCAGCTCTTTCAGTGGGAGATCCTTCATCCCCACTGCTGTCAGACCTTCCTTCTGTGGATTTCTCATCACTTTTGAGTCGTGTTTTTGTCCCTCTCTTGTTGCTTTTTTGTTGTTCTTCTGCTGTTTTTTCACCCTCGTTTTCATCTCTTGACGCTTTGTTGAAGAAGCTTTTAGATTTGGGTAAAGTCGGAGTAAATGCGCCGGGTCCAGACGTGGAGGTTAAAATGAGACACATGTAACAAATAAATAAAAGCCGAGTCGTCCCATTTTCACACATATTTAATGTCACGTTTCATGTCTAGGCTGTTCTACAGATACACAGGTGCAGATTCATTCATATCCACAGACGACAAACGAAAAAAAAAACATCACCTAAAAGACGCCGCCCGCCCACGCCGTGACACGCGCGGCGCCGAGAGAACCCTGCTTTTTTTTTTACAAAACACGTCATTTATATGCTTTTACACATGTTCCACGCA
Source organism: Gobius niger (assembly GCF_951799975.1). Lineage (NCBI taxonomy): Eukaryota > Metazoa > Chordata > Actinopteri > Gobiiformes > Gobiidae > Gobius > Gobius niger. The sequence goes on along the minus strand of NC_136864.1, from coordinate 1,016,480 downwards.
CATCTACTACGACTACGCTAACTACGACACGGCACGGATGGAAGCGTGGGACGCCCCGGGACCACTTATTGCTTTGGCCGCTTTTGTGCGCCGCCGGACAGCGACGGGGCGGCGCCGGCGAGCGTCTCCGGCTGCAGGTGCGCGCGGTCACGCCTCCTCGTATGTGCTTCTAAAATCCCGACACGTCAATCACTGAACACACGGGGGGGAAAAACGGAAACGAAGCACGATACGGAGCTTTAAAGTCGGGCTGTTTCCGAGCTCGCCGGACGTCCGAGTCCGTTCGACGGAGGGGGAGGAGTTCGGCTTTATGGCTTTTTAACGTGACAATCGTTTGGATTACAGTGTTTTACAGCATGTTTCACTTTTTCAATACCAGCGCTTTAAAGATACTTGGTCTCCGACACCGATGCTGCAACATGGAGAAACCAAAACCAGGAAACAGAAGAAGAATGATGTGTGGAAGATCACCCACTTAACCTCTTGACTCCCGCCTGAACTGAGGGCATTTTCTCCAGTTCAGCTTTACCCAAATCCTGTAGGCCAGTGTAACGCCTCATTTGAAAGCTAAGACTTACAAAACTAAGTTGATCTTTTTCCTCACGTCATCAGATTTTTTTTTCATCACTGTTTTTGTTGGGCAGTCATCTCATTTTTGTCAAATTTTCGTGACTCTTTTGTCATTTTTTTGTCAAATTCTCATCACTTTTTCGTCATTTTTTTCTCAAATTTTCTCAATTTTTTCTCAAATTTTCTCAAATTTTTCTCACTTTTTTGTCAATTTTTTGCCATTTTTTTGTAAATTTTTCGTCAATTTTTTCTCACTTTTTTCACATTTTCATCCTTGTTTTCGTCTCAGTTTTGTCGCTATTTTCACACCTTTTTTCCAGAAGCTTTTGGATTGGGGTAAAGCTGGAGAAAATGTGCTCGGTTGAGGTGGGCGTTAAGAGGTTAAAAGGTTTATTTAATCCTTAGATCAACTATAATCCTTAAGAAAATACTGGTGTTGAATATATTCCCAACTGCAAAGTGTTCAAAAACGCCGTGTCCTGACGTAATGAACCAGGACTAAACCTGGACTAAACCTGGACTTAACCTGGACTAAACCTGGACTAAACCTGGACTTAACCTGGACTAAACCTGGACTTAACCTGGACTAAACCCGGACTAAACCTGGACTAAACCTGGACTTAACCTGGACTAAACCTGGACTAAACCTGGACTAAACCCGGACTAAACCCGGACTAAACCTGGCCTAAGCGGGGTCAGTGTGTTGAAAAGAGCAAAGAGGAGAAACACTGTATATAGAGCCTGTATTATGCGCACAATAGCCTATAGCATTGGTTCGCCAAGTGTGATCCAGAGCCCCCTGGAGGTCCTCAGAGGCACTACAGGGGCCCCAAAGCATGTCTACAAAACATGTACATTTATCTGCTAAATGGACCACTTGTTTTTAGCCTAAAGGCATAATGCTTGATGCCGTTTATATAAATGTGAATCACTGGTAAAGGCTGGTCTATGGACGATACGCATTCTTCTATTTACGAGCTAAAATATATTTTAGAGTAAAAAGATTTAACCCCTTAACTCCCGCCTGAACCGAGCACATTTTCTCCAGTTTGGTTTCACCCCAGTCCAAAAGCTTCTGGAAAAAAGGGGAGAAAATAGCAAAACTGAGACGAAAACAATGATGGAAATATGACGAAAAAGTGACGAAAAATTTATGAAAAAGTGGGAAAAATGTCACAAGAAATTGACAAAAAATTGACAAAAAAATGACAAAAATGTGACAAAAAAATGGACGAAAAAAATGACAAAAATGTGACAAAAAATAGCAAAAAATAACCAAAAAATGACAAAAAAGTTACAAAAATGAGTGAGGAGACAGATCCTCTCGGTTCAGGCGGGAGTTAAGAGGTTAATAAATTCATGAAAGTCCTCACAGAACCGCGATTAACCCTGTATGTTCCGGACCGTTGCCAGATTGGCCCTCAGTGTGACCTGTGACCCCGGCTCTCGATCGTCCCTTCATGTCGTGTGATTGATCCAAATCCAAATAATTCAAAACAAACGCGGAAACTTCACCACCGCGGTTCGAACGGACTCGGACGGCGGCCTCTCCAAACGCTCGGTCATCGTGTCACTTTAAACTCTGGGTTTATTCACCGGCCAAAAGTGCGAGATCGATATGGCTCGTCCTGCGCAGGAAACGGAGGCTCGTACCGAAACGACTTCATGGAGACGTATTTACAGGACCGTCGCCGTGACGTGAACCGTCCTGGAGGCTGCAGCGCGTTCCATTTCTAACGGCGGTTGTTTTTTTTGGCATTTCTCACGGCGTTTCGCTGCTATGGCACATTTACAGGTGTTGCGTTGAAGGTCCGATGGGAAAGAAGCGCGACGTCCCTCCCGCAGCTGCTCGCCGTTCGTATGGCTGCTGTCCTACTGCGGCAGTGAGGGCGGGGGATGCACCGATCCGGCTCTTTGCTTTCAGATACCGATACCAAGGGTTTGAGGGTCTACCGATACTGACCGATACCGACCGATATCGACCGATATCAACCGATACCGACTGACACCGACTGACACCGACTGAGACCGACCGATACAGACCGATTCCGACCGATACCAACCAATACTGAGCTTTCAGATACCGATACCAGGGGTTTGAGGGTCTACCGATACCGACCGATACCGACCGATACCAACCGATATCGACCGATACAGACCGATACCGACTGATACCAACCGATATCAACCGATACCAACCAATACTGAGCCTTCAGATACCAATACCAGGGGTTTGAGGGTCGACCGATACCAACCGATACCGACCAATACCGACTGACACCGATTGACACCGACCGATATCGGCCGATACCGACTGACACCGATTGACACCGACCGATATCGGCCGATACCGACCGATACGAACCGATACCCAACGATACCGACTGATACCAACCGATACCCACCGATACGACTGATACCGACTGATACCAACCGATACCCACTGATACCAACCGATACCGACTGATACCAACCGATACCCACTGATACCAACCGATACCGACTGATACCAACTGATATCATCTGATAACCACCGATACCAACCGATACCGACTGATACCAACCGATACCGACCGATATCGATCGATACCCACCGATACCGACCAATGTCGATCGATACCAACCGATACTGAACAATGCTGAGCTTTCAGATACCGATACCAGGGGTTTGAGTGTCTACCGCTACCGACCAATACCGACCGATACTGACCGATACGGACTGATACCGGCCGATACCAACCGATACCGACCAATACTGAGCTTTAAGATACCCATACCAGGGGTTTGAGGGTCTACCGATACGGACCGATACTGACCGATTAATTATCGTCGTTTTTGTTGCGTGTTCTGTCACACTTTTGTTGCTTTTTTGTCACATTGACAAAAACGTGACAATCAAAACGAGGAAGAAGCTTAGATATGTGCTCAGCTCGGTTTAAATGAGGATCACTGGACTTTTCTTCATGAAATATCTTTGGCTAAATGAGAAGCTACGGTCACATTAATTATGCTAATGCTGCTTCATGTGGAGCTCGTTTTCCTGAGATGTGACGTCATTGGTCGGTTTGTGTCATGTGCTTTTTATGAGTGAAAGTAGGGACTGTGACGTCATCTTTTATCACTGATTAGCGCTGAGCTCAGCTAATCGTTTAAATGTGTTGTTAGCATCTCAAAAGCTAAACGGTTTGTAACTTTTAAAATATATCATGTTAATTAACTGATTGCTAGCACTGATTTCACACAGTTTTGTGTCATGTTTTGTGTCGTGTTATGTCACACAAAAAAGTAGCAGTGTTTAACTAAAGTGTTTCCCCAGAGAACGCGGCTTTTATCTGCTCGTTACAAATTGTATAGATCAGTTATTATTTAACAGCTTTTCATAAACTAAATCGTCCTTCAGGCTAAAAATATTTTATTCCTTTAGGTGAACCAGTTGTAGTTTCGGTCCCAGCCTTGATTCGCTGCCGCTAGCGTTAGCATACTGCCGCTAGCGACGCTATTTCGCGTGGCGATCAAAAACGCGTTCTCTGACGTTAAAACAAACGTAGCGGTTGAATTCCCCAGGTCCTGAGCTTTAAAATGAGGTACAGCATGACCATATTCACTGAGAGGAAGTCAGTGAAAGTTGTGTTTGAAACGGCGAGGTTTCGGTTCAGTATCGGATATTTGGAATCGAAGCCCAGAACCATCTTTTCTCCGACATCTGGCAGCGGTATCGGATCGGTGCATCCCCGGTGAGGACGACATCAGAAACATATCAAACACTAACTGCGTGTGTTGACGTCAAAAACCGCAGACTTTTGGCAGTGGTTTCCCCCGGACGGTAAATACAAAACTGTCTCACAACAAACACATGAATGAACAGAGAGATCGCACGGCAACGGCTGGAAAAGCAGACGCACACGGGTTTCCATGCACCACCCAAATGCACTGCAATGAATAATGCGGAAATAAGTCACACTTTCCAGAAACAAAACCTGCCCCGATTTGAGAAATACTGTCAGAGAAACCGGAATGTGAGGCGAGTTTTTACAGAAACACGTGAACTGAGACATTTTTAATAAACTTCAACATCAAACAGTCTTCCTAAGATTATGGAGCTGCAATTACACCATGTCGCCACTAATACTCTGTGGCGCCGTTTATAGATACAGACGGCATCTCGTCATAGAAAAGGGCGTGGCCTCGCCGAGGGGGGAAATAGAATCTTTTGGGAAACACAATTTTTCCCTCTTTTTAGCCATTTTCTGGTGGAATATCAACTTATTTATCACATAAATAAAGTCAAGTGTAAATCAGGCCCATGTGGATATTTTCTCACAGCAGATTGTTCAGTAGGATTGAAAAAAACGGCAGTTGTAGCTGTAACCGTTAGCATTAGCCCGATGCTAACATGTAGCATCATGTTAGCATTCTCCGTTATTTATGTATTTATGGGCTGTTGAACCACTTTGCTCCTCCCCATGTCTTTGTATCTTTATTTAGGAGAAAACTATATTATAATTCAGCGTTTGTTACAGTCGTTTTTGAATAATTAGAGAAAGTTTGGATTTTTTCAAAATTGGGGAAAACAATTTATTTTTTTGTTGCTTTTTTTGCATTTTTTTTATTTTTGTTGCATGTTCGTTCCATTGTTGCTGTTGCTTTTCCTCTAGCTTTTGTCACCGATTTGACTTTTTTTTTGCTCAAGAAGCTTTTAGATTTAGGGAAAGCTGAACTGGAGAAAATGTGCTCTGTTCAGGTGGGGCTTAAGGGGTTAAGATAAGATTTCATTTTCACAGGACGGCCACCAGAGGGCCCCCTACTGACATCCTTGCTTGGCCCCCCTTGCTACGCCCCTGTCTACACTGCAAAAAATTACTAGATTAGTCTCAATTTGAGCATAATAATCCTATTTTTTGTTATTTTGCCTAGCTAAGATTTAGTTGGGCATTTGACCTGGATTATTTCACTTGTTCTGAGATGTTTCTGACTCGTTTCGATACATTTCGCCGTTTTTTCAAGTACGTTTCTTTGCCAATGGGGTAAGAAAACTGGTCTTGTCCCATTGGCAGCTTTACTTTCTTATTTCAAGCGATCTTTACCACAGAACTGGTCTGAAATGTCCTCAAACAAGCAAAATAATCTTGGTCAGATCAGGAAAAAGTGTCTAAATGAGTGAAAACCAACAAAAACAAGATACATTTCCTCAATTCAAGTCATTTAAGCCAATGCTTGATATTTACTTTTCGTAGTGTGTAGCAAAACTTTCAAATTGATGTATTGAAATTCAAACAGATTCTCCTCTAGTGTAAAAAAAACTCGCCCCACGGACAGATTTCTCGAGCCTCGCTTCTCAAATCCAGCGCGAACGGACTTATTTCCGGACGAGTTTCTCTTCTTCCTCGATGACTCTTTGCAGTGTGACGTTCGAGACCTGCAATAATGAGCCAATACGTGCCCCGCGGCATCGTATCGATCTGTTATTGCTGATGAAACGGGACAGTTCAAGTTTTACACTAAAATCCCTTCGTATTTCAGTGTCGTCAAGAGAAGAACGATGAGCACAGCCTCACACACACACACACACAATCTTGTACTTCTATCTTAGTGAGGACACTCATAGGCATAATGTGTTACCCAATCTAACCTTAAAACAACATCTTGTCCTTCAAACAAGTGAGGACCACCCAAAATGTCCTCACTCTGTCGGTTAAAAAGTCAAACTGGTCCTCACAACGTCGTAAGTACAAGAACACACACACACACACACGGTCCTGTATACGGAGAGAGCCGTGTTCACACTGCGCTCCGGCTCTTTCTCTTGTGCTTCAGCTCCTGCAAAACATCTACAAGTAAGTCACATTTTCTGGAAAGGAGCAGATCTGGCCTTGATTGAGAAAGCACTGGAATAAGGACCATCTTATCCTCAGAAAAATGGCCTGAAATGTGCTTGGATTAAGTCAATTCCTGCAGATTTTGAGCCGGTTTGGGATATTTTGGAATAAGAGCCATTAGGAAAAGCAAGAATTCACTTTAAATTAGACAAAGACCGGCTCAAAATCAGCACAAGTTCGATTTCAGTCATTTTTAGTCCAAGAAAAGGCGACATTTTGTCCAGTGTGTTGTGCTTTAAAGAGGAAAAGACGTCTCAATGCACTGAAAATGTGATAATAAATGAGTGTGTTTACATTTACAAACTATAAAAGGGCAGGAAATATTATATCACATTTATATATATATATTTTTTTTTTCCGCCCCTGATTTTTCCCCCCATTAAAAAAAAAATAAGTCAACTTTTTCTGGAAAGAAGCAGATGTGATTGAGAAGTGAAGAAAGCACTGGAATAAGGACCATCTTATCCTCAGAAAAATGGCCTGAAATGTGCTTGGATTAAGTCAATTCCTGCAGATTTTGAGCCGGTTTGGGATATTTTGGAATAAGAGCCATTAGGAAAAGCAAGAATTCACTTTAAATTAGACAAAGACCAGCTCAAAATCAGCACAAGTTCGATTTCAGTCATTTTTATCCAAGATAAGGCGACATTTTGTCCAGTGTGTTGTGCTTTAAAGAGGAAAAGACGTCTCAATGCACTGAAAATGTGATAATAAATGAGAATTTGTTGAGCGTATTTACATTTACAGACTACAAAAGGGCAGGAAGTATTATATTTATGTATATTTTTTAAATTTTTCCCTCCCCTGATATTTTACCCCATTAAAAAAAAAAGAAGTCAACTTTTTCTGGAAAGAAACAGATTTGATTGAGAAGTGAAGAAAGCATAAGGATCATCTTATCCTTAAAAAAAATGGCCTGAAATGTGCTTGGATTAAGTCAATTCCTGCAGATTTTGAGCCGGTTTGGAATATTTTGGAATAAGAGCCATTAGGAAAAGCAAGAATTCACTTTAAATTAGACAAAGACCTGCTCAAAATCAGCACAAATTCGATTTCAGTCACTTTTAATCCAAGAAAAGGCGACATTTTGTCCAGTATGTTGTGCTTTAAAGAGGAAAAGACGTCTCAATGCACTGAAAATGTGATAATAAGTGAGAATTTGTTGAGAGTGTTTACATTTACAGACAACAAATGGGCAGGAAATATTATATTATATTTATATATATTTTCCCCCATTAAAAAAAAAAATAAGTCAACTTTTCAACCCATTTTTTCCCCATTTCTTTGCATTGGAGATAAACCCAATTAGCCTTTCTGTGTGACCAGCTCTGGGGGAGGGCGGTGTGAACAGGCGGCGGCTCTGAAGACGACAAACCGATGCTCCACATTCCCACAGGACAGAAAATGATGGAGCATCCCCACAGACACACACATACACGCACACACACACACACACACGTTCGCGCGCTTGTGCTTCACGTGGACATCGAACAGGAACACGATGGAGGTTTTGTTAAAGGGAACACTCCGGTTGTGCGGTATTTCAACAGTCAAAAACAAACCTGGAATGCTCTATAACATCTAGTAAATGGCAGTCGGGACACGCGGGGGGGGGGTTTTTTCGGAGACACGTGACGTCAAAAATGCTTCAAGTCAGAGGACATTTTTGAAAGTAGGTCACTTGAGTCACTGTGCTGCTTCCTTCAGCTCACATAAACGATGAGTGCTTATTTAAATGAGTCTATTGCATGGCCGTTCCCTCCGCCCCTCCCTCCCTCCGTCCGTGGGGGGGTCCCTCCGGGTCTATTTGAGGACCTGGCCCCGGGTCTCTGGGAGTTTGAGGGCCAGGAAGCTGCCGGCGGCCAGGGCCCCGGAGGCGAACATGATAGGCACGGCTTTGGTGATGCCCACGAAGGAGGTGAAGATGCTGATGCCCAGGACGGCGGCCAGCTTGCACAGCGCGTTCAGGAAGCCGAACGCCGTGGTTCTGGAACACAGAGCGAGAGAGGGGGCGTCACATGTGAGCAGCGATGAAGATCGAGTATCGGATCTGCTTTGTTTGTAATATCGTCACGTCGGGAGTCAGTGTGTTTAACCTCTTACCCCCCGCCTGAACCGAATGCATTCTGTCCTCTGTGGCTGTTATATAGGCCTGTGTAGCACCTCATTTTAAAGATAAGACCCACAAAACTGATCTTTCTCCTCGCGTTGATGCTGTGTTGTGTCATCTTTTGTATGTTTTTTTTCTATTTTATTTTGGTCACATTTTTGTAATTTTTTTTGTTGAATTTTTGTCACATTTTTGTCGAATTTTTGTCATTTTTTGTTGAGTTTTTTGCCACATTTTTGTTGAGTTTTTGTCATTTTTTTGTAGAGTTTTTGTCACATTTTTGTAGAGTTTTTGTCACATTTTTGTCGATTTTTTGTCAAATTTTTGTAATTTTTTTGTCACATTTATGTCATTTTTTTGTTGAGTTTTTGTCACATTTTTGTCGATTTTTTGTTGATTTTTTGTCATTGTTTTGTTGAGTTTTTGTCACATTTTTGTCATTTTTTGTCATTTTTTTGTTGAGTTTTTGTCACGTTTTTGTCGATTTTTTGTTGAATTTTTGTAATTTTTTTGTTTGTTTTTTTTTTTTTTTGGGGTCTTGGTTTTAATCTGGGTCTTGGTTTTAGTCTGGGTTTTAGTCTTGGTTTTAGTCTGGGTTTTAGTCTGGGTCTTGGTTTTAAAACTGGGTCTAAATCAGGTCTAAACCTGGACAATGTCACAGACTCAACCAGAACTAAACCAGGACTAAACCAGGACTAAACCAGGACTAAACCAGGACTAAACCAGGACTAAACCAGGACTAAAACAGGACTAAACCAGGACTAAAACAGGACTAAACCAGGACTAAACCAGGACTAAACAAGGACTAAACAAGGACTAAACCAGCACCAAACGCTGTAAGATGATCCACTGTGATGTCATAGTAAAGTAGGCGGAGCTTGAGCGAGCGCTGTCTCTGAATCATCACTGAGGGGGCGGGGCTTACCTCTTATCTGACAGGTACAGCTCACGGAGGGGGCGGGGCTTACCTCTTGTCTGACGGGTACGGCTCACAGAGGGGGCGGGGCTTACCTCTTGTCTGACGGGTACGGCTCACAGAGGGGGCGGGGCTTACCTCTTGTCTGACGGGTACAGCTCACGGAGGGGGCGGGGCTTACCTCTTGTCTGACGGGTACAGCTCACTGAGGGGGCGGGGCTTACCTCTTGTCTGACGGGTACAGCTCACGGAGGGGGCGGGGCTTACCTCTTGTCTGACGGGTACAGCTCACTGAGGGGGCGGGGCTTACCTCTTGTCTGACGGGTACAGCTCACGGAGGGGGCGGGGCTTGCCTCTTGTCTGACGGGTACGGCTCACAGAGGGGGCGGGGCTTACCTCTTGTCTGACGGGTACAGCTCACGGAGGGGGCGGGGCTTACCTCTTGTCTGACGGGTACAGCTCACTGAGGGGGCGGGGCTTACCTCTTGTCTGACGGGTACAGCTCACGGAGGGGGCGGGGCTTACCTCTTGTCTGACGGGTACAGCTCACTGAGGGGGCGGGGCTTACCTCTTGTCTGACGGGTACAGCTCACGGAGGGGGCGGGGCTTACCTCTTGTCTGACGGGTACAGCTCACAGAGGGGGCGGGGCTTACCTCTTGTCTGACGGGTACGGCTCACTGAGGGGGCAGGGCTTACCTCTTGTTTGACGGGTACAGCTCACGGAGGGGGCGGGGCTTACCTCTTGTCTGACGGGTACAGTTCACGGAGGGGGCGGGGCTTACCTCTCGTCTGACGCGTACAGCTCACTGAGGGGGCGGGGCTTACCTCTTGTCTGACGGGTACAGCTCCACGGTCAGGACGTCCAGAGAGTTCCAGGAGGCGATGCTGATGCCCCCGAACAGACACATCAGCGCGATCATGGCCGACTCGCTGTTCCCGAAGGAGAGCAGGAAACAGCTGACGCAGGAGATCACACTGGAGCCGGCTACAGGAACAAACAAGCACAGGGAGTCAGGAGCGAATACAGGGGAGTCAGGAGCAAATACAGGGGAGTCAGGAACAAACACAGGGGAGTCAGGAGCGAATACAGGGGAGTCAGGAGCAAATACAGGGGAGTCAGGAGCGAATACAGGGGAGTCAGGAGCAAATACAGGGGAGTCAGGAGCGAATACAGGGGAGTCAGGAGCGAATACAGGGGAGTCAGGAGCGAATACAGGGGAGTCAGGAGCGAATACAGGGGAGTCAGGAGCGAATACAGGGGAGTCAGGAGCGAATACAGGGGAGTCAGGAGCGAATACAGGGGAGTCAGGAGCGAATACAGGGGAGTCAGGAGCGAATACAGGGGAGTCAGGAGCGAATACAGGGGAGTCAGGAGCGAATACAGGGGAGTCAGGAGCGAATACAGGGGAGTCAGGAGCGAATACAGGGGAGTCAGGAGCAAACAGGGGAGTCAGGAGCGAATACAGGGGAGTCAGGAGCGAATACAGGGGAGTCAGGAGCAAATACAGGGGAGTCAGGAGCGAATACAGGGGAGTCAGGAACAAACACAGGGGAGTCAGGAGCGAATACAGGGGAGTCAGGAGCGAATACAGGGGAGTCAGGAGCGAATACAGGGGAGTCAGGAGCAAACAGGGGAGTCAGGAGCGAATACAGGGGAGTCAGGAGCGAATACAGGGGAGTCAGGAGCAAATACAGGGGAGTCAGGAGCAAACACAGGGGAGTCAGGAGCGAATACAGGGGAGTCAGGAGCGAATACAGGGGAGTCAGGAGCAAATACAGGGGAGTCAGGAGCGAATACAGGGGAGTCAGGAGCGAATACAGGGGAGTCAGGAGCGAATACCGGGGAGTCAGGAGCGAATACAGGGGAGTCAGGAGCGAATACAGGGGAGTCAGGAGCGAATACAGGGGAGTCAGGAGCGAATACAGGGGAGTCAGGAGCGAATACAGGGGAGTCAGGAGCGAATACAGGTGAGTCAGGAACAAACAGAGGGGAGTCAGGAGCAAACACAGGGGAGTCAGGAGCGAATACAGGGGAGTCAGGAGCGAATGCAGGGGAGTCAGGAGCGAATACAGGTGAGTCAGGAACAAACAGAGGGGAGTCAGGAGCAAACACAGGGGAGTCAGGAGCGAATGCAGGGGAGTCAGGAGCGAATACAGGGGAGTCAGGAGCGAATACAGGGGAGTCAGGAGCGAATACAGGTGAGTCAGGAACAAACACAGGGGAGTCAGGAGCAAACACAGGGGAGTCAGGAGCAAACACAGGGGAGTCAGGAGTGAATACAGGGGAGTCAGGAGCGAATACAGGGGAGTCAGGAGCGAATACAGGGGAGTCAGGAGAAAATACAGGGGAGTCAGGAGCGAATACAGGGGAGTCAGGAGCGAATAAAGGGGAGTCAGGAACAAATAAAGGGGAGTCAGGAGCAAATACAGGGGAGTCAGGAGCGAATACAGGGGAGTCAGGAGCAAATACAGGAGTCAGGAACAAACACAGGGGAGTCAGGAGCGAATACAGGGGAGTCAGGAGCGAATACAGGGGAGTCAGGAGCGAATACAGGGGAGTCAGGAGCGAATACAGGGGAGTCAGGAGCGGATACAGGGGAGTCAGGAGCAAATACAGGGGAGTCAGGAGCGAATACAGGGGAGTCAGGAGCGAATACAGGGGAGTCAGGAGCGAATACAGGGGAGTCAGGAGCGGATACAGGGGAGTCAGGAGCAAATACAGGGGAGTCAGGAACAAGCAGAGGGGAGTCAGTGATGAAAAAATGACAAAAATGTGGCTAAAAAATACAAAAATGTGATAAAAAAATGATAAAAAATCACAAAAAAATCACAAAAAAATCACAAAAATGTGACAAAAAAAATCACAAAAAAATCACAAAAATGTGACAAAAAAAATTACAAAAAAATGACAAAATGTGACAAAAATTTGATAAAAAATGACCAAAAATTTACCAAAAATCACCAAAAAATTACAAAAAATAACAAAAAAATTACAAAATGTGACACAAATTTGATAAATAAATTACAAAAAATTGACCGAAAATCACCAAAAAATTACAAAAAAATCACAAAAATGTGACAAAAAAAATTACAAAAAATGTGACAAAAAATGGATTAAAAAATTACAAAATGTGATTAAAAAAAATGACAAAAAAATGACAAAATAAGGAAAAAAAGAAAGAGGGGAGTCAGGAACAAATACAGGGGAGTCAGGAACAAATACAGGGGAGTCAGGAGCGAATACAGGGGAGTCAGGAGCGAATACAGGGGAGTCAGGAGCGAATACAGGGGAGTCAGGAGCGAATACAGGGGAGTCAGGAACAAACACAGGGGAGTCAGGATCAAACACAGGGGAGTCAGGAACAAACACAGGGGAGTCAGGATCAAACACAGGGGAGTCAGGACATAACACCCTCAGGACGTACCTAACACCCTCGGGACGTACCTAACACCCTCGGGACGTACCTAACACCCTCGGGACGTACCTAACACCCTCGGGACGTACCTAACACTCTCAGGACGTATCTAACACTCTCAGGACGTACCTAACACCCTCAGGACGTACCTAACACCCTCAGGACGTACCTAACACTCTCAGGACGTATCTAACACTCTCAGGACGTATCTAACACTCTCAGGACGTACCTAACACCCTCAGGACGTATCTAACACTCTCAGGACGTATCTAACACTCTCAGGACGTATCTAACACCCTCAGGACGTATCTAACACCCTCAGGACGTACCTAACACTCTCAGGACGTATCTAACACTCTCAGGACGTATCTAACACTCTCAGGACGTACCTAACACCCTCAGGACGTATCTAACACCCTCAGGACGTATCTAACACTCTCAGGACGTATCTAACACTCTCAGGACGTATCTAACACCCTCAGGACGTATCTAACACTCTCAGGACGTATCTAACACCCTCAGGACGTATCTAACACTCTCAGGACGTACCTAACACCATCAGGACGTACCTAACACCCTCAGGACGTATCTAACACCCTCAGGACGTATCTAACACCCTCAGGACGTATCTAACACCCTCAGGACGTATCTAACACCCTCAGGACGTATCTAACACCCTCAGGACGTACCTAACACCCTCAGGACGTATCTAACACCCTCAGGACGTATCTAACACCCTCAGGACGTATCTAACACCCTCAGGACGTATCTAACACCCTCAGGACGTATCTAACACCCTCAGGACGTATCTAACACCCTCAGGACGTATCTAACACCCTCAGGACGTATCTAACACTCTCAGGACGTACCTAACACCATCAGGACGTACCTAACACCCTCAGGACGTATCTAACACCCTCAGGACGTACCTAACACCCTCAGGACGTATCTAACACCCTCAGGACGTATCTAACACTCTTAGGACGTATCTAACACCCTCAGGACGTACCTAACACTCTCAGGACGTACCTAACACCCTCAGGACGTATCTAACACCCTCAGGACGTACCTAACACCATCAGGACGTATCTAACACTCTCAGGACGTATCTAACACCCTCAGGACGTATCTAACACTCTCAGGACGTACCTAACACCATCAGGACGTACCTAACACTCTCAGGACGTATCTAACACCCTCAGGACGTATCTAACACCCTCAGGACGTATCTAACACTCTCAGGACGTATCTAACACTCTCAGGACGTACCTAACACCATCAGGACGTACCTAACACTCTCAGGACGTATCTAACACCCTCAGGACGTATCTAACACTCTCAGGACGTATCTAACACCCTCAGGACGTACCTAACACTCTCAGGACGTATCTAACACTCTCAGGACGTATCTAACACTCTCAGGACGTATCTAACACCCTCAGGACGTATCTAACACTCTCAGGACGTATCTAACACTCTCAGGACGTACCTAACACCATCAGGACGTACCTAACACTCTCAGGACGTATCTAACACCCTCAGGACGTATCTAACACTCTCAGGACGTATCTAACACCCTCAGGACGTACCTAACACTCTCAGGACGTATCTAACACTCTCAGGACGTATCTAACACCCTCAGGACGTATCTAACACTCTCAGGACGTATCTAACACTCTCAGGACGTATCTAACACTCTCAGGACGTATCTAACACTCTCAGGACGTACCTAACACCCTCAGGACGTATCTAACACCCTCAGGACGTATCTAACACTCTCAGGACGTATCTAACACTCTCAGGACGTATCTAACACTCTCAGGACGTATCTAACACTCTCAGGACGTATCTAACACTCTCAGGACGTATCTAACACCCTCAGGACGTACCTAACACTCTCAGGACGTATCTAACACTCTCAGGACGTATCTAACACCCTCAGGACGTACCTAACACTCTCAGGACGTATCTAACACCCTCAGGACGTACCTAACACCCTCAGGACGTACCTAACACCCTCAGGACGTATCTAACACTCTCAGGACGTATCTAACACCCTCAGGACGTATCTAACACCCTCAGGACGTACCTAACACCCTCAGGACGTACCTAACACCCTCAGGACGTACCTAACACCCTCAGGACGTATCTAACACCCTCAGGACGTACCTAACACCCTCAGGACGTACCTAACACCCTCAGGACGTATCTAACACCCTCAGGACGTACCTAACACCCTCAGGACGTACCTAACACCCTCAGGACGTACCTAACACCCTCAGGACGTATCTAACACCCTCAGGACGTATCTAACACCCTCAGGACGTACCTAACACCCTCAGGACGTATCTAACACTCTCAGGACGTATCTAACACCCTCAGGACGTATCTAACACCCTCAGGACGTATCTAACACCCTCAGGACGTACCTAACACCCTCAGGACGTATCTAACACCCTCAGGACGTACCTAACACCCTCAGGACGTACCTTACACCCTCAGGACGTATCTAACACCCTCAGGACGTACCTAACACTCTCAGGACGTACCTAACACCCTCAGGACGTATCTAACACTCTCAGGACGTATCTAACACCCTCAGGACGTACCTAACACTCTCAGGACGTATCTAACACCCTCAGGACGTATCTAACACTCTCAGGACGTACCTAACACTCTCAGGACGTACCTAACACTCTCAGGACGTATCTAACACCCTCAGGACGTACCTAACACTCTCAGGACGTATCTAACACCCTCAGGACGTATCTAACACCCTCAGGACGTATCTAACACCCTCAGGACGTATCTAACACCCTCAGGACGTATCTAACACCCTCAGGACGTATCTAACACCCTCAGGACGTATCTAACACTCTCAGGACGTATCTAACACCCTCAGGACGTATCTAACACTCTCAGGACGTATCTAACACCATCAGGACGTATCTAACACCCTCAGGACGTACCTAACACCCTCAGGACGTACCTAACACCCTCAGGACGTATCTAACACTCTCAGGACGTATCTAACACTCTCAGGACGTATCTAACACCCTCAGGACGTATCTAACACTCTCAGGACGTATCTAACACTCTCAGGACGTATCTAACACTCTCAGGACGTATCTAACACTCTCAGGACGTATCTAACACTCTCAGGACGTATCTAACACTCTCAGGACGTATCTAACACTCTCAGGACGTATCTAACCCCCTCAGGACGTATCTAACACTCTCAGGACGTATCTAACACTCTCAGGACGTATCTAACACCCTCAGGACGTATCTAACACCCTCAGGACGTATCTAACACCCTCAGGACGTATCTAACACCCTCAGGACGTATCTAACACCATCAGGACGTATCTAACACTCTCAGGACGTACCTAACACTCTCAGGACGTATCTAACACTCTCAGGACGTACCTAACACTCTCAGGACGTATCTAACACCCTCAGGACGTATCTAACACCCTCAGGACGTATCTAACACTCTCAGGACGTATCTAACACCATCAGGACGTATCTAACACTCTCAGGACGTACCTAACACTCTCAGGACGTATCTAACACTCTCAGGACGTACCTAACACTCTCAGGACGTACCTAACACTCTCAGGACGTATCTAACACTCTCAGTACGTATCTAACACCCTCAGGACGTATCTAACACCCTCAGGACGTATCTAACACTCTCAGGACGTATCTAACACTCTCAGGACGTATCTAACACCCTCAGGACGTATCTAACACCCTCAGGACGTATCTAACACTCTCAGGACGTATCTAACACCCTCAGGACGTATCTAACACCCTCAGGACGTATCTAACACTCTCAGGACGTATCTAACACTCTCAGGACGTATCTAACACCCTCAGGACGTACCTAACACCCTCAGGACGTACCTAACACCCTCAGGACGTATCTAACACCCTCAGGACGTATCTAACACTCTCAGGACGTACCTAACACCCTCAGGACGTATCTAACACCCTCAGGACGTATCTAACACCCTCAGGACGTATCTAACACTCTCAGGACGTACCTAACACCCTCAGGACGTATCTAACACCCTCAGGACGTATCTAACACCCTCAGGACGTATCTAACACCCTCAGGACGTATCTAACACCCTCAGGACGTATCTAACACTCTCAGGACGTATCTAACACTCTCAGGACGTATCTAACACTCTCAGGACGTACCTAACACTCTCAGGACGTATCTAACACTCTCAGGACGTATCTAACACTCTCAGGACGTATCTAACACTCTCAGGACGTATCTAACACCCTCAGGACGTACCTAACACCCTCAGGACGTATCTAACACCCTCAGGACGTATCTAACACCCTCAGGACGTATCTAACACTCTCAGGACGTATCTAACACTCTCAGGACGTACCTAACACCCTCAGGACGTATCTAACACTCTCAGGACGTATCTAACACTCTCAGGACGTACCTAACACCCTCAGGACGTATCTAACACCCTCAGGACGTATCTAACACTCTCAGGACGTATCTAACACCCTCAGGACGTACCTAACACCCTCAGGACGTATCTAACACCCTCAGGACGTATCTAACACCCTCAGGACGTACCTAACACCCTCAGGACGTACCTAACACCCTCAGGACGTATCTAACACTCTCAGGACGTATCTAACACCATCAGGACGTATCTAACACCATCAGGACGTATCTAACACCATCAGGACGTATCTAACACTCTCAGGACGTATCTAACACTCCTCAGGACGTACCTAACACCCTCAGGACGTATCTAACACCCTCAGGACGTATCTAACACCATCAGGACGTATCTAACACCATCAGGACGTATCTAACACCCTCAGGACGTATCTAACACTCTCAGGACGTATCTAACACCATCAGGACGTATCTAACACCTCAGGACGTATCTAACACCATCAGGACGTATCTAACACTCTCAGGACGTATCTAACACTCTCAGGACGTATCTAACACTCTCAGGACGTATCTAACACCATCAGGACGTATCTAACACTCTCAGGACGTATCTAACACTCTCAGGACGTATCTAACACTCTCAGGACGTTACCTAACACCCTCAGGACGTACCTAACACCCTCAGGACGTATCTAACACTCTCAGGACGTATCTAACACCATCAGGACGTACCTAACACTCTCAGGACGTATCTAACACTCTCAGGACGTATCTAACACTCTCAGGACGTATCTAACACTCTCAGGACGTATCTAACACTCTCAGGACGTATCTAACACCATCAGGACGTACCTAACACTCTCAGGACGTATCTAACACTCTCAGGACGTATCTAACACTCTCAGGACGTATCTACACCTCGGGACGTATCTAACACTCTCAGGACGTATCTAACACTCTCAGGACGTATCTAACACTCTCAGGACGTATCTAACACTCTCAGGACGTATCTAACACCCTCAGGACGTATCTAACACTCTCAGGACGTATCTAACACCCTCAGGACGTATCTAACACCCTCAGGACGTACCTAACACTCTCAGGACGTATCTAACACTCTCAGGACGTATCTAACACTCTCAGGACGTATCTAACACCCTCAGGACGTATCTAACACCCTCAGGACGTACCTAACACCCTCAGGACGTACCTAACACCCTCAGGACGTACCTAACACCCTCAGACGTATCTAACACTCTCAGGACGTATCTAACACCCTCAGGACGTATCTAACACTCTCAGGACGTATCTAACACCCTCAGGACGTATCCTAACACCCTCAGGACGTATCTAACACTCTCAGGACGTATCTAACACCATCAGGACGTATCTAACACTCTCAGGACGTATCTAACACTCTCAGGACGTATCTAACACCATCAGGACGGTATCTAACACCATCAGGACGTACCTAACACTCTCAGGACGTATCTAACACTCTCAGGACGTATCTAACACCCTCAGGACGTATCTAACACCCTCAGGACGTATCTAACACCCTCAGGACGTATCTAACACCCTCAGGACGTATCTAACACTCTCAGGACGTATCTAACACCCTCAGGACGTATCTAACACCCTCAGGACGTACCTAACACCTCAGGACGTACCTAACACTCTCAGGACGTACCTAACACCCTCAGGACGTATCTAACACCTCAGGACGTATCTAACACCCTCAGGACGTACCTAACACCCTCAGGACGTATCTAACACTCTCAGGACGTATCTAACACTCTCAGGACGTATCTAACACCCTCAGGACGTACCTAACACCCTCAGGACGTATCTAACACTCTCAGGACGTATCTAACACTCTCAGGGACGTACCTAACACCCTCAGGACGTACCTAACACTCTCAGGACGTATCTAACACTCTCAGGACGTACCTAACACCCTCAGGACGTACCTAACACTCTCAGGAGCGTACTAACACCCTCAGGACGTACCTAACACTCTCAGGACGTATCTAACACTCTCAGGACGTATCTAACACCCTCAGGACGTACCTAACACCCTCAGGACGTACCTAACACTCTCAGGACGTATCTAACACCCTCAGGACGTATCTAACACCCTCAGGACGTATCTAACACCCTCAGGACGTATCTAACACTCTCAGGACGTATCTAACACTCTCAGGACGTATCTAACACCCTCAGGACGTATCTAACACCCTCAGGACGTATCTAACACCCTCAGGGACGTATCTAACACCCTCAGGACGTATCTAACACTCTCAGGACGTATCTAACACCCTCAGGACGTATCTAACACCCTCAGGACGTATCTAACACTCTCAGGACGTATCTAACACCCTCAGGACGTATCTAACACCCTCAGGACGTATCTAACACCTCAGGACGTATCTAACACCCTCAGGACGTATCTAACACTCTCAGGACGTATCTAAACACTCTCAGGACGTATCTAAACACTCTCAGGACGTATCTAACACTCTCAGGACGTATCTAACACTCTCAGGACGTATCTAACACTCTCAGGACGTACCTAACACTCTCAGGACGTATCTAACACTCTCAGGACGTATCTAACACTCTCAGGGAAGTATCTAACACTCTCAGGACGTATCCTAACACTCTCAGGACGTATCTAACACTCTCAGGACGTATCTAACACTCTCAGGACGTATCTAACACTCTCAGGACGTATCTAACACTCTCAGGACGTATCTAACACTCTCAGGACGTATCTAACACTCTCAGGACGTATCTAACACTCTCAGGACGGATCTAACACCATCAGGACGTATCTAACACTCTCAGGACGTATCTAACACTCTCAGGACGTATCTAACACCATCAGGACGTATCTAACACTCTCAGGACGTATCTAACACTCTCAGGACGTATCTAACACCATCAGACTACCTAACACTCTCAGGACGTATCTAACACTCTCAGGACGTATCTAACACCATCAGGACGTATCTAACAC
>NC_136864.1:960033-995934 GCF_951799975.1 Gobius niger | reverse complement strand
GGAATCATTACCCCAGAGACGCACGTGTGAAGAAACCAGTCTTAGCATGCTGCTGGTTAGCATTTAGCTTCAACAGTTCAGTTCAGTTCAGTTTATAATAGATCCATGAGTTCAGCTACGCCAAGAGAAGCCCTGAACCACAAACACCTGGCTTTGGATAAAACATGTGACAGAGGTCAGAGGTCAGAGCTGTAGTGTTTCCTCAGTGTCATAGATGTGAGCCACACGTGTTTATGCTGTTGAAGCCACTGACAGTTGCTAACCGGTAGCATTGCTAACGTCTTGAGCAGCTTAAACACTGAGACTCTGTTGACATGACAAACTGTAAAAATCACAGAGAAAGGTTTTCTTTTTCCTCTTTGTTGTGTTCATTTAGTCTTCAGAGTGGAGCAGATCTTTAGTAAATCCTGCTGTAGCTGCTGTGATTTTACTGTTTTCTTCTTCAGCAATGATTACGAGTGAATAAAAATGCCACTGTCGATCAGTTGTGTTTCATTTTCATCCTGAGTGGAGATATCGTTACCTGTTGTAGAACCATAATTGTACTTCAGTATTCAAAATGGCCGCCGGAACTATGCGTGATGTCATTGGAAACACAGAGAATCGGACTTTAACTTCTTCTGGACCCGGAAGTGGTGTGATGAATGACCTCGTTCTCCTCCCTGTTTCAGGTGAACATGGCGGAGCATCTGCAGAGGGTGGTGTCCGAGCGTAAGGACATGGTGGAGACCATCATGGACGTGTTCGAGCAGGGGGCGGAGGTGGTGGCCAGCGTCGCCGGGGACATCTTCCCGGTGTTTGCCATCGCCGCGCCCATCGTCAGACTGGCCCTGGACAACGTGGAGAGCAAAGAGGCGGCTTTCATGAAGGAGCAGTTCCAGAAGGTGACGATATAACGCCCAGCTCTGCTTTAAACAGTCCTTTGTTTAAGGGGAGACACTGCAGGCAAAACTACATTTGTTCAGTTTTTGGGCCAAATCTGTCTCTGAACATACAAGCTTTCACCCGGAAACAGAAAATATGCCTAATCTTCACAATAACATGTTTAAATATTGCGCTGATTCAATGTTCCCCCATAGACTTATATGGGAGAACACAATTTCAAGGGGCTTTTTCTGAAAACACATTTTTCTGTCATTGTGGCGACACTATGTCCACGTCAGTCGGACCTAAAGACTTCACATTTTCCAGCCTTGGACTGAACAAGATTTGGGAGATTTTTTCAGAGGGATTTTTTATTATTTAATCCCTTAAGCCCCATTTATTGAGTTTTGAATGTCAAAAAATAAGGCGAAAATTATATTTTTACACATTTTTACACTAAAAAACAGCTTATTTTAAAACAAGAAATCCAAAATCCGCTCTGAAAACGTCTTGTTAACTCATTCATCAATAAAATGAAACCATACATTTGAATGTAGCTCTGTCCATTATTCAGATTTCGTCGCCCAAAAGATGGGAAATTTGGCGCCTTTCACAGACATGGTCACAAAGCGCTTTACATGAGACAGTTGAACATTCACTCCATTCTCGGTGGTGTAAACTACGTTTGTAGCTTCAGTTTCCCCAAAATGTGACAAAATGTGACAAAAAAATGACAAAAAAATGACAGAAATCTGACAAAAATTGACAAAAATGTGATAAAAAATGGACGAAAAAAAATGACAAAAATGTGAGAAAAAATGACAAAAAAAATGACAAAAAATTGACTAAAATGTGATAAAAATTTGGCAAAAACATTACTAAAAAATGACAAAAATGTGACAAAAAATCGACGAAAAAAATGTCAAAAATGTGAGAAAAAATGACAAAAATATGACCAAAAAAGACAAAAATGTGATAAAAAATGACTAAAATGTGGTAACAAATTCCCGAAAAAAATGACAAAAATGTGATAAAAATTTGGCAAAAAAATTACTAAAAATTGACAAAAAATGACAAAAAATGACAAAAAATGACAAAAAATTGACAAAAAAATGACAAAAAAGTGACAAAATGTGACAAAAAAAAATGATAAAAAAATGACAAAATGTGACAAAAAAAGTGGTGGTGTAAACTACGTTTGTAGCTTCAGTTTCCCCTGGGGGAGACCGACAGAAGCGCTTTCGCGACTACACACGTCTGCGCCAACGGACCCTCTGACACCACCATACATTCACTCACATCATTCACCCTGGCCTGTTTAGTCTGCCTGTTTAGGCATAAAACACCTTGTTCTTATATGAAATTATAAAATAACATGAAAACTTGCAAGGTTTTTTTTTCTCACATTTATGTCAGTGATCGACAGCAACAGCTTCAAATTGATATCTGTAAATATACATTTTTTCCCCATTCACCTGCAGTGTCTCGCCTTAAGTGAAATGAGTGAATCCTCTTAGTCTGACTCGCTGAGAACCTTCAGTGTTGGTCCTTCTGATCTCATTTGAACTGTCAAAAAAATGACAAAAAATGACTAAAATGTGGTAAAAAATTCCCGAAAAAAATGACAAAAATGTGACGACAAATTTGATTTAAAAAAATGACAAAAAAATGACAAAAATGTGATAAAAATTTGGCAAAAAAATTACTAAAAATTGACAAAAAATGACAAAAATGTGACAAAAAAAATTACAAAAAAATTACAAAAAATCGACAAAAAAAATGTCAAAAATGTGATAAAAAATGACAAAAATATGACAAAAAAAGACTAAAATGTGATAAAAAATTCACATATTTTTTTCTCACATTTATGTCAGTGATCGACAGCACAAGTTTCAAATTGATATCTGTAAATATACGTTTTTTCCCCATTCACCTGCAGTGTCTCGCCTTAAGTGAAATGAGTGAATCCTCTTAGTCTGACTCGCTGAGAACCTTCAGAACCTTCAGTAATTTTTTTGCCAAATTTTTATCACATTTTTGTCATTTTTTCGTTATTTTTTTTAATCAAATTTGTCGTCACATTTTTGTCATTTTTTTCTTCTTCTCCTCAGGTGCGCGAGCGGCTGGAGGTGGTGTCCGAGCAGCTCCAGCGCATCAACGACGAGATCAAGAAGAGCGGAGCCGACGCCGCCTACTTCTCGGTGGAGGAGAACATCACCAACCAGTTCCGGAAGTACATGGACATCCTCAACGCCAAGCCCAAGTTCCGGGAGGTGAAGAAGAAGCTGTTCCTCGACCACTTCGGCAAAACCGGGGGGGACAAGAACCTGCACACGCTGTTCTCCGCCGTGACGGGGGACAACTTCGGCGGCGAGTCGGTGCTGGAGATCACCATGAACTACGAGGAGAAGGACCGTCGGGCGGTGGAGGAGTTCTGCGCGCGGCTGAAGAGGCTGTTCTGCGTGGGGCTGATCGCGCTGCTGGGCCACGCCGCGCTGAAGGACTGCGGCGACGAGGAGCGGCTGCTGACCCAGTGGAGCGACAAGATGGCCGCCGTGCAGAAGAGGATGGACGCCGTGATCCTGGACTGCATCGTCAGCTTCCCCAAGCTGGCGGAGCAGGACGCGCGGCGGGTGGTGCGGGACAGTCCGGAGGAGGGAGTCCAGGCGCTGGCCCAGGCCGTGCTCCAGAAGCTGTCGTCCAGGTACCACACTGATGTCTTAAGGCCTCTGCATACTCCACAAGACGCGAGAACTTTGTTCTTGTTCTTGAGGCAAAAAGAACGAGAACAAAGTTGGTCTGGGCTCTGACATTTCATACTCCACAAGACGTGTTGCTGCCGAACGGCCACGCCCCCTTTTTCCCGTAGCCAAAACAAATAAGGAATGACCGAAATAAAACGAGCTATTTGACTTCAAGCTATTATAAAATGTATCAGTCACGATATTGCAAACGTTTTGAAGATTGACTTCATGTTTAGCCACATCTCCCGCTGGTTTATTATGTTAGAAAACGTTAACGTTAAAAGAAGTTTACCTCCGTGTCACTCGGTAAAACCATGTTGTTTCATTTCATTTCATTTTATTTATTTATTTCATTCAAAAGTGATGTTGTGCAATCACAATAAAACCGCCAAACCAACACGGTCTGAATGAAACGGAGCAGAGGAGAAGAACAAGTCTTATAATATCTAATAGTTTCACGTCTGTGTAGCTCAGTACAGGTTTGTCCATCCAAGAACCTTCACTGAACATGTTGGTGACGTTTCCCGGTGTTTGATGAAGGGTCTAAGGTTTACAAGCCTGGTTTTCCTCTGTCCATGAGCCTGAACCACTTTTTTCTTCATCACTCGCCTCTTTCACGCAGGTAACACCAGGCTCTTCTGTTTCCTCTTCGTCCTCGCCCAAAACGTCCGTGTGTTTCTCTCCAGGACTTTGTTGCCATGTGCGTGTCCGTGTAATCCTGGTGTCCCGCACTGGTGTTAGGACGTAAACATTGGATTCTCGCTTCCCGCTTCCGCTAAAATAACCCCACCCACTAAAAATCCAGCCAATCACAGCCAGAGTTCTCGCAGCCGAAATAGTTCTGCTGAGCTGATGCGTCAGCGAGAGCTGCCGAACAGGAGCTGCGAGAACAACATGACATCATTTTGTTCTCGCAGCTCTGGGTGCGAGAACAAAGTTCTCGCGTCTTGTGGAGCATGAATAGGCCTTTATGTATTAGTAGTGTTGTTTGGCTACTTTAACCCCTTAACTCCCGCCTGAACCGAGCACATTTTCTCCAGTTTGGCTTTACCCCAATCCAAAAGCTTCTGGAAAAAAGATGTGAAAATAGCAACAAAACTGAGACGAAAACAATGATGGAAATGTGACAAAAAAGTGAGAAAAATTGATGAAAAAAAATGAAAAAATGACAAAAATGTGATAAAAAATGTGATGACGTGAGGATAAAGATCCTCTCGGTTCAGGCGGGAGTTCAGAGGTTAATAAAGTCAACAACAACATTTGTAAGAAAAATGTGTTTGTGGGACCAAAGTTCCAGCAGATTAAACAGTTCAAGACCAGATCAGACCATTTTTCATGGTTGGATCTTCACAAGGTTCTACGAAACAAAGGAAGTGAGACTTCCAGGTGTTTCCAGGTATGACGGGTGTCCTGGTGGCGTTGTTGGTAATAGTATTGTTCTCCAGGTATGACTGGGTGTCCTGGTCAGTGGCGTTGTTGGTAATAATATTGTAATCCTCAGGTATGACTGGGTGTCCTGGTGGCGTTGTTGGTAATAATATTGTAATCCTCAGGTATGACTGGGTGTCCTGGTCAGTGGCGTTGTTGGTAATAATATTGTAATCCTCAGGTATGACTGGGTGTCCTGGTGGCGTTGTTGGTAATAATGTTGTAATCCTCAGGTATGACTGGGTGTCCTGGTCAGTGGCGTTGTTGGTAATAATATTGTAATCCTCAGGTATGACTGGGTGTCCTGGTGGCGTTGTTGGTAATAATGTTGTAATCCTCAGGTATGACTGGGTGTCCTGGTCAGAGTTGTTGGTAATAATATTGTAATCCTCAGGTATGACTGGGTGTCCTGGTGGCGTTGTTGGTAATAGTATTGTAATCCTCAGGTATGACTGGGTGTCCTGGTGGCGTTGTTGGTAATAATATTGTAATCCTTAGGTATGACTGGGTGTCCTGGTGGCGTTGTTGGTAATAACATTGTAATCCTCAGGTATGACGGGTGTCCTGGTGGCGTTGTTGGTAATAGTATTGTAATCCTCAGGTATGACTGGGTGTCCTGGTGGCGTTGTTGGTAATAGTATTGTAATCCTCAGGTATGACTGGGTGTCCTGGTGGCGTTGTTGGTAATAACATTGTAATCCTCAGGTATGACTGGTGTCCTGGTGGCGTTGTTGGTAATAACATTGTAATCCTCAGGTATGACGGGTGTCCTGGTGGCGTTGTTGGTAATAGTATTGTAATCCTCAGGTATGACTGGGTGTCCTGGTCCGTGCGGGTCTTCCGCTCTCCCACCGGGCTGCTGGCGAGGAAGCGTAACGTCCACTGCCCGACGGGGAAGAACCGCTTCCTGGTGCCGTGTTCGGACGACCACCTGCACGTGGCCGTGTCCTACAGCGAGTCCCCGGAGCCCGTGGACCGGGACCGCGTGGACCGGCTGGTGCTGGGCCAGAAGAAGCTGGCGGTGGTGGCCACGGCGGAGATGCTCTTCAGGGAGCTGCCCGGAGAGTGCGCCGTCCACACCGTCAAGGTCAGGGAGCGGGACCTGGCCATGGCGTCCAGCTTCAGCCCCGAGGCGCTGTACTGGGAGAAGCACGAGCGGCTGAGCGTGTGCGTGCACTCCGCCTGAAGGGGGCGCCCTGCTGGGACTCAGCGGCTGAGCGTGTGCGCGCACTCCGCCTGAAGGGGGCGCCCTGGGACTCAGCCGAAAATCAATATCGATCAATGATTTAGGGGCAGTTTGATGATGATCAGTTTATAAAGAACTGGGGAGGGTTCTATGTTTTACAGACAGACAGACAGACAGACAGACAGACACACAGACACACAGACACACAGACAGACAGACACACAGACAGACAGACAGACAGACAGACAGACAGACACACAGACACACAGACACACAGACACACAGACAGACAGACACACAGACAGACAGACAGACAGACAGACAGACAGACAGACAGACAGACAGACAGACAGACAGACAGACAGACAGACACACAGACAGACAGACAGACAGACACAGACAGACACAGACAGACACACAGACACACAGACAGACAGACACACACACACACAGACAGACTTTCTCGAATGACGTCAACACAACCTATTGAGTAAACTAAACTTAAAAACGATTCTGTTGGCCGAGGCTGACCTACTTTAGCGCCGCGTGTGGTTAATATCAACCCCTTAACTCCCGCCTGAACCGAGCACATTTTCTCCAGTTTGGCTTTACCCCAATCCAAAAGCTTCTGGAAAAAAGGTGAGAAGATAGTGACAAAACTGAGACGAAAACAATGATGGAAATGTGACAAAAAAGTGACAAAAAATGTATAAAAATGTGGCAAAAATGTCACAAAAATGTCACAAGAAATTAACAATCATTGAGGAAAAAATGACAAAAATTTGACATAAAATTTACAAAAATATGAAAAAAAAATGATAAAAATGTGACAAAAAATGACAAAAAATGTGACAAAAAATGACAAAAATGTGACAAAAAATTATTAAAAATTAGACAAAAAAGTTGAAAAAAATGATGGAAAATAAATCTGATGACGTGAGGAAAAACATCCTCTCGGTTCAGGCGGGAGTTAAGACGCTAACTCTCTTCCATTCATTCTCAATGGTAAATATTGATGCAGTACACTTTCTGACCACCAGCGTCAAATTGGGGGCGCTGTTTCTCTCCTTTCGCAAAATGAAGGAAACACTGCTGTGGAGTCTTGGTGTTTAATCACAGAGCGTCGTAGCTTCAACTTTCACAGTTTTCCAACTCTTATTGCAAAGGTTGTTACATCAATAACAGTATATGTTAAAAATGACTTAAAAAAAAGAATTTATGCTGAACTGACACTTTTTAAATGATCTAATGTGGTCCCTGTTCTAATGTTTCCCGACGTTGCCTTTTCTCTGTAATCCTTCTCTTCTTCTGAATATCTTTAACAGCTGCACATTCTTTCATGTTTAACGTGTAGTAACTGTAATAAAGTGGCTTGAACGCTCGTTTGTCGTGTCTTTGTAAATATTTCTGATCCATGAAATCTAAATAAAGGATTTAACCCCTTAACTCCTGCCTGAACCGAGCACATTTTCTCCAGTTTGGCTTTACCCCAATCCAAAAGCTTCTGGAAAAAAGGTGTGAAAATAGCGACAAAACTGGAACAATGATGGAAATGTGACAAAAAAGGGATGAATAATTGATGAAAAATTGACGAACAAATGACAAAAAATTACAGAAATATGACCAAAAAATGGATAAAAATTGACAAAAATATGACAAAAAATGACAAAAAAATGTGACAAAAATGTGACAAAAAATTGATAAAAATGTGACGAAAACATGTGACAAAAAAGTGACGAATAATTGAAAAAAAATTGATGAACAAATGACAAAAAATGACAAAAATATGACCAAAAAATCGATAAAAATTGACTAAAAAATTACAAAAAAATGTGACAAAAAATGACAAAAAAATGTGACAAAAAATGACAAAAATACAACAAAAATTTGATAAAAAATTGACCCAAAAAAATGAAAACAAAATGACAAAAATGTGACAAAAATGTGACAAAAAATGACAAAAATGTGACAAAAAATTGATTAAAATGTGACAAAAAAATGACAAAAAAGTGGCAAAAATATGACAAAAATACAACAAAAATTTGATAAAAAATCGACAAAAAAAATGACAAAAAATGACAAAAAATGACAAAAAAATGACAAAAAAATGACAAAAATGTGACAAAAATTTGATTAAAATGTGACAAAAAAATGACAAAAAAATGACAAAAAAATGACAAAAAAATGACAAAAAAATGACAAAACTGTGACAAAAATTTGATAAAAAATCGACAAAAAAAATGACAAAAATGTGACAAAAAATTGATAAAAATTGACAAAAATATGACAAATTTGATAAAAAATATGACAAAAAAATGACAAAAATATGACCAAAATATGACAAAAATATGACATAAATTTGACATAAATTTGATAAAAATATGACAAAAAAAATGACAAAAAAAGTTACAAAAATGAGTTGAATACCCAACAAAAACACTATGGAAAAAAATGTGATGACATGAGGAAAAAGATCCTCTGGGTTCAGGCGGGAGTTAAGAGGTTAAATGTCTTTTCTCTGGTGACATGTGAGTGAATGAAGTGTTTATCTTTAGACTTTGTCCTCAGTGAGTTTTGTCTTTCACGTCTTAGTTTCAACCCAAACTCTCTCATTACGATGTTTGATGATCTCACTGACTCCGGCAGAAGAAGCTCCTCTGAGGAACATCTGCACGTCTCTTTGTGTTTGATTGGTTCTCTCTCGTTAGCCCCGCCTCCAGTCTCCGCCCTCTCACCACATTTGCTGTTCACTGCGTTTACTTCTGGTCTCCTGGTCCGGATCAGGTCCAGTTTAGAGCCGGTTTGGTCCTGATTAGAGCTCGTTCTGGTCAGACGTTTGGGTGTGAGAGAGTGGGAGGGTCCCAGATGGAGGACACGCCCCCTCGCTGCCTTCGGTGGTTGTGGGTTTTCTATGTTTGGAGCAGAGTGACTCAGCGAGGAGGCGGAGGGACGGCTCGCGCTCCGCCTCCTGGATCAATCTGCATTTTTCATATCAGAGCAAAAGCAGTGTTAATTTCGTCAACTAAAATATTTAGTCTTAATTTTAGTCAAAGTGATATTTTTGTGACTAAAATTGGACTAAAACTAAATTAAAAGTTCCTCATGAGACTAAAACTGTGACTAAAATGTCCAGATGTTTGAGTCGACTAAAATCAGACTAAATAAAAATGAAAAGGAGAGACTAAAATCATCCACACTTGTATTGAGCGTCTGAAAGAGCCTCAGATCATGTTTAAAGGATCAGCGGTTAGAGCCTCAGCTTCACAGCTCGAAGGTCCCGGGTTCGATTCCCACCAGGACGGGGCCTTTCTGTGTGGAGCATGTTCTCCCCGTGTCCACTAAAAACATGTACAATAGGAGAATCCTCCAGCAGGTGATTCTTACCCTCAGCCTGGCTCCACATCATGGAGGCGGGTCTCCGGGCAATATACTTTCCTTAAATACTTTGCTCAAAAATGTGAGTAATTTAGAACATTTTACTTAAATCAAGCAACATTTAAGTAAAATATCCACAATGTTTCACTGAATAAGAAAGTTTTCCTTCAATGATTCAATTTTCTGAGGACATTTTGCTTAATTCTAGTTTTTTATTTGCTTAAATTTAGTTTTTCGTTCTTGTTTTATGAAGAGAAAAATATTCTGGAAATAAGAATTCTTAGCAAGTAAAAAATGCTGACCCCATTGGCAGATATTTTCCTTAAAACAAGACAAAATGTCTCATGGTCTTTTAAATAAATAAAGGCCAAGTGAAGAGGAGGGGGGAAAGAACCGGCCCCTGGGTCCGGCCCTGGGTCCGGCCCTGTCGTCTCCTGAGCCTCACAGACATGTGGGAGGTTCTGCGCGTCAGCAGGAGAGTGATTTGTCCACACAGTCGCTCATTGAGCCGAGTTTATCAGATGATTCTGTGGAACGCCACAAACATCACGAGGCCTCGCCGCCGCCTCCGCTGCGCTCACACGGCGAGCTGCTCATTACGGGCGGCTCCTCCCACTTCAGCGCTTCACACTTCAGCACAAACTCCCGTGTTTCTGTGGCATCACCGGGCGTGTGCTGCCCCCGGTGGCCACACAGGTGAGTCTACAGGCCTCTCATTGGCTGAAGGAAATATTATTAATACATTTATTGTGTCTGAACATCTGTGTTTTTCCAGTTAACCTCTTACCCTCTCACCCGCCTGAACCAAAGGCATTCTGTCCCCTTTGGCTGTTATATAGGCCTGTGTGACGCCTCATTTGAAAGCTAAGACCCACTTGTTGCTGTGTCGTCTCACCTTTTTCATGTTTTTTTTTTCTTTTCTTTTTTCCATTTTTGTCACATTTTTGTTGAATTTTTGTCACATTTTTGTTGAGTTTTTGTCACTTTTTTATCACATTTTTGTCACATTTTTGTCACATTTTTGTTGAGTTTTTGTTGAATTTTTGTTGAATTTTTATCACATTTTTGTTGAGTTTTTGTCACTTTTTTATCACATTTTTGTCACATTTTTGTCACATTTTTGTCACATTTTTATCACATTTTTGTCACATTTTTGTCACATTTTTGTCACATTTTTGTCACATTTTTGTCACATTTTTGTTGAGTTTTTGTTGAGTTTTTGTTGAGTTTTTGTTGAGTTTTTGTCACAATTTTGTTGAATTTTTGTCACATTTTTGTCACATTTTTGTTGAATTTTTGTCACATTTTTGTTGAGTTTTTGTTAAGTTTTTGTCACATTTTTGTCACATTTTTGTTGAATTTTTGTCACATTTTTGTTGAGTTTTTGTCACATTTTTGTCACTTTTTTGTTGAATTTTGTCACATTTTTGTTGAGTTTTTGTCACATTTTTTGTCACATTTTTGTCACATTTTTTGTCACATTTTTGTTGAATTTTTGTCACATTTTTGTTGAATTTTTGTTGATTTTTTGTCACATTTTTGTTGAATTTTTGTTGATTTTTTGTCACATTTTTGTTGAATTTTTGTTGATTTTTTGTCACATTTTTCTCACATTTTTGTCACATTTTGGTTGAATTTTTGTCACATTTTTGTCACATCTTTGTTGCGTTTACATCCTTGTTTTCTTCTCATTTTTTTGCAGCTGTTTTTGTGCTTTTTTCCCTTTTTGATTCGGGTAAAGCCAAACTGGAGGAAATGGGATCCGTTCAGAGGTTTAAAGGTGGAATGATGTAAATGAAATAAAACATCGCTCTGATTATCGTCATGTCACATTAGTTCCTTTGTGCTGAGAGAGAAAACTCCGGACTTTGGGACAGTTTTGTTTCAGGTGGGAAGACAGATTTAAACCAGAAACCAGGTCCCGTTACCGCGGTTACCACGATAAGAGTCTCTGCTGCCCCGACTCCATGTATCTCAGGTGATCGGCCCCCAGGGATCCGTCCACGGGCCTCCACTCTTCTCGTTGTACCTTCTTCCGCTTGGAGCAACAGTAATGCCTTATTTGAAAGCTAAGACCTGCAAAACTGATCGTAAATCACGTTGTGTTTTTGGATTTTTTTGGTCATGATTTTTTCATTGTGTTTTCGTCACGTTTTCACTTTTATGTTGTGTTGTTGTTGCTTTTCTGGCACGTTTTTGTTGCTTCATTGTTGATTTTTTTTTTGTCTAATTTTTGTCGCTATTTTGAAGCTTTTTAACCTCTTAACTCCTGCTATAATGTTCAGCTTTCCCCAAATCTGAAAGCGTCTTGACTGGAGAGTTCAGTCTACAGGCCTTAGTGCCTCATTTGCTCTACTTATGTCACATTTTTGTTGCATTTTTCCAGCTTTTTGATGGGTTTTAGTTGCTTTTTTGACCATTTTTTCTGCTTTTTTGACCAGTTTTTTCTGCTTTATTGACTATTTTTTTCAGCTTTTTTGACCAGTTTTTTCTGCTTTTTTGACCAGTTTTTTCTGCTTTTTTGACAATTTTTTTCTGCTTTATTGACTTGTTTTTTCTGCTTTTTTGACTAGTTTTTTTTTGCTTTTTTGACCAGTTTTTTCTGCTTTTTTGACCAGTTTTTTCTGCTTTTTTGACCAGTTTTTTCTGCTTTTTTGACCAGTTTTTTCTGCTTTTTTGACCAGTTTTTTCTGCTTTTTTGACTAGTTTTTTCTGCTTTTTTGACTAGTTTTTTCTGCTTTTTTGACTAGTTTTTTCTGCTTTATTGACTAGTTTTTTCTGCTTTTTTGACTAGTTTTTTCTGCTTTTTTGACTAGTTTTTTCTGCTTTATTGACTAGTTTTTTCTGCTTTATTGACTAGTTTTTTCTGCTTTTTTGACTAGTTTTTTCTGCTTTTTTGACTAGTTTTTTCTGCTTTTTTGACTAGTTTTTTCTGCTTTTATGACTAGTTTTTTCTGCTTTATTGACTAGTTTTTTCTGCTTTTTTGACTAGTTTTTTCTGCTTTTTTGACTAGTTTTTTCTGCTTTTTTGACTAGTTTTTTCTGCTTTATTGACTAGTTTTTTCTGCTTTTTTGACAATTTTTTTCTGCTTTTTTGACCAGTTTTTTCTGCTTTTTTGACCAGTTTTTTCTGCTTTTTTGACTAGTTTTTTCTGCTTTTTTGACTAGTTTTTTCTGCTTTTTTGACTAGTTTTTTCTGCTTTTTTGACTAGTTTTTTCTGCTTTTTTGACAATTTTTTTCTGCTTTTTTGACCAGTTTTTTCTGCTTATTTTTTACCAGTTTTTGCCACTTTCTTGTGAGTGTTCTCTGGCGTTTTTGTAACTTTTTTGTTTGTTTACATCTCGTTTTCATTTCTATTTTGGCGCGTATTTTCAAGAAGCTTTTAGATTTGGGTAAAGCCAGTCTGTGCTCGGTTCAGGTGAGGGTTAAGAGGTTAAACTGAACCTGATTTTGAGATTTTAGTTCATGTTTTTATTACAAATGAGATGGATCATTGCATCGCGCTGTGTTTCAGGATCCTGGCCCTGCTGGTTCCTGCTCATTTCAAGTTTCTGTAGTTTGTTTGTTCTTCATGGCCTCGCTCCTCAGGCTCTGAGCTGCTCGTGCTCTCTTACTGAACCGTTTATAACCTCTTAACTCCCGCCTGAACCGAGTTCAGCTTTACCCAAATCCTGTAGGCCAGTGTAACGCCTCATTTGAAAGCTAAGATCTACAAAACTCATGTAAATGGCTCTTTTTCCTCTTTTTTCCATCTTTTTTGGGGGGGGGGTTCAACTAATTTTTGGTCATTTTTTTGTTATATATTTTTTTTCTTTTTTTTCAATTTTTTGTCATATTTTTTGTCACTTTTTTGTAGTTTTTTGTCATTTGTTCGTCAATTTTTCATCAATTATTCGTCACTTTTTGTTCCAAAAAGTTGCTATTTTCACAGCTTTTTTCCAGAAGCTTTTGGATTGGGGTAAAGCCAAACTGGAGAAATTTGTTTTGTCATTTTTTTGTCATTTTTTTTCTCTTTTTTTGTCATTTTTTGCCATTTTTTTGTAACTTTTTTGTAACTTTTTAGTCATTTTTTGGTCTTTTTTGTGTCATTTTGTTTGTCTTTTTTTTTGTCATTTTTTTGTCTTTTTTGGTCATTTTTTGTAACTTTATAGTCATTTTGTTGGTCATTTTTTGTCATTTTTTTTGTCTTTTTTGTTACTTTTTTAGTCATTTTTTGCCAGGGCCTCATGAACCAACTGAATCCTGCAGTAAACGACGCTTGACATCCACAGTCTCCCTAATGATGCTGATCATGCAGTTACATCATCTCTCCACCAACGCTCTGTGGCGCTGTTTATCCCCATCCTGCTGCTGCTTTAGTGACACCCCCTCCCTGCTCCTCACCCTCCCTGCTCCTCACCCTCTCTGCTCCTCCCCCTCTCTGCTCCTCCCCCTCTCTGCTCCTCCCCCTCTCTGCTCCTCCCCCTCTCTGCTCCTCACCCTCTCTGCTCCTCCCCCTCTCTGCTCCTCCCCCCCCCTGCTCCTCACCCTCCCTGCTCCTCCTCCTCTCTGCTCCTCCCCCTCTCTGCTCCTCCCCCTCCCTGCTCCTCACCCTCTCTGCTCCTCACCCCCCCCTGCTCCTCCCCCTCCCTGCTCCTCACCTCCTGCTCCTCACCCCCTCTCTGCTCCTCCTCCTCTCTGCTCCTCACCCCCTCTCTGCTCCTCCCCCTCTCTGCTCCTCCCCCTCTCTGCTCCTCCCCCTCTCTGCTCCTCCCCCTCTCTGCTCCTCACCCCCTCTCTGCTCCTCCCCCTCTCTGCTCCTCCCCCTCTCTGCTCCTCCCCCTCTCTGCTCCTCCCCCTCTCTGCTCCTCCCCCTCTCTGCTCCTCCCCCTCTCTGCTCCTCCCCCTCTCTGCTCCTCCCCCTCTCTGCTCCTCCCCCTCTCTGCTCCTCCTCCTCTCTGCTCCTCACCCCCTCTCTGCTCCTCCCCCTCTCTGCTCCTCCCCCTCTCTGCTCCTCCCCCTCTCTGCTCCTCCCCCTCTCTGCTCCTCCCCCTCTCTGCTCCTCCCCCTCTCTGCTCCTCCCCCTCTCTGCTCCTCACCCTCTCTGCTCCTCCCCCCCCCTGCTCCTCACCCTCCCTGCTCCTCCTCCTCTCTGCTCCTCCCCCTCTCTGCTCCTCCCCCTCCCTGCTCCTCACCCTCTCTGCTCCTCACCCCCCCCTGCTCCTCCCCCTCCCTGCTCCTCACCTCCTGCTCCTCACCCCCTCTCTGCTCCTCCTCCTCTCTGCTCCTCACCCCCTCTCTGCTCCTCCCCCTCTCTGCTCCTAACCCTCTCTGCTCCTCACCCTCTCTCTGCTCCTCACCCTCTCTGCTCCTAACCCTCTCTGCTCCTCACCCCCTCTCTGCTCCTCCCCCTCTCTGCTCCTAACCCTCTCTGCTCCTCACCCTCTCTCTGCTCCTCACCCTCTCTGCTCCTAACCCTCTCTGCTCCTCACCCCCTCTCTGCTCCTCACCCTCTCTGCTCCTCACCCCCCCCTGCTCCTCCCCCTCCCTGCTCCTCACCTCCTGCTCCTCACCCCCTCTCTGCTCCTCCTCCTCTCTGCTCCTCACCCTCTCTCTGCTCCTCCTCCTCTCTGCTCCTAACCCTCTCTGCTCCTCACCCTCTCTCTGCTCCTCACCCTCTCTACTCCTCACCCTCTCTGCTCCTCACCCTCTCTCTGCTCCTCACCCTCTCTGCTCCTCACCCTCTCTCTGCTCCTCACCCTCTCTGCTCCTCACCCCCCCCTCTCTGCTCCTCACCCTCTCTGCTCCTCACCCTCTCTCTGCTCCTCACCCTCTCTCTGCTCCTCACCCTCTCCCTGCTCCTCACCCTCTCTCTGCTCCTCACCCTCTCCCTGCTCCTCACCCTCTCTGCTCCTCACCCTCTCTCTGCTCCTCACCCTCTCTCTGCTCCTCACCCTCTCCCTGCTCCTCACCCTCTCTGCTCCTCACCCTCTCTCTGCTCCTCACCCTCTCCTGCTCCTCACCCTCTCTCTACTCCTCACCCTCTCTCTGCTCCTCACCCTCTCTCTGCTCCTCACCCTCTCTCTGCTCCTCACCCTCTCCCTGCTCCTCACCCTCTCTGCTCCTCACCCTCTCTCTGCTCCTCACCCTCTCTCTGCTCCTCACCCTCTCTCTGCTCCTCACCCCCTCTCTGCTCCTCACCCTCTCTCTACTCCTCACCCTCTCCCTGCTCCTCACCCTCTCTCTGCTCCTCACCCTCCTCTCTGCTCCTCACCCTCTCCCTGCTCCTCACCCTCTCTCTGCTCCTCACCCTCTCCCTGCTCCTCACCCTCTCTGCTCCTCACCCTCTCCCTGCTCCTCACCCTCTCTGCTCCTCACCCTCTCTGCTCCTCACCCTCTCTGCTCCTCACCCTCTCTGCTCCTCACCCTCTCCCTGCTCCTCACCCTCTCTCTGCTCCTCACCCTCTCTCTGCTCCTCACCCTCTCTGCTCCTCACCCTCTCTGCTCCTCACCCTCTCTCTGCTCCTCACCCTCTCTGCTCCTCACCCTCTCTGCTCCTCACCCTCTCTCTACTCCTCACCCTCTCCCTGCTCCTCACCCTCTCTCTGCTCCTCACCCTCTCTCTGCTCCTAACCCTCTCTCTGCTCCTCACCCTCTCTACTCCTCACCCTCTCTCTGCTCCTCACCCTCTCCCTGCTCCTCACCCTCTCTGCTCCTCACCCTCTCTCTACTCCTCACCCTCTCTCTACTCCTCACCCTCTCTCTGCTCCTAACCCCCTCTCTGCTCCTCACCCTCTCCCTGCTCCTCACCCTCTCTGCTCCTCACCCTCTCTCTACTCCTCACCCTCTCTCTACTCCTCACCCTCTCCCTGCTCCTCACCCTCTCTCTACTCCTCACCCTCTCCCTGCTCCTCACCCTCTCTGCTCCTCACCCTCTCTCTACTCCTCACCCTCTCTCTACTCCTCACCCTCTCCCTGCTCCTCACCCTCTCTCTGCTCCTCACCCTCTCTCTGCTCCTCACCCTCTCTGCTCCTCACCCTCTCTCTACTCCTCACCCTCTCCCTGCTCCTCACCCTCTCTCTGCTCCTCACCCTCTCTCTGCTCCTAACCCCCTCTCTGCTCCTCACCCTCTCCCTGCTCCTCACCCTCTCCCTGCTCCTCACCCTCTCCCTGCTCCTCACCCTCTCTCTACTCCTCACCCTCTCTCTGCTCCTCACCCTCTCTCTACTCCTCACCCTCTCCCTGCTCCTCACCCTCTCCCTGCTCCTCACCCTCTCTCTACTCCTCACCCTCTCTCTACTCCTCACCCTCTCTCTGCTCCTCACCCTCTCTCTGCTCCTCACCCTCTCCCTGCTCCTCACCCTCTCTGCTCCTCACCCTCTCTCTACTCCTCACCCTCTCCCTGCTCCTCACCCTCTCTCTACTCCTCACCCTCTCTCTGCTCCTCACCCCCCCTCCCTGCTCCTCACCCTCTCTCTGCTCCTCACCCTCTCTGCTCCTCAACCTCCCTGCTCCTCACCCTCTCTCTGCTCCTCACCCTCTCTCTGCTCCTCACCCTCTCTGCTCCTCACCCTCTCTGCTCCTCACCCTCTCCCTGCTCCTCACCCTCTCTGCTCCTCACCCTCTCTGCTCCTCACCCTCTCCCTGCTCCTCACCCTCTCTCTGCTCCTCACCCTCTCTGCTCCTCAACCTCCCTGCTCCTCACCCTCTCTCTGCTCCTCACCCTCTCTCTGCTCCTCACCCTCTCTCTGCTCCTCACCCTCTCTCTGCTCCTCACCCTCTCTGCTCCTCACCCTCTCCCTGCTCCTCACCCTCTCTACTCCTCACCCTCTCTGCTCCTCACCCTCTCTGCTCCTCACCCTCTCTGCTCCTCACCCTCTCTCTGCTCCTCACCCTCTCTCTGCTCCTCACCCTCTCTACTCCTCACCCTCTCTGCTCCTCACCCTCTCTGCTCCTCACCCTCTCTGCTCCTCACCCTCTCTCTGCTCCTCACCCTCTCTCTGCTCCTCACCCTCTCTGCTCCTCACCCTCTCTACTCCTCACCCTCTCTCTGCTCCTCACCCTCTCTACTCCTCACCCTCTCTCTGCTCCTCACCCTCTCTACTCCTCACCCTCTCTCTGCTCCTCACCCTCTCTGCTCCTCACCCTCTCTACTCCTCACCCTCTCTACTCCTCACCCTCTCTCTACTCCTCACCCTCTCTCTACTCCTCACCCTCTCTACTCCTCACCCTCTCTCTGCTCCTCACCCTCTCTACTCCTCACCCTCTCTCTGCTCCTCACCCTCTCTACTCCTCACCCTCTCTCTGCTCCTCACCCTCTCTGCTCCTCACCCTCTCTACTCCTCACCCTCTCTGCTCCTCACCCTCTCTCTGCTCCTCACCCTCTCTGCTCCTCACCCTCTCTGCTCCTCACCCTCTCTGCTCCTCACCCTCTCTCTACTCCTCACCCTCTCTCTACTCCTCACCCTCTCTCTACTCCTCACCCTCTCTCTGCTCCTCACCCTCTCTCTACTCCTCACCCTCTCTCTGCTCCTCACCCTCTCTCTACTCCTCACCCTCTCTCTGCTCCTCACCCTCTCTACTCCTCACCCTCTCTCTGCTCCTCACCCTCTCTACTCCTCACCCTCTCTACTCCTCACCCTCTCTCTACTCCTCACCCTCTCTCTGCTCCTCACCCTCTCTCTACTCCTCACCCTCTCTCTGCTCCTCACCCTCTCTACTCCTCACCCTCTCTACTCCTCACCCTCTCTCTACTCCTCACCCTCTCTCTGCTCCTCACCCTCTCTCTGCTCCTCACCCTCTCTCTACTCCTCACCCTCTCTGCTCCTCACCCTCTCTACTCCTCACCCTCTCTCTACTCCTCACCCTCTCTCTACTCCTCACCCTCTCTCTGCTCCTCACCCTCTCTCTACTCCTCACCCTCTCTCTGCTCCTCACCCTCTCTACTCCTCACCCTCTCTCTGCTCCTCACCCTCTCTACTCCTCACCCTCTCTCTGCTCCTCACCCTCTCTCTACTCCTCACCCTCTCTACTCCTCACCCTCTCTACTCCTCACCCTCTCTGCTCCTCACCCTCTCTCTGCTCCTCACCCTCTCTCTGCTCCTCACCCTCTCTCTGCTCCTCACCCTCTCTCTGCTCCTCACCCTCTCTCTGCTCCTCACCCTCTCTCTACTCCTCACCCTCTCTACTCCTCACCCTCTCTACTCCTCACCCTCTCTGCTCCTCACCCTCTCTCTACTCCTCACCCTCTCTCTGCTCCTCACCCTCTCTCTGCTCCTCACCCTCTCTCTGCTCCTCACCCTCTCTCTACTCCTCACCCTCTCTACTCCTCACCCTCTCTACTCCTCACCCTCTCTACTCCTCACCCTCTCTACTCCTCACCCTCTCTACTCCTCACCCTCTCTACTCCTCACCCTCTCTGCTCCTCACCCTCTCTGCTCCTCACCCTCTCTACTCCTCACCCTCTCTACTCCTCACCCTCTCTGCTCCTCACCCTCTCTGCTCCTCACCCTCTCCCTGCTCCTCACCCTCTCTACTCCTCACCCTCTCTACTCCTCACCCTCTCTACTCCTCACCCTCTCTACTCCTCACCCTCTCTACTCCTCACCCTCTCTCTACTCCTCACCCTCTCTCTGCTCCTCACCCTCTCTCTACTCCTCACCCTCTCTCTGCTCCTCACCCTCTCTCTACTCCTCACCCTCTCTACTCCTCACCCTCTCTACTCCTCACCCTCTCTCTACTCCTCACCCTCTCTCTGCTCCTCACCCTCTCTCTACTCCTCACCCTCTCTACTCCTCACCCTCTCTCTGCTCCTCACCCTCTCTCTACTCCTCACCCTCTCTACTCCTCACCCTCTCTACTCCTCACCCTCTCTCTGCTCCTCACCCTCTCTCTACTCCTCACCCTCTCTACTCCTCACCCTCTCTACTCCTCACCCTCTCTCTACTCCTCACCCTCTCTCTGCTCCTCACCCTCTCTCTGCTCC
Source organism: Gobius niger (assembly GCF_951799975.1). Classification (NCBI taxonomy): domain Eukaryota; kingdom Metazoa; phylum Chordata; class Actinopteri; order Gobiiformes; family Gobiidae; genus Gobius; species Gobius niger. The sequence continues at coordinate 976,371 of NC_136864.1, read as the reverse complement.
TCACCCTCTCTCTGCTCCTCACCCTCTCTACTCCTCACCCTCTCTCTGCTCCTCACCCTCTCTACTCCTCACCCTCTCTCTACTCCTCACCCTCTCTACTCCTCACCCTCTCTCTACTCCTCACCCTCTCTACTCCTCACCCTCTCTGCTCCTCACCCTCTCTCTGCTCCTCACCCTCTCTCTGCTCCTCACCCTCTCTGCTCCTCACCCTCTCTCTGCTCCTCACCCTCTCTGCTCCTCACCCTCTCTCTGCTCCTCACCCCCTCTCTGCTCCTCACCCTCTCTCTGCTCCTCACCCCCTCTCTGCTCCTCACCCTCTCTACTCCTCACCCCCTCTCTGCTCCTCACCCTCTCTACTCCTCACCCTCTCTACTCCTCACCCTCTCTACTCCTCACCCTCTCTGCTCCTCACCCTCTCTACTCCTCACCCTCTCTGCTCCTCACCCTCTCTGCTCCTCACCCTCTCTCTGCTCCTCACCCCCCTGCTCCTCACCCTCTCTCTGCTCCTCACCCCCCTGCTCCTCACCCTCTCTCTGCTCCTCCTCCTCTCTGCTCCTCACCCTCTCTGCTCCTCACCCTCTCTCTGCTCCTCACCCCCCTGCTCCTCACCCTCTCTCTGCTCCTCACCCTCTCTGCTCCTCACCCTCTCTGCTCCTCACCCCCCTGCTCCTCACCCTCTCTCTGCTCCTCCTCCTCTCTGCTCCTCACCCTCTCTCTGCTCCTCACCCTCTCTGCTCCTCACCCTCTCTCTGCTCCTCACCCCCCTGCTCCTCACCCTCTCTCTGCTCCTCACCCTCTCTGCTCCTCACCCTCTCTGCTCCTCACCCCCCTGCTCCTCACCCCCCTGCTCCTCACCCTCTCTCTGCTCCTCCTCCTCTCTACTCCTCACCCTCTCTCTGCTCCTCCTCCTCTCTGCTCCTCACCCTCTCTGCTCCTCACCCTCTCTGCTCCTCACCCCCCTGCTCCTCACCCTCTCTCTGCTCCTCCTCCTCTCTGCTCCTCACCCTCTCTGCTCCTCACCCTCTCTGCTCCTCACCCTCTCTGCTCCTCACCCTCTCTGCTCCTCACCCTCTCTGCTCCTCACCCCCCTGCTCCTCACCCTCTCTGCTCCTCACCCTCTCTACTCCTCACCCTCTCTCTGCTCCTCACCCTCTCTGCTCCTCACCCTCTCTCTGCTCCTCACCCTCTCTACTCCTCACCCTCTCTCTACTCCTCACCCTCTCTGCTCCTCACCCCCCTGCTCCTCACCCTCTCTGCTCCTCCTCCTCTCTACTCCTCACCCTCTCTACTCCTCACCCCCCCTGCTCCTCACCCTCTCTGCTCCTCCCCCTCTCTACTCCTCCCCCTCTCTCTGCTCCTCCCCCTCTCTGCTCCTCACCCTCTCTGCTCCTCACCCTCTCTGCTCCTCACCCCCTCCCTGCTCCTCACCCTCTCTGCTCCTCACCCTCTCTGCTCCTCACCCCCCCCCCCCTGCTCCTCACCCTCTCTGCTCCTCACCCCCCCCTGCTCCTCACCCTCTCTGCTCCTCACCCCCTCCCTGCTCCTCCCCCCCCCTCCCCCCCTGTCTGCAGACGTGCGCCTCTCCCTGTGGGACTTGTTGTTCTAAGTGAGGAGGAACATTCCTGACGGTGACAGGGGAATGTGGCGGCGCCTCCTCCTCGGTGACCCGAGCTCCAGCCTGTCCCGACAAGCCCGACCCGAAGGATCAAACATGAGGATCAACATGTGTGGGGGGGGGGGAAACAGGGAAATGTAAGGGGGGGAAAAGGAGAAAATGGGGAAAATGGGGAAAGAAAACACATTTTTAGACAAGTAGAAAAATTATACCATTAAAGGAAAATAAGTGGGAAACTATGTAGAAAAAAAAAAGGAAAAAAAGCGGGAAAAAATGGAAAGTTAGAGAAAAAATGTAAAGAAAAAGAGGAAAGAATGGTGTCAAATAGATACAATATAAAATATAAAAAAAATATAAAAACAATTGTAAATGTGATCAGAGACTTTGTGTTTCTGGCCCTGAAGTGTTTTTAAACTCTGCGGATGTGAAGGAAAGTGCTGCCCCCTGCTGGTGGAACGCGGCCGTGTAAATGAAATGTACAACATTTGGCAGAAAATCAAGAGTCAACATGTGTTTGATGCCGTTACCGTAGCGACGACCATTTACTCTCATGGATAAACAGTATAATTTCACCAAAGACAAAGGAAACATAGTTTTTCTCATAAAGTTTCCATAAATATAGTTTTCATCTTTCATCAAACTCCACAACAGTCGAACCCGAGAGCCGGGACTAAAGTTCATCCTTATCAAACGGAAAACCCACTGTTGCCATGGAGATCCGCCATGCAACATACATTATACACACTGCAAAAAGTATTTAACTAGATCAGTATAAACATCTCAATTTGAGCACAATAATCCACATTTTAGTTGTTTTGACTGGTTAAGAAGTTGTTGGGCATTTGTCCCGGATTATTTCACTTGTTCTGAGATGTTTCTGACTCGTTTCGATACATTTCCTCCTTATTTCAGGTCATTTTCTTTGCCAATGGGGAAAGAAAATCGGTCTTATCTCATTGGCAGTTTTACTTTCTTATTTCAAGCGAGATTTACCCTAGAGCTGGTCTGAAATGTCCTCAAACAAGCAAAGCAAACTCGGTCCGATCAGGAAAAGTGTCTAAATGAGTGAAAACCGCTCAAAACAAGAAACATTTCCTCAATTCAAGTCATTTAAGCCAATGCTTGATATTTACTTTTTGTAGTGTAAAACCAGAACTCAGTGAACACTGCAAAAAGTGGATTCTAAGCAAGTAAAAAATGTCTCACTTTAAGAAATAAGTTCTTATTTTTTCCCTAAAAAGTAATAATGTCTCACTGAGCAAAGTTTTCCTGAGAAAAAAAATCTTATTTCAGGAAATAAAATCTCGCCATTTCTTGTTCAGATAAATTTGCTAAAAACATGTTGATTTTTCTTGTAACAAGAAAGAAAAACTTTTTGAATCTTCTTCAGTTTTAGACAAAGAATATTTTTTCTTATTTTAGGAAAAACTCAGATCAACAACTCTTAATGTAAGAACTGCTTCTCACAGAGAGATAAAACATTCCATTCTTTAAAGTGGGCGGCTCGGTGGCACAGCGGTTAGAGCCTCAGCTTCACAGCTCGAAGGTCCCGGGTTCGATTCCCACCAGGACGGGGCCTTTCTGTGTGGAGCATGTTCTCCCCGTGTCTACCACTAAAAACATGTACAATAGGTGAATCCTCCAGCAGGTGATTCTGACCATCAGCCTGGCTCCACATCATGGTCTTTCCTTAAATATTAGTATTTATTAACAACATTTTACTTAAATCAAGCAACATTTAAGTCAAATATCCACAATGTTTCACTAAATAAGAATGTTTTCCTTAAATTATTCCATTTTCTGAGGACATTTTGCTTAATTCTAGTTATTTATTTGCTTAACTTTAGTGTTTCTTTCTTGTTTTATGAAAAAAAATATTCAAGAAATAAGAATTCTTAGCAAGAAAAAAATGCTGACCCCATTGGCAGAATTGTTTCCTTGTTTTTAGTCAGTACTTTTTGCAATGAAGAGTCCAAGTTTTCCCTTTAAAAATCTCCACTGGTTTGTTTTCGCTGCAGATCCGTGTCTTTATTTAGTTTGAGAAAATGTTCATAATTCAGTATTTGTTAAAGTGATGGTTCGAAATGGGACAAATGGGAGTTTTCCTTCTGGAGCTTCATGAGGCTTCGAATCATCATCACTGAGTCACTTCAGACTTTCATCAGTTTATACGTCATTATTCTGTCACTTTTTAAGTTTTAACCTCTGACCCCCCGCCTGAACCAAATGCCTTCTGTCCTCTTTGTTATATAGGCCTGTGTAACACCTCATTTGAAAGCTAAGACCCACAAAACTGATCTTTTTCCTCGCGTTGTTGCTGTGTTGTGTCACCTTTTGTATGATTTTTTGTTTTGTTTTTTTCATTTTTGTCATTTTTTTCTTGAATTTTTGTCACATTTTTGTTGAATTTTTGTCACATTTTTGTTGAATTTTTGTCACTTATTGTTGACTTTTTGTCTTTTTTTGTCTTTTTTTGTCTTTTTTTGTCTTTTTTTGTAGAATTTTTGTAAAATTTTTGTTGAATTTTTGTTGAATTTTTGTCACTTTTTTGTTGAATTTTTGTCACTTTTTTGTTGAATTTTTGTCACTTTTTTGTTGAATTTTTGTCATTTTTTTGGTGAATTTTTGTCACTTTTTTGTTGAATTTTTGTCACTTTTTTGTTGAATTTTTGTCACTTTTTTGTTGAATTTTTGTCACATTTTTCTTGAGTTTTTGTCATTTTTTTGTTGAGTTTTTGTCACTTTTTTCTTGAATTTTTGTCACTTTTTTCTTGAATTTTTGTCACATTTTTCTTGATTTTTTGTCATTTTTTTGTTGAGTTTTTGTCACATTTTTCTTGAATTTTTGTCACTTTTTTGTTGATTTTTTGTCATTTTTTTGTTGAGTTTTTGTCACTTTTTTCTTAAATTTTTGTCACATTTTTGTCACGTTTACATCCTTGTTTTCTTCTCATTTTTTGTGGCTGTTTTGGTGCTTTTTCCCCAAGAAGCTTTTTGATTTGGGTAAAGCCAAACTGGAGAATATAGGATCGTTCAGGTGGGAGTTAAGAGGTTCAGATCTGCAAATTTACAGCGGCACAAATGACAAGGACGTGGGGAAAATCACAGAAACTTTATTTTTGTAAGAAAAAGTGGGTCAAATAAAATGAGTTTAGTAAAAAATGATCTGTAAGAAAGTCTCCTCTGGGGGCTCCTCTCGTCTCCGTCCTCACACCGTCTCCTTCTGCCGTCTGTGAACCTGTGACACACGGAACGGTCATGTGGTCATGTGGTGTTTGTCCCTGAGGGGGCGCCGTAGAGCTCAGTCCTGTACCTGCTGTCGGCCGCTGAAGGAGAGCACGGCGGCGCTGATGTTCACGCAGAGCTGCAGCACCACCAGCACCAGGACACTGACGTCCATCCAGAACAGCGCCCTCTGCAGGAGAACAGAGAGACTTTAGCCTCTTCCCTCCCGCCTCAGCCGAGCACATTTTCTCCAGTTCAGCTTTACTCAAATCTAAAAGCTTCTCTTGACTGGAGTTTACAGCCTGTGTGACGCCTCATTTGAACGATCGACCAAACGGCCCCAAGTTCATCTTTCTCCCTGTTGTTTCCATCGAGAGTTTAAAGGTTTTTTTCATTGCTTTCATTGCTGCATTTTTGTCGCATTTTTGTCACATTTTTGTCATTTTTTTGTCACATTTTTGTCATTTTTTCGTCATATTTTTTTCACTTTTTTGTCACATTTTTGTCATTTATTTGTCACATTTTTGTTATTTTTTTGTCATTTTTTTGTCGTATTTTTGTCACATTTTTGTCACATTTTTGTTATTTTTTCGTCACATTTTTGTCACATTTTTGTCATTTTTTTGTCGTATTTTTGTCACATTTTTGTCATTTTTTTGTCATTTTTTTGTCACATTTTTGTCACATTTTTTCGTCACATTTTTGTCATTTTTTTGTCACATTTTTGTTATTTTTTTGTCATTTTTTTGTCGTATTTTTGTCACATTTTTGTCACATTTTTGTTATTTTTTCGTCACATTTTTGTCACATTTTTGTTATTTTTTCGTCACATTTTTGTCACATTTTTGTCATTTTTTTGTCGTATTTTTGTCACATTTTTGTTGCATTTTTTTCACTTTTTTGTCACTTTTGCGTTAAATTTTTGTCATTTTTTCGTAAATTTTTTTTGTCATTTTTTCGTTAATTTTTTTGTCATTTTTTCGTTAATTTTTTGTCATTTTTTCGTAATTTTTTTGTCATTTTTTCGTTCAATTTTTGTCACTTTTTGTCGCATTTTTGTTGCTTTTTCATTCAATTTTTGTCACTTTTTTATAACTCTGGGTTTTTGTCGATCTTTAGCTGCTCTTTCCTTTCAAGAAGCTTTTAGATTTGCCCAAGTAAAAAATTGCTCTGTTCAGGCGGAGGTTAAGAGGTTTACTGAGGAGGTCAGAACAGCGCCCTCTGCAGGAGAACAGAGAGGAGATCAGAACAGCGCCCTCTGCAGGAGAACAGAGAGGAGATCAGAACAGCGCCCTCTGCAGGAGAACAGAGAGGAGGTGAGAACAGCGCCCTCTGCAGGAGAACAGAGAGGAGATGAGAACAGCGCCCTCTGCAGGAGAACAGAGAGATCAGAACAGCGCCCTCTGCAGGAGAACAGAGAGGAGATCAGAGCAGCATCGAGAGTTTAAAGTTTTTTTTCATTGCTTTCATTGCTGCCTTTTTGTCATTTTTTTGTCACATTTTTTGTAATTTTTTCATCATGTTTTCATCACTTTTTTGTCGCATTTTTGTCTTCTTTTTTTTTGCATTTTGTCGCTTTTTTGTAATTTTTTTTATTGCATTATGGTCACCTTTTGGGCCAATTTTTGTCACATTTTGTCACTTTTTTGTCACTTTTTTGTCACATTTTCATCACTTTTTTTGTCACTTTTTTGTGATTTTTTTCATTTTTTCATCATATTTTTGTCACTTTTTTTGTCACTTTTTTGTCACTTTTTCGTGAATTTTTTCTTATTTTTCATCATATTTTTGTCATATTTTTGTCACTTTTTTTGTTGCATTTTTGTTGCATTTTGTCACTTTTTTGTAATTTTTTCATTGCATTATGGTCACTTTTTCGGCCGATTTTTGTCACTTTTTTGTCGCATTTTTGTCATATTTTCATCATATTTTTGTCACTTTTTTGTCATATTTTTGTCACTTTTTTGTTGCATTTTCTCACTTTTTTGTTGCATTTTCTCACTTTTTTGTAATTTTTTTCATTGCATATTGGTCACTTTTTCGGCCAATTTTTGTCACTTTTTTGTCCCCTGCCGTGTTACCTGTGCGATGGCGGCCACCTCCCTGCAGGGGGCGCTGTCCGCCGGGCGCTCACAGATCCGCGTCACAGAGGCGTGAGCCACGTCCAGCGCGTACAGGACGACCCCGGCGACGGAGCAGGCGGCCCCCAGGACGTTCAGGGCCAGGGTGGAGCGGGACTGAGGAGGACGGAGAGCAAACACATCTCACTCTGTAACCACAGGAAAGACCTTCTCTTTGGTCCTCACGGCGCTCACAGCTCTTACACTCCATCTTCACAATGTTCTGAGTTTTTAATGTGGGGTTTTTACCTCTTACCCCCCGCCTAAACCAAATGCATTCTGTCCTCTTTGGCTATAGGTCTGTGTAACACCTCATTTGAAAGCTAAGACCCACAAAACTGATCTTTTTCCTCGCGTTGTTGCTGAGTTGTGTCACCTTTTTTATGTTTTATTTTGAGTGGGGTTTTTTTGGAGTTTCTGTAATTTTATTGTAGAGTTTTTGTCACATTTTTGTTGTGTTTACATCCTTGAAAAAACGACAAAAAATGACAAAAAATTATTTAAAAAAATACAAAAATGTGAAAAAAAATTGACTAAATTTGACCAAAAAATGACAAAAAAAATGGGAAAAAATGTCACAAAAAAATGAAAAAAATCTGATCAAAATTTGACAAAAAATACAAAAAACAAACAAAAAATGTGATAAAAAATTGGTAAAAAATTGACTAAAAAATGAAAAAATTGTGACAAAAATGTGACAAAAATGTGACAAAAAATAATTTAAAAAATGACAAAAATATGATAAAAATTTCACAAAAAAATGACAAAAATGTGACAAAAATGTGACAAAAAATTATTAAAAAATACAAAAATGTGACCAGGAAATGACAAAAAATTGACTAAAAAATTTAGGAAAATTTGACAAAATTTGACAAAAAATAATTTAAAAAATGACAAAAATATGATAAAAAAATTGACAGAAAATGACAAAAAATTGGTTAAAAATTGACAAAAAAATGAAAGAAAGTGAAAAAAAAAAGACAAAAAATTGACAAAATGTGACAAAAAATGACAAAAAAATGACAAAAAAATGATGAAAAATTGATCTGATGACGTGAGGAAAAAGATCCTCTGGGTTCAGGTGGGAGTTAAGAGGTTAAGGCTGTGTAGGAGGAGACAGAGCGGCCATTACGGCTCACACAGAGTCTTTACACTGAATGAGACTCATCTTTATCACATCTGTGGCTTCACTCGCCTGAACTCACCAGGCAGCGCGAGCGGCACGACCCGGACACGACGGTGACGAGTCCGGCCCCCACGAACTGCAACCAAACAAACACCCGTCAAACATCTCAGGCTCCGGGGCGTCATCTGCAAACCCCCCGAGAGTCACCGAGAGTCACTGAGAGTCACTGACCGCGGCGCCGAGCCAGTACGCCGCCCACAGCCCGGCCACGTCCCCGGGCCGGAGGTGCGTCCGCCCCGGCCCCAGACCCAGGTTCACCAGCCCCACCAGGATCTGCATCACCTGCACAGGAGGGGGCGGGGTCAGAGGGGGCGGGGTCAGAGGGCGGGGTCAGAGAGTGGGGTCAGAGGGCAGGGTCAGAGGAGGGCGGGGTCAGTAAAACACTCTCAAGATACAAACTTTTACTGGAAAACATTAAAGCAACATTGAGTTTCTAATTCCACCGTCTTAATCTAACCTCTGAGCAGGTTTTCTCCAGTCCGGCTTTACCCAAATCTAAAAACTTCTTGAGAAAAGCATCAAAAGATCGACGAAAACGAAACTAAGGCGGGGCTAGAGGTGAACCAAATATGGTCATTTCCTTAGAGGGAGACAAAGCGGGTAAAGACAAAGGGACTAAACTTCAACATCTGCCCTAGTGGCTCCATGAGACTCCGCACTGAACAGACGAACAGCGAGAACATCTGGAGGATCATTCCAGATGTTCTCGCTGAGACAGACTCACCCCCAGCACAGACGCCACACACAGCTGCATCTGAAGCTCCTGGAGGACGAGGACGAGGATGAAGCTCTTCTGTGGACGATGTAAAACCCCGGTCGGTCTCCGCTCTCGTCTCCGCTCTCGTCTCCGTTTTCTCGTCTCCGCTCTCGTCTCGCCTCTGTGAAAACCCGGAGCTCGGAGTCGCCTGGACAAACAGAGCGTGAAGAGCGTGTTATCAGCGTCACGTGGGTCTGAGGAACGTGAGGCTTTTGTCACGTTCAAAGCCACAGAACCAACAGAGGAAAGTCTTTCAGCAATGTTTGTTCCAGGTGAAAACCAGGGCAGGGTTTCCCAGCGCGGGGTCCGGGGTCCGGGACCCTCTGGGGCAGATCTGGCCATATGTCCATTCTGGAAGAGCACATGAAGGGCCACTGGCTCGAGGGCCACCGGTCCCGCCTCAACCTCTGAACTCCCGCCTGAACCGAGAGCGTTTTCTCCAGTTCAGCTTTACCCAAATCCTGTAGGCCAGTGTAACGCCTCATTTGAAAGCTAAGACCTACAAAACTAAATGGATCTTTTTCCTCACATCAGATTTTTTTTCATCACTCTTTTGTTGGACAGTCGACTCATTTTTGTCAAATTTTCGTGACTTTTTTGTCGTTTTTTCGTCTAATTTTTTGATTATTTTTTTTTCTATTTTTTTGTCACTGTTTTGTCAAATTCTTATCACTTTTTTTTTACATTTTTTCTCAATTTTTCGTCTAATTTTTCTCACTTTTTTGTCATATTTTTGTAATTTTTTTGTAAATTTTTTGTCACTTTTTGGTCAGTTTTGTTGCTATTTTCACACCTGTTTTCCAGAAGCTTTTGGATTGGGGTAAAGCCAAACTGGAGGAAATGTGCTCGGTTCAGGTGGGAGTTAAGGGCTTTACCCAAATCTAAAAGCTAAAAAGAAAAGCATCAAAATAGCGACAAAAAAGTGGATGAAAACAAAACAAAAATGTGCCGGAAAAGCAACACAAAAGTGGCAAAAAATGTGATGAAAAGGTCGACAAAAACACGACAACAAAGCAACGACAAGGCCACAAAAACGTGACAAAAACACAATAAAAAGCCACAAAAAAGTAATGAAAAAACAACAAAAATATGATAAAAAATGTGACGACGTGACAAAAAGTTAGAATCACTCTTGTAGGTCTTTCAAATGAGACGTTGCAGTGTCGAGAAGCTTTTAGATTTGGGTAAAGCCGAGCTGGAGAAAATGCGCTCTTTTCAGTCCCATAGCTCCAGTCTATATCTCACTACAATGATGACAAACCTTCTGCTGGTCTGTAAATGCAGTAAATTAGAATAACTGCCTTGTATAAAATGTCTCTCTCAAAATGGCTGTAGTGAATGTCTTGAAATAGGCCTCTGTCTCTTTAAGAACCTCTGAGCCTTTAGACACGCCCCCTCCACACGACAAAAAAGACAAAAAAAGTGACGAAAAATGACTAAAAAATGACAAAAAAATTACTAAAAATGATTAAAAAATGACCAAAAAAAATGACAAAAAAGTGACAAAAAATTGACAAAAAATTGACAAAAAAAAGTGATTAAAAATGATTAAAAAATGACAAAAATGTGACAAAAAATGACAAAAAAAAAAAAAATTGACAAAAAATAGACAAAAAAGACCAAAAAAAGTGACTAAAAAGTGACTAAAAATGATTAAAAAATGACAAAAAATGACAAAAAATAGACAAAAAAATGACAAAAAAATGACGAAAATGTGACAAAAAAAAGATTTAAAAAAAAGACAGTGAGCTGAAAAAAAAGAGTTGAATGTCTTGAAATAGGCCTCTGTCTCTTTAAGAACCTCTGAGCCTTTAGACACGCCCCCTCCACACGCTGTCTGTGGCATCAGTGGGGAGGGGGTTCTGCTGAGGAGCAGTGGTTGGTCACTCGGCTCGGAGGTGTCTCCAGGAGGTGGGGGCGTTCCTAGGAGGACTCAGGCAAACCTATCCCTAAAATGGCCGCCATCAGAGTTTTTACAGATGACTCAGAAATACGTGAATGTGCCAAGGCAACACTTCAGCCATGTTTTTAATGAGGGAGTGACAGAATAACATGATGGAAAGCTGGAAAAAGTCCATTTTGCAGAATACCCCCCCTTTAAACAGAGAGTGTCCTCTTCCGTGTAAGCGCTTACAGAAACTTAGACAAATGAAATGGCTTCTACTTGAACAAGAACTTAAGCCTTTCAAACAAACGTAACATCAGACAGTTTACACAATAACTGCCGTCTCGGTTCATGATACAAAGGACAATAAAACATGCGATTCATTTTCAATATCTTTGAACTGACACAAAGTCCGTTCCTCCTCTGGGACCGAGTGGAATCGTCCCGTCTCCAGTGCCAGGACCAGAGTCCCGGACCTCAGCTGAGACCAGAGTCCAGGACCTCAGCTGAGACCAGAGTCCAGGACCTCAGCTGAGTCCAGAGTCCAGGACCTCAGCTGAGACCAGAGTCCCAGGACCTCAGCTGAGACCAGAGTCCCAGACCTCAGCTGAGTCCAGAGTCCCGGACCTCAGCTGAGACCAGAGTCCCAGGACCTCAGCTGAGTCCAGAGTCCTGGACCTCAGCTGAGACCAGAGTCCCGGACCTCAGCTGAGACCAGAGTCCAGGACCTCAGCTGAGACCAGAGTCCAGGACCTCAGCTGAGACCAGAGTCCAGGACCTCAGCTGAGACCAGAGTCCCGGACCTCAGCTGAGACCAGAGTCCCGGACCTCAGCTGAGACCAGAGTCCCGGACCTCAGCTGAGTCCAGAGTCCCGGACCTCAGCTGAGTCCAGAGTCCAGGACCTCAGCTGAGTCCAGAGTCCAGGACCTCAGCTGAGTCCAGAGTCCAGGACCTCAGCTGAGACCAGAGTCCAGGACCTCAGCTGAGACCAGAGTCCCAGGACCTCAGCTGAGACCAGAGTCCCAGGACCTCAGCTGAGACCAGAGTCCTGGACCTCAGCTGAGACCAGAGTCCTGGACCTCAGCTGAGACCAGAGTCCCAGGACCTCAGCTGAGACCAGAGTCCCAGACCTCAGCTGAGTCCAGAGTCCAGGACCTCAGCTGAGTCCAGAGTCCAGGACCTCAGCTGAGTCCAGAGTCCAGAGTCCAGGACCTCAGCTGAGTCCAGAGTCCAGGACCTCAGCTGAGACCAGAGTCCCGGACCTCAGCTGAGACCAGAGTCCAGGACCTCAGCTGAGTCCAGAGTCCCGGACCTCAGCTGAGTCCAGAGTCCAGGACCTCAGCTGAGACCAGAGTCCCGGACCTCAGCTGAGACCAGAGTCCCAGACCTCAGCTGAGTCCAGAGTCCCAGGACCTCAGCTGAGACCAGAGTCCAGGACCTCAGCTGAGACCAGAGTCCAGGACCTCAGCTGAGACCAGAGTCCCGGACCTCAGCTGAGACCAGAGTCCCAGGACCTCAGCTGAGACCAGAGTCCTGGACCTCAGCTGAGTCCAGAGTCCCAGACCTCAGCTGAGACCAGAGTCCAGGACCTCAGCTGAGACCAGAGTCCAGGACCTCAGCTGAGACCAGAGTCCCGGACCTCAGCTGAGTCCAGAGTCCCAGGACCTCAGCTGAGACCAGAGTCCTGGACCTCAGCTGAGACCAGAGTCCCAGGACCTCAGCTGAGACCAGAGTCCAGGACCTCAGCTGAGACCAGAGTCCCAGGACCTCAGCTGAGACCAGAGTCCAGGACCTCAGCTGAGACCAGAGTCCCAGGACCTCAGCTGAGACCAGAGTCCAGGACCTCAGCTGAGACCAGAGTCCCAGGACCTCAGCTGAGACCAGAGTCCCGGACCTCAGCTGAGACCAGAGTCCTGGACCTCAGCTGAGACCAGAGTCCCAGGACCTCAGCTGAGACCAGAGTCCAGGACCTCAGCTGAGACCAGAGTCCCAGGACCTCAGCTGAGACCAGAGTCCCGGACCTCAGCTGAGACCAGAGTCCTGGACCTCAGCTGAGACCAGAGTCCCAGGACCTCAGCTGAGACCAGAGTCCTGGACCTCAGCTGAGACCAGAGTCCTGGACCTCAGCTGAGACCAGAGTCCCAGGACCTCAGCTGAGACCAGAGTCCCGGACCTCAGCTGAGTCCAGAGTCCCAGACCTCAGCTGAGACCAGAGTCCCAGGCCTCAGCTGAGACCAGAGTCCAGGACCTCAGCTGAGACCAGAGTCCAGGACCTCAGCTGAGTCCAGAGTCCCAGGACCTCAGCTGAGACCAGAGTCCCAGACCTCAGCTGAGACCAGAGTCCAGGACCTCAGCTGAGTCCAGAGTCCTGGACCTCAGCTGAGACCAGAGTCCAGGACCTCAGCTGAGACCAGAGTCCAGGACCTCAGCTGAGACCAGAGTCCAGGACCTCAGCTGAGACCAGAGTCCCGGACCTCAGCTGAGACCAGAGTCCCAGGACCTCAGCTGAGACCAGAGTCCAGGACCTCAGCTGAGACCAGAGTCCCAGGACCTCAGCTGAGACCAGAGTCCTGGACCTCAGCTGAGACCAGAGTCCCAGGACCTCAGCTGAGTCCAGAGTCCCAGGACCTCAGCTGAGACCAGAGTCCCAGGACCTCAGCTGAGTCCAGAGTCCTGGACCTCAGCTGAGTCCAGAGTCCCAGGACCTCAGCTGAGACCAGAGTCCCAGGACCTCAGCTGAGTCCAGAGTCCCAGGACCTCAGCTGAGTCCAGAGTCCCAGGACCTCAGCTGAGACCAGAGTCCCAGGACCTCAGCTGAGACCAGAGTCCCAGGACCTCAGCTGAGACCAGAGTCCCGGACCTCAGCTGAGACCAGAGTCCCAGGACCTCAGCTGAGACCAGAGTCCCAGGACCTCAGCTGAGACCAGAGTCCCAGGACCTCAGCTGAGTCCAGAGTCCCAGGACCTCAGCTGAGTCCAGAGTCCCAGGACCTCAGCTGAGACCAGAGTCCAGGACCTCAGCTGAGACCAGAGTCCCAGGACCTCAGCTGAGACCAGAGTCCCAGGACCTCAGCTGAGACCAGAGTCCCAGGACCTCAGCTGAGTCCAGAGTCCCAGGACCTCAGCTGAGTCCAGAGTCCCAGGACCTCAGCTGAGACCAGAGTCCAGGACCTCAGCTGAGACCAGAGTCCCAGGACCTCAGCTGAGACCAGAGTCCCAGGACCTCAGCTGAGACCAGAGTCCCAGGACCTCAGCTGAGACCAGAGTCCCAGGACCTCAGCTGAGACCAGAGTCCCGGACCTCAGCTGAGACCAGAGTCCCGGACCTCAGCTGAGACCAGAGTCCCAGGCCTCAGCTGAGACCAGAGTCCTGGACCTCAGCTGAGACCAGAGTCCCGGACCTCAGCTGAGACCAGAGTCCAGGACCTCAGCTGAGACCAGAGTCCCGGACCTCAGCTGAGACCAGAGTCCTGGACCTCAGCTGAGACCAGAGTCCAGGACCTCAGCTGAGACCAGAGTCCCGGACCTCAGCTGAGACCAGAGTCCAGGACCTCAGCTGAGACCAGAGTCCCGGACCTCAGCTGAGTCCAGAGTCCCAGGACCTCAGCTGAGACCAGAGTCCAGGACCTCAGCTGAGACCAGAGTCCCGGACCTCAGCTGAGACCAGAGTCCAGGACCTCAGCTGAGACCAGAGTCCCAGGACCTCAGCTGAGACCAGAGTCCCAGGACCTCAGCTGAGACCAGAGTCCAGGACCTCAGCTGAGACCAGAGTCCAGGACCTCAGCTGAGACCAGAGTCCCGGACCTCAGCTGAGACCAGAGTCCTGGACCTCAGCTGAGGTCCTGGACTCTGGTCTCAGCTGAGACCAGAGTCCTGGACCTCAGCTGAGACCAGAGTCCCGGACCTCAGCTGAGACCAGAGTCCTGGACCTCAGCTGAGGTCCTGGACTCTGGTCTCAGCTGAGACCAGAGTCCTGGACCTCAGCTGAGACCAGAGTCCTGGACCTCAGCTGAGCACAGACTGACCTCTGACCTCTAGGTTCAGGGTCACATAGGGCTCAGGACCAAAATGATCTTTAATCAAAATATAAGTTCTCAGCTTTGGCTTAAACAAGACATCCTTTAACCATTTAAGTTTATACTTTTCAAAGTAAACTTTTTCAATTTCTCCAACGTTACATCTCAACTTGAATTCAGAATTCAGTAGCTTTAGTCAAAGATTTATTCCCTATAACAATTACATTTCTAAACACAGATTCTCCGAGCGCTGAAGTCCCGACACTAACACACACACGGTGCTCGAGCGGGGCCGTCCCGGGAAAAGCACCTTCTAGTCTGCGCTCTTACAATATATATTATCAAAAATGTGACGTTCACGAAGAGATAGGAGATGAGTTGAGCTCAGTCCGAGGTCACCAAGCTTTTCTCTCAGTAGTTTTCCACTACAAGTGTCTTCCTGATGCCTTATTTGGAGTAATTTTTGTCCACACTGGTGTGGGCACCTGGACGTCTCCATAGATATGAGCAAAAGAATGCAAGAGCGAGAAATGGGGTATTGTTGCAGCGATGTGTGTGTGAAAAGATTGGTTTTCAACTGAAACTTAAAGCACATAGATTAAACTCATCAAAAACATTCAATAGCATTAAAATATAACATTAGCTAAAAATCATCAATTTCCCACAGTTCCCAACCCGTGGTCCCCGTACAGAGCGAGCTTAGGGCTGTTTCTGTGAACACCTAGAAAGTACCTGAGAGCTCAGTCTGCTCAGTCTGCATTTAACCTTTTCACTGTGGGTTTGTTTACAGTGACCCCAGACCCAGCACCAAAATCCAACACAGGACATACTTTATATTATATTATATTATATTATATTATATTATATTATATTATATTATATTATATTATATTATATTATATTATATTATATTATATTATATTTACATGTAATAATGATGATATTATTGTTGAAAATCGTTCACAAATGTAATAAATTCAGACAATAATGCAATAAAGCATATTTGAATTCATTAAAAAGAACCTTAAACATTAAGGTCAACCGCGATTCTGTGTTTTTTTTGTTGTGTTGTTTCTGCAGAGTCACGTGTTCATGTTTCACAGTAGCGCCAGCACCAAAGGGAGAGAGAGAGAGGCAAACCCTTTCTCTTAAGAGTGACGTCACATCATCCCAGGCCGCGCCCCTGACCCGGAAGAGGAAGTAAACACGCTGGGTCACGTGCTCTCCGTCAGCTGACTCAGGTCCGCTTGTTTTTGTTTCTCCGCAGAAGGAAAGATGTTACGACCGAAGGCGCTGACGCAGGTCCTGAGTCAGGCCAACACCAACGGGGTCCAGAGCACCCTGTGAGTACTTATACTTATGTACTTATACTTATACTTATATACTCTTTATATCTACGGCGTTAGAGCGGCCTGACTGAGCCCGCCCACAAACACAAACACGGAACCGCCCGCGCGACCCCCCCACACAGTCTGAGCCACATCTGTACATGTGTCTGACAGGGAGGGGGGAGAGTTCAGCCTGAGCCACATCTG